>NC_064575.1:34853608-35180322 GCF_937001465.1 Orcinus orca | reverse complement strand
AGAGCAAAGGAAATTATTAGGGGCAAAGAGGGTCATTACATAAAGATAACAGGAATAATCCACCTAGATGACCTCGTGATACTAAATGTGTGTGCACCAAACAACAGAACTTCAAAATGCATGAAGCAAACACTGAAAAAGGTAAAAGGAGAAAGTTTTAAATCCACAATTATTATTTGAGACTTCAACACAGCAATTTATACAACTACCAGAGAGAAAAATCAGCAAGGATATGGAAGAACTGAAAACATCATCAATCAACAGGATATAACTGACATTTAAAGAACACACTCAGTAAGAGCAGAATACATATTCAAGTGTCCATGGAACATTCACTCATATACCATATACTGGGCGATAAAAAAACATTAGCAGATTTAAAAGAATTAAAATCATAGAGAGTATGTTCTCTAGCCATAATGGAATCAGACTAGAAATCAATAAGAGAAAGACAACAGGAAAATCTTCAATCACATGAAAACTAAACATCACACTTCCAAATAACTCATGGGTAAAAAAGACAGCATCAAGGGAAAAAATTTTAAATGTATAGAATAAAAGAAAATGGAGATATAACAGATCAAAGTTTGCGGAATGAAGTGAAAGCAATGCTGAAAGGGAAGTTTATAGCACTAAATTGGGAAAGAAAATATTTCAAAGCAATAATCTAATTTTCTATATTAAAATAGTAAAAAAGGAAGAGGAAAAAACACTAAACAAGCAGAAAGAAGGAAATAATAAAGATGAAACAGAAATCCATGAAACTGAAAACAGGAAAATAGGGGGGAAAATCAATGAAACAAAAGGCTGGTTCTTTGAAATAAGCAATCTAACCAATAAAGATCTAGAAAGACTGACAAAGATTAAACAGAGAGATGGCACAAATCACAGATATCAGAAATGCAACCAGGGATACCATGACATATCCTGCAGGTTAATGAGGGACAAGTTACTATGAACAAGTCTACACTATAAATTCAAAAATGTAGATGAAATGGGCCAATGTTTCTACACCCAAAACTACCAAAACTCAGCCAAGATGAAATAGATAATCTCAACTTTCCTGTAACCATTAGAAATACTGGTTTTTCATTTAAAAACTCCCAAAAGAAATGTTCAGGCTTAGATGTTTCACTTTTACCCAAGACTTAAAGAATTAACACCAATTTTACATGATTTGATAAGAAATACAAGTAGAGGGAACAGTTTCTAATTAATTTTATGAAGCCAGTATTACCTTGATACCAAAACCAGACAGGGATAGTATAGAAAGAAGAAACCTACAGACCAATATTTTTTATGAAATTGGCTGAAAAACCCTCAGCCAAATATTAGCAAATTAAATCCAGAAATATATGAAAAGAATAATATACCATGACCAAGTGGGATTTATTCCAGTTATGCAAAGTTGGTTAAATATTGGAAAATTAAACAGTGTAATCCACCATATCCAATAGATTAAGGGGGAAAAGTCATGTGATCCTATCCATTAATGCAGAGAAAGCATCTGACAAAATCCAATCCCATTCATGATTTTAAAAAAAGAAGAAAAAAAACTCCAAGCAAACTAGGAATAGAAAAGGAGCATACTGAAACTCATAAAGATGATCTACAAACAACCTATACCGACATGATATTTAACTGTGAAAGACTGGATGCTTTCTCTGTAAGCTCAGAAACAAGGCACCGATATCTGCTCTCACCACTTTTATTAAATATATCACTGGAGGTTCTAGTAAGAAAATAAAGCAAAAATAAATAAATACATAAATTTAAAAGTTAAATTTTTAAAAAGTTTATTTAAAAGATAAAAGGACTATTCCTACTACGTTGCATAGGAAGGAACATATCCTACTGAATGTTGAATAGTAATATATCCTATTATACTGAATAAGGAAAAGTAAAACTGTCTGTATCTGAAGATGAGATGATAATCTAAATGGAGAAAATACCAAGGAATCCACAAAAAGCTTGAGAAATAATATTAGTTTGTAAATGATTTAGAGTACAAGATCACCACAATTTTATCAAATTATATATTAATAACAAATGTGTAGAAGCTTAAATAAAAATATGTGATGCCATTTACAACTGACCTAAATAAATACTTAAATATAAGCCCAATAAGACATTTATAGGACCTCTAGACTGAAAATTACAAAATGCTGATGAAGAAAAATTTTTAAGTCCCAAACAAATAGGGAGACACACCTTGTTCATGGATTAGAAAACACAACATGATAAAGATGTCAATTCTCCCCAAGTTAAGAGGCTTAACACAATTACTCTTAAAATGCCCTCAAGGTTTTTGTGGATATAGACAAGCTTATTCTAAGATTTATATGGTAAGAAGAGGCTGAAGAATAGCTAAAACAACTTGTAAAGGAAGGTGAAAATGGGAGGAATTAATCTACCCAATTTCAAGATTTTGCAGTAATGATGGAGGGTAGATACATAGATCAATGGAATGGAATAGAGAACCCAGAAATAGACTGACATAAATACATATAACTTGTTTTTGACAGCAGTGCAAAAGCTATCAAGGAAGAATAGACTTTTCAAAAAATGGTACTGAAACAGTTGGACATCCCTCGACAAAAACAAACAAAAAATGAACCTTAACCTCCACACCTTACACAAAAATTAAATCAAAGTGGATCATAATCTTAAATGTAAAAGCAGGGCATTTTTAGAAAAAAAATAGGAGAAAATGTTTGGCATCTAGAACTAGGGGAATAATTCTTAGACTTGACACCAAAAGTATGATCAATAAAGGCAAAAGCTGATAAATTGGATCTCATCAAAATGAGTTAAAAATGCTTCATAGAAGATCCTTTTAAGTGGATGAAAACTCAAATTACACAGTAGGAAAACATATTTGAAAATCCCATATGAGACAAATGACTTGTATCTATAATATACAAAGAACTCTCCAAACAACTTAAAAAAATCCAACTAGAAAATAGGCAGAAGACAGGAACACACATTTCATGGAAGAGAATATACACACGGCAAAGGAGCACAAGAAAAGATGCTCAGCATCATTAGCCATTAGGGAAATGCCAATTAAGACCATAATGAGATGTCAGAGAGTAACTAAAATTAAAGTATAGTGACAACATCAAATGCTGGCGAGTACATAGAAAAATTATATCACATCACTGGTGGGAAAATAAAATGGTTTAGCCACTCTGATCAACAGCTTGACAGTCTCTTTTAATCCTAAAAGTAGATTCACCCTACAACGCAGTAATTGTACTCTTGAGCATTTATCCAAAAGAAACAAAAACTTAATTAAGTTCCCACAGAAACTTACACATAAATGTTCATAGCAGTTTTATTTATAATAGCCAAAAACTGGCAACTACCCAAATGTCTTTCAGTGGATGAATGTTGAAACAAATTGTGATAAAATCTTATGATAGAATACTACCGAGCAACAAAAAGGAGCAAATTATTAATATATGCAAAAATTGAAATGAACTTCAAGGGAATGATGCCGAGGGAAAAATTTTGAAAAGCCGATCTCCGAAGATTAAGTAATTCATGATTATGTTTACATATTATTCTTAAAATAACAAAACCGTGGAGATGGAGAACAGATTAGAAGTTGCCAAGGGTTAGAGATGGGGGTAGAAGGTACAGCGGGGGAACTCTGTGAGGTTTTTGTGGTTCCAGTACAAATAATACAGCAATCTTGGTTTTAATCCCTAAAGATTTCTAAAAGCAATTCCTAATAAGAGGTGTCCAGATATTTAGCAATGGCAGATTAGAGGTATAGCTCCCCAACATAACAACTTCAAAAGAGAACATACTAATTCAATGCATATGTTAATTTCAAAAAAAAGGCCAGTCACAATACTTAGATGGTATATATCTTAACTATATTATTCTAAGTATCCAGCTATACCAGATGGACTAGCAAGATTTTCTGTACATTCAACCTTATTTAAGACAGTAAATCTTATAAGACAGTTAAAAAAAGAAAAAGAAAAAAAAAACACACCTCAAGTACAGTTGGATATTCTCATAGGAAGATGAGGTGAAAATATGCAGCAGCGGTTCAAAAGCTTAAGCAGTGGCACCTAAATTTGGTTGTGCATTAGAATCATCTGAAGCACTTTTTAAAAACCCTCACACTGACGGTTGGTCATCGTAGACCAATAAAATCATTTTAAATCTCCTCAGACGATGCCAATGTCTAGCCAGAACTGAGAACCAGCGGACTAAGCAGAAGGGGATGTTTCTACAAAGATCTCTTAACAATAAGTCCTTTCACCCAATCAGATTTACCTCCCCGCAAAGGGCTAAAGAACGCTAGTGTTGTCCATACTTGCTTAGCTTTAATTAGCACTTGTGACTCGCCCAAAACCTAGATCATGTTTCCCCTAAATTTCATGTTATTCCCTACGTTTTTCAAACCCAGGGCTAAGGGGTTTGCCAGGATGAGATTTTAAGTGCTCACACAGGGGAAGTCCCTGGCAAACCAGGACAGCGGTCCCTCTACATTGAAATGTAAAGCATCCTAAATAACCCTGCCACTGCTCCCAGATCCTAGTCTGTGCCAACCAGTGGAGAAAAGGCATTCTCCATTACTACCACGGCAAATGCCGCTGTACTTGCCTTGGCTGGTCCCTATCTTTTCCAGGCACCACTCCCCTTCACCTGCTGGTGGACGCTTTGGCCAGCTGACAATGCAGATATTTTCAAACTTTAAGGTGAATAAAAATCATCTGGAGGGCCTGTTATAACAGAGATCACTGAGCCCCACCAGAGCTGCTGATTCCATAGGGCTGGGACAGGGCCCTAAAACTTGAATATCTGACACATTATCAGGGGACGCTGGTAAAACTGGTCAGGTTGTTACCGAATGCAGGTTCGTGTGTCTGAAGCACAGTGAAGCCAAACAAACCTAAAGGTTGGAGTCTGGAGCAGAGAAAGGTTTATTGCAGGATCGAGCAAGGAGAGGGGTGGCCCGAGTTCCAAAACACCCTGAAATCTCCAAAGGATTTCAGCAAAGCATGTTTAAAGGCCAGGTGAGGGAGGGACGTCCCAGGGAATGTGATCAGCTCGTGCACAATCCTCTGATTGGTTGATGTGGAGGCCACAGGGCAGGTAACATTATCCATCCTTAGGTGCCAGAAGGTCTGGGGGCTACGTGCTCATGATCATCAAGGAGTTAATTTCTTCCATTGGGTGGTGGTTTTGAGCATCTGAAAACTCAAGAAATATGCCTGAGATACTATTATCTGAGTACTTCAGAGAGGAACTACAGCAGAGGATATGGGGGATGGGTCTGTCCTAGGAAGGCCCCATAGGGTACTGCTTGGTTACAAGGTGACCATACTTTGAGAACCACTGCTCTAGTGGCTTGGAATGTTCAGAAAGTAATGGAAGAATCCCTTCCCAGGTCTAGATTCTAGTATCGCCAGCTATTTTGGTGGGGGGAAGGGTAAGTTTTGTCCTTGCTTGGACTTCTTGTTCATTTATATCAAAGCCTATTTGAGGCAGTGCGCTCGGCAGTCCTGCAGTTCTGTCTTTTGCTTCAACAGTGTTTGGAATGAACAGACCCAGGGACGCTCCTTGCTCCAGCCCCCGACCACCCTCCAATCTTTCTTCCTGTCGCAACCTTTGGAATCAGCCACTCAGCTATCCTCAGCCTCCAGGACAGGCCAACACCGTTTTTTGAGCTTAGCTCCTTATCACTGATCAACCACGAGTTCCCAGGTGCGTCAGAATTATTCCATCGAGGTGGAGGCCGCCGTCCACCGCCTGTTCAACATGCATCTGGGGACACTTACCTCTCTCTGAGCTTCTATTTTGACAGCAACAATGGGACTCTGGACAGTGCAGGCCACATTTTTCGCCAACTGGCTGAGGAGAAGTGTGAGGGCGCCCAGCATCTCTTGAAAATGCAAAACCAGTGCTGTGGCCGCGCCCTCTTCCAGGATGCGCGGAAGCCTTCTCAAGATGAGTGGGGTAAAACCCAGGACGCTGTGGAAGCCGCCATTCTTAGGGAGAAGAGCCTGCACCAGGCACTATAAGATCTGCGCGCCCTGGGTTCCGCCCGCGCAGACTCCCACCTCTGTGACTTCCTGGAGAGCCGCTTCCTGGAGGAGCAGGTGAAACTCATCAAGATGGGCGACCACCTGACCAACCTCCGCAGGCTGGCTGGTCCGCAGGCTGTGCTGGGCGAGTATCTCTTTGAAAGGCTCACCCTCGAGCACAAACAGGAGTCTCTGAAGTCCAGCGGCCTCTGAGGAGCCCCTCTGGCATCAGAGCTTCTGCCTGAAGCCCTGCTCTGCAGCTACTAGGCAGCTTTGTAACCGCCCTGGAGCCCTCTCCCAAGCCTTGGACCAAATGGAAACAATAACGCTTTTTGCAGAAGGAAAAAAAAAAGCCTATTTGAAACACAAACAGAATAAAGAGGAAAAAAAGAAATATATATATATATATGTATATATATATATTCATGTTTTTTTTCTTTTTTAAAAATTTATTTTACTGAAGTATAGTTGATATACAATGTTGTGTTAGTTTATGCTGTACAACTAAGTGATTCAGTTATACATATATACAATTTTTCATATTCTTTTCCATTATGGTTAATTACAGGACATTGACTATAGTTCCCTGTACTATACAGTAGGACCTTGTTGTTTATCCATCATATATATAATAGGTTACCTCTGCTAATCCCAAACTCCCAATCCATCACTCCCCCACCTCCCCCTTCCCCTCGGGAACCACAAGTTTGTGTGCTATGTCTGTGAGTCTGTTTCTGTTTCATGGATAAGTTCATTTCTTTCATATTCTAGATTCCATATATAAGTGATATCATATGGTATTTGTCTTTCTCCTTCTCACTTACTTCATTTAGTATAATAGTCTCTAGGTCCAGCCATGTTGCTGCAAATGGCATTATTTCATTCTTTTTTATAGCTGAGTAGTATTCCATTTTATATATATCACATCTTCTTTATCCATTCATCTGTGAGTGGACATTTAGGTTGTTTGCATGTCTTGGCTATTATAAATAGTGCTGCTGTGAACATAGGGGTGCATGTATGTTTTCGAATTATAGTTTTGTCCACATATATGCCCAGGAGTAAGATTGCTGGATCACATGGTAGCTCTATTTTTAGCTTTTTGAGGAACTGCCATAGTGTTTTCCATAGTGGTTGCACCAATTTACATCCCCACCAACAGTGTAGAAGTAAGTCAGAAAGAGAGAGACAAATACCGTATGCTAACACATATATATGGAATTTAAGAAAAAAAATGTCATGAAGAACCTAGGGGTAAAACAGGAATAAAGACACAGACTTACTAGAGAACGGACTTGAGGATATGGGGAGGGGGAAGGGTAAACTGTGACAAAGCGTGAGAGAGGCATGGACATATATTCATGTTCTTTTAACATATGAACTGCCCCACTTTATCTGTGTGAAGTAAGTTTGTTCCCGTTATTGGGCTGCTTCTCAAGCTTTGCTGCTCATTTGAATGACCTAAAGAGCTTTTAAGAAAAACATTGGTGTCTGGGTCCCAGCCCCAGAGATTTTGATTCAGTAGGTCTAGGGAGGAGCCTGGGCACAGGGAGGTCTCAGAGTTCCCCAGGTGATTCTAATGTGCAGCAACTTTGGGAACCACCTCTTGGCTTCAATCCAGCTAGTGAGCAGATAGTAAATCTAAGACACATGGGCTAGTGCGTGAGCTCTAGGAAGATTCGTGCCAGGGAAAATGATCGATAGTTGTGTTACTTCTCTGAAATGGACTGAAATTTCCAATTAGCATGAACAGGGGAGGGTGAATGGGTGAATGCAATAAGGTGTATCGTTTACGTATTGCCCTATGTGTATGGCTAGAAGCTTTTGCAACTGAGGTCTGCCCTACTTTTCATGCTAATGGTAATGCTTGTCCTCCTAATGCAGCTGTAAACTTTATAAGCCCATAGGTAGACAGCATCACAAAATATTTACCCCTCCCCACTGGCCCACTCTCAAGCTTCTCTCCCCTTCCCCAATACACAAATGTACATCAATGCTCTTGAGACCACTATCAACATATTGACCTTCAATTCTTCTACTTTGCAGCTTCCCTCTTATCAGGAGATGTCAGCATTTAGTGCAAGGACAAATGCTTGCCTCTTGGTGAGTAATGCAGGCATTGCCTCCAAGAGACAAATAGCCCTTAGGGAGGGGGAAAAAGTCTTTCAAAAAGGTTGATGCCCAGAGGAGGCATTTTCAGTCATCTCAGCTTAGAGGTCAAATATCCAAAATTAAAAAGGTTAAAAAAAAGAAAAAGAAGAAAGCAAGGAAGAAAAGAAGGAAACAATTTTCTTATCTCATAGTAATAAGGCAGTTTTCCTTAAAAAAAAAAGACTTAAGCCTTAAATTCTCTTTCCTAATCAAAATGTGCTTTTCCGTCTTTAGACTATTCCTCTTATATCCTGTATTATTCATGACGTTTAATTCTTGAAATAGCACATGGCTGAAAACAGAAGCTAACCTCTTGTCCACTATGAATTAAATCTTCTTTTCCTAGGACCTGTCTACAGTGTACAATTTGGGGTTTGCCAACATAATTATTTTTTCTGAAATAAGTTACAGCATTTTGCCTTTCAATATATAGTTATACAATATATTGTTAACACAACATAGTTAATATAGTCAATATAGTAAATACAACTATAACACACGTGATATGATGCCACTTTGGTGATTTTCTTCATCCATGTAATTCTGAAATTTGACAGTATAGTTTTCATATTCTAATGAGCTGAGTATTACCTTTGCAAGGATAGAAAAATAAAATAAATTCATAATATTCTTGTGTGGTTTGCCCCTGGGGTGGATTACCATAATGGGGGGATATTTGAGCCTTTCCCCAAGTCATTAAAAAACCTCCGGCGAGCAGCCCCTTGTCCTCTCCAGGGAGTGGGGGGAAAGGATCTTTAATCATAATAATCCTGGGGGGAGAAATCTCAGAAATAAGACATCTGCTTCTGTGCCTTGTTGTTTTGCAGAATAGCAATGATTGCTTTAGCAGCTTCTATTACCATGTGTGTACAATAAGTAAATGAACATAAAATTGAATGAACGCATAAAAGAAGGATAAACCCACCCAGCTTAACAAATCCACACTCTCACCTGCTGTGCCCTGAAACATGAAAGAAAGAATCACGGGATCTTAGGATTAATAAAATAACAGTCTCTGTTAACAATATTGACGGAAGGTATAGGAAAATTTGTCTGATGTGGGACCAACAGCTTAACTGCTTAATCCTTTTTTTTTTTTAAGGGCAACTCATTCATTTATTGTTTAAAGATTGCAAGACAACTTCTGAATTTCTGTAGCACAGTTTAAATGTTTTACTTTTTTGATAAATCAGAGTATAATAGAAAAAACAATTAGTTTCCAGTAATATCTATATCTCTATTAGAATTAAGTCTTCCACAGACATGTAACCTGGAAACAAAATCCTGTTACAATAAGCAAAGCTTCAACAGAGCTGCTACTTTTCGGGCCAGGGAAAGGTTCATCCCTATAGGAGGAGGATGTGCTATGTAAAATGGCTGCAAGGTCACAGCCTTGAGGGCGCTGGAAGTCTATTATCCTATCCCACATTAAGTAGTTTGGTGAACTTCAAACGTCCGTTCATCTGCAACCAAGCTGGCAAACTTTAACTGATATCTCAAGCAGGTAAAAAATAAATTAAAAGAAATCCTTACACTGATGTTCCTTGATTTACACTGTTAAATAGTTCATTAACATGTAATTCTGGCTAAGAATTACATTTGAGACTCCTTGCTCAGATTTTGGTTAACAGTACAAATCTTTCAGAAATTCAAGTCCTTATTAATCAATAATTTGTCAGCTAGGCTACATTCAGGCATCAGCTGCAACTACAGAATAGGTGCACTGCCTCAGCGCTTTGGAAAGACATAATCTAGAACACTACTAGCAGACAAAATATCTGTTACTAGACAGCACAGGTGCAGTACAGCAAGACAAAAACATATATTTATGTGTGCCGCGGACCAGCCGGAGAAAGAGGATTTCACTGCCCAGGGTCAGAAGGGAAGGAGTAAGGAACTGAAGTAGCACCGACGGATGGGGTCAGAAGGACCAAGACAACTGATGGCTGCAAGGCAAATTTTATTATGCTACAGTTGCAGATTATATAGACTAGAAAAAGGAAGGCTGCCAGATGGTGGTTTACATTATCTACAGACTGTCTCGGCTCAAGGTTAACTTCCCTGGGAGAAAACCCATAAACCCCAGAAGCATCAAAAATAACCTGCATGTGCAGGGGGGAGACAGCTTTGCTTGTCTCATTTTACATTCTTTCTGATTTCTGGGCCCTGGTGATTTATCTCCCATGGAAAGGAACAAGGAGGGGAACAAGTAGGGACAGTCCCTTCGAGCAGCGGCCGCATGCCTGGCATGTCCTTACCTGCTCTCAAGGCTGACTGCTTCCCACAGGTCCCCCTTTTTTATTTTTTAACTTTTGCTGCAAAATAATTCCATGAAGTTTAGTGCTGAGAGTAGTATACTGTTGCATGAGGATACGAAACAGACATGAGAAGATTAATATCAATAATAGGCAAATTATGGCCAGGGTAATAAATCCTGACAACCTTCCGGTAATCCAAGACTGAGGATTTAACCACTTTAAATGGTTCAGTAAAGTTTGAATTACATCTTCTGGCGAAATATCATCAATATGTGCATTTTGTATATCCTGAATTTCAGCATTTAATTTCTTAAGATCAAGACTAATATTATTATCTGACCAAACACTCAGCAGATGCATTTTTACTTTTTCCCATTCCCAAATACAGTCATTGTACTTTTAAGGAGCAACACACATCCATGTATACTTTGCATGACAAGCTAAACGCATCCTCAATTTTAATGCTGCCATCTGATCTCCAATCCCCAAAATTGCGTTTTTAAATTCATCTAACTTGTTATTAATCTGTAAATCTATGTGACTTTGTAAAGATAAAGCAAGACTGCTATGTTGAGATAACTGATTAGCAAAGTGAGCATGATGAATACTCTGTGAAAGAGCAAGACCCGCAGTAGCCACGGTAGCAGACAGAGCAGCCGACGCAAGTAAACTTACTATTAGCCACCCAAGAAAGTGTCTCCTCTCTGCAAGGCTTTAGAGAGTTCCACCCATGCCTGTACTCCAGTATCTTCATACCAAGGTTCTCTCAGATGTACAGGCACCATAACATACATGGGTTGCTTTAGTATAAGCACAGATTGCGTTCCTGCAGAAGGGAACATACAACTGCTAAAAATACAATTAACACAGCTAATATTATATCCTCCTTTGGAAGAATTACCAATGTTAATAGAACCACACAAACGTGTATATGGAGGAGCAACACAAGTTATAACAGGTGTATTGGAATAAGTTAGAGCTAGTTTCCATATATCCCAGTTCTTTTGAAATGTGATAAACCTATCTATGATGGGAAAAGAAGAGATAAGAATTGACACCTTGGTATAATCTATAGTACACCATATTTGGTTATTATTCCAAGATGCATTGCAATGTTCAAAATTGGATCCAGGAAAGTTAACGGTCATAAGGGGAGGAAATTGATTTTTTGATTTTCTGTTAAGCATAGTAACCTTATGTTCAGCTATAAGTATCCCTTGTCCTCCAAGTAAACGCTTCATACAGAAATAATTTCCTGAATCTTCACCTGTAACCTTGGCTATAGTAATAGCGGAATCCCTAAGTGGTGAGGCGTATGAGATTTGACCTCTAATATCAATAGCTTGCCCATTTTATACCAAATGATGGTATCCTTAAGATCCTCTCGTCGGCTGGTAGCGTGGCATGTAAGAGTAATGTTGGTTCCTGTAAAACGAAGGATGCCTGGAGAGCCTGACAAACTAATTGATTGATCCGTTCCCTCATAAACATCTGTATGCTCATAACTAATAGCCTTTACACGTCCAGTTTCCAGATTCAATGGGCTAAGACAGACAGGATGGGTACTAAGCCAGTTAGTATAATTTACAGACATATTGATTTGTTTTATATTCCCAATAAGAGGCCCATAAACATTTATCATTGTAAAATACAGGAAACTCTGCTTCAGACCAAGATATGGGTTGTAATAGTGGAGGATCAGGTACATAGGCCCAGTAAGTTGCTGCATTAACAGAGGGAACACATGAAATGGTTGCCAACATAGCCAACAATAAAGTTACAGGTGTAACAGGATTATTCTGTTGTTTCACTGACTCTTGAGCTCATGAAACCAGTTGTTTAATTTGTCCCCAAGTTGGAACATCACTCCTTTGAGTCGTCCTGGCAAGTGGTCTCCTCTTCTTCTTTTTCTGAATCAACACTGTCAAATTTTCGGGAGAGATGCAGAGCTTCTTCATCTTCTGAACTAGGTGAGCTGTGGCGAGCCATCTATTTGCTTGACTAAGCGTTCAGGAAGCCAGCGAGGTCCAGGCGCTGATCTGGGAAAGATACACATGTGACCACGTCCCCAAATCAACACAGGATCAGGACCACGCCAAGTGCTGGTTAACGGATCTTTCCAGAGGACCTCCGGAGATTGAGAGGCCAATCTTGGCTCAGCCACCAACCTTCCCCCTGCAGAGCAGCCAAATTTGTCAACAGTGAGAACATTTAAAATAAACAGAGCATCATTTATAAGGTTATGTGGCGTTGTTCTATACAATTCCCCCCTTTTTATTTTTTCAATAGTTAGCTTTAAAGATCTATTTGCACGTTCTATAATACCTTGTCCTTGAGGGTTATATGGAATGCCTGTAATATGGGTAATTTTGTAATGAATTACAAAATGTTGCAAAAGCAGCGGGCCCATTATCTGTTTTAATAATTTTGGGAAGGTTCATGAAAGCAAAACAGTGTAATAAATGAGTGATAACATGTTTAGTCGCTTCTCCGGTCTGTGCTGTAGCACAGAGGAAACCAGAATAAGTGTCGATAGTGACATGAACAAACTGTAATTTCCCAAAAGACGGGATATGAGTAACATCCATTTGCCATAAATGTCTAGGTAATAATCCACGAGGATTAACAACATAATGTGGAACAGGAAGGTGAGGTAAGCATTGTGGGCACTGCTTAACAATTTGTGGGGCGGCTTCACGAGTAAGGGAAAATTGTGTGTGTAATGTAGCCGCTGACTGACGGTGTAAAGCGTGCAACTGCTGTGCTGCTTGTGAAGCAGTTTGATCATAACTTACCATAATATGAGGGTGTCCAGGACATGGACCATGAGTATCAAGAGTATGGAGATAATGAATGCAGTATATTAGCCATTCTTGACAGCATGACGAACGGAAAGGAGGAGTACGGTAAATTGGGACATGTCCTGCTTTAGGGAAAAGAGATTGAGGAGGAGGAGTAACTTCAACTCTATTCTTGGGAGGAAAATGTACAGGATAAAGATCACGTTTAGATCGAGTTAAAACATCTGCAGTCGCATTAAGTTTAGTCAATGGACCAGGCAAGTTAGAATGAGCACGGATATACAGACCTGCAACAGGACCATCATGGGAACGAATAAGCTGTTGAAGCAAACGAAAAGAGGATGATAATTCAGGGTCATTAGTATGTCCTATGCTCGCAGTCTCCAGAAGAAATCACAAGCTAATAAGATATTTACTATCAGAAAACAAATTAAAAGATATAGAAGGCAAATGTTTAAAAGACATAATGACAGCATACAGTTCAACACGTTGAGCTGAAGTCAAGGAAGTTTCTTTAACGAGGTTTGTTCCGTCGTCAATGATTACAGTAGCCACTCCTGAAGAAGAACCGTCCGTAAAAACCAAAGGTACATGAGGGACAGGCTGTTGCCTAATTATAGAAGGAAAGATATGAGTTAAGTTTGCTGAATTGGATCAATTTATCAGCAGGGTAATGGCATTCCAAGGTACCTGAAAATCCTGCAAGAGCAAGACCCCATTCATTACTATGTTGAAAAAGCCAATTTTGTTGACTAACTGAATCAGGGATAATAATTTGAGAAGGTTCTATACTTATAGGTTGTAAGCATCTAGTTCTACCTTGCATTATTAAATTACTAATAAGTTCATAATAAGGGTTAATAACTTTAGAGAGTGTAGATTTCATATGAATCTATTCAATAATTCCAACAGTTTGCTATAAGACGGCAGTAGGCACATGAGGAGTTGGACAAATTATTAAGAAAATTGGAAGGTGAGTATGAATTCTAGTTAATTGTGTAGAACTGATAGATCTATTGACTATTTGTAAAGCTTGAAATCCTTCTGGAGTCATAGAGCGTGAAGAAGAAGGATCTGAGTCACCTTTAAGAATATCAAACAAAGGCTGTAATTGAGCAGTAGTAAGTTTTAAGGCAGGCCTTAGCCAATTAATATCTCCAAGTAATTTTTGAAAAGCATTTAATGTTTTTAAATTATCAACTCGAATTTGTAGTTTTTGAGGCCTAATAGTAGTGTTATCAATATATTTTCCCAAATATAAAAATGGAGATTGTCTTTGAAGTTTTCTTGAGGCAATGACCAAGCCAAATGATTGTAAGGACTGTTGTAAAAATTGAAAAGCAGTCTCTAATAAAGAAATATTATCAGTGGCTAAAAGTATATCATCCATATAATGTATGCGATATAACGATGGAAACCTTTTTCTCACAGGAGTCAAGGCCTGAGCCACATATTTTTGGCATAATGTAGGACTATTTGCCATGCCCTGAGGCAATACTTTCCATTGAAATCTCCTCATGGGTTCCTTAAAATTTAAGGCAGGCAAGCTAAAAGCAAAATGTTTTCTATCTTCAGGAAACAAAGGAATAGTGAAAAAACAATCTTTTAAATCTATAACTAAAAGATGATAATTGTGTGGTATGGCTGTTGGAGAGGGTAGGCCTGGTTGAAGAGCTCCCATTATTAGCATAGTTTTATTAACAGCTCTTAGATCCTGTAATAACCTATATTTTCCAGATTTTTTCTTGATAATAAAAATAGGAGTATTCCAAGGACTACTGGAAATTTCTAAATGCCCTAATTGTTCCAGTACTAATTGTTCTGCAGCTTCTCATTTCTCCTTTGTGAGGGGCCATCGGTCCACCCATACAGGGTCATCAGTCAGCCAAGTAATTGGATCAGCAGTGAGTGGAGAATCCAAGGCCCCTAAGAAAAACCCAAACCTTGTCTATCATTTTTTATTTTCACATCAATAGGATAGACAGTTCCTTGTTGATTTGTTCCCAGCGCTTTTGTGGGAAGAAATCCTTGATCCAACATCATATTAGAGACTTGGGAGTTTGGACTATAAAGTAATACTCCCATTTCTTTTAATATATCTCGGCCCCAGAGGTTTAAAGGCAGCCCAGGCAAAACATAAGGCTGGAAATATCCTGAATGGCCCTCACTATCTTGCCATAAAAAAAACTGACTACTTTGCATAGGAGAAGAACTTTGTCCTGTTCCGTGAAGTTCTGTAATAGTAGGACTAATGGGCCAACGTTTAGGCCAGTGTACCTGCGTCATAACAGAGACATCAGCTCCAGTGTCTAACAAACCTGAAAAAACCTTTCCATTAATGGTTCATTTCATTTCTGGACGTTCTTTCCCTATCTTCTGAATCCAGTAGGCAGCATCAGACGATCCAAAAGCCTTTGTTTCTCTCTTTTGATGTTGTAAAATTTGTCCATGAGGTACAAAGGGCAAAAGTAGCAATTGTGCAATTTTATCACCAGGAGAAATAGTTATTATATTTTTAATAGTTTGTGCCATGACTTTTATTTCTCCTTCGTAGTCAGAATCTATGACTCCTGGCATAACAGTTAAACCTTTCATGGTGACACTACTTCTTCCCAATAATAGTCCCATCAAACCCTTGGGTAAAGGTCCACAGATGCCCGTAGAGAGGGCCTGAGGACCCATTTCAGGAGTTAATACATATCGGGCGGAGGTACTGAGCTCCAGTCCTGCGCTTCCTGGTGTTGCTCTGGAGAGCGAGGATATTGTATGTTTTTGTTTTTGGTTAATGTCTGATTGATAATTTGAGGAGGATACACAGACATTGCGCTTATTATTTGTTGGGGCCGGGGAAGGCCCTGGGAAGAGTTTCCCGACAGTGGTGGCCCATCCTTGTGGGCCACTGAGCAACAATCTTGTGCCCAATGTTTTCCCCTATTGCATTTAGGGCATAAACCAGGGATTTTCTGACCATCTGGAGGTTTTTGAGTAGGGAAGGAAGGACTAGGGTTAGAATTAAAAGATCTACATTCTCTAGCAAAAGGACCTGCCTTTCCGCATTTAAAACAAGTCTTTGTTTTCTTTTGATTGTTTTTAAACCCCACTTTAGTTAATGCTGCAGCCACAGCAGTACCCTGTATATAAGTAGGCCCAATGTCTGCACAAAGGTGAATATAATCCTCCAATGTTCCCCGTTTTCTCCAAGGTCGAATCGCAGCCTGACACTCATTATTAGCATTTTCAAAAGCAAGTTGCTTAACTACAATCGTACCAGTGAGTCCGTCCACAATGAGTCTCCCCACCGCCTGTGACAACCTATCTACAAAATCAGCATATGGTTCATCAGGTCCCTGTCTAAGTTTTGAAAGATCTTCAGTTTTGTGTGTAGAAGGTCATTTCCTCCAGGCTTGTAATGCCAAATGATTTATTTGAGGATAAGCAACAAAGGGATAAGTTAATTGATCTTGTAAAGAAAGATATTGTCCTTCCCCAATCAGCATATGATAATCAACTGGAATATTATGGGCAGCATTCTTTTCTGCTTGTTCAGCAGCCCGTTCATAAAAATCAAACTTCCATATTAAATAATCTCCACCATTTAAACAAGCTCGTGCAATAGACTTCCAATCAGCGGGGGGAAGAGCTTCTCCTGTCAACCATAGCAGTAGTAAAAGGAGCAGTGGGCCCATATTGAGCACAGGCAGATTTTCAATCTTTCAAAACTTTCAAAGGGAGAGCCTGATGCTCCCTAGTAGCTTGTTGAGGATTATTAGGATCAGGTCTTTCTATGACGGGACAACAGAAAATAGGATCTTCTCCTCGTTTTATTGCTCCTTGTACAGCGCGCTGCAAGGGACTCAGCATTTTTACAGATGTGGATTTTTGAGGAAGACAGTCCTTATTAACCTGCAGCTTTTTCACTGACTTATCTATCACAGCCATTAGAAAATCATCCTCAGGATATTTCTCTCTTTTATGTTTACAAGCCTCATCTGTTAAGTCAAAATGTTCCTCTTCATCTAAACTATTTAAATTAATTAGCTCTTTCGGTTTAGGAAGTGGCGACACAGTAGTTGATAATACAGTCTCTCCTTCTGTCAGAGGCTTATGTTTTTCTGACTTTACATTCAAATCAACACTATCATGAGAAGAATCTAAACATATTTTTATCAGATTCCACAAACTATATGTAACAACAGGAGTATGAGTAGGCCCTCCAGACTCGTAATAATTTTTTAAATCTTCTCCAACTTTCTGCCAGATTTCTATGTCAACAGAGCCGCCATCAGGAAACCAGGGAGATACACCATGGATATGCTGTAAAAATTCAGTCAACAATAAAGTTCAGAAACTTTATTACCCCGAGCTCTAAGCATCAAAAGTAAAACCTGAGCAAATAATTCATACATCTTTGAGCCCTTTTGCCCCATCTTATTTTACTTCTGACTATTGCCTTATGCCTCTATTCGTTTCACTTTTACTGGTGGCCACACATATTTTGCATAAGGGTTCTCTTACCTGCACTTTCTTTTTCTTTTAATTGCCTTCACGCTTCAGGTCCCTGTTCGAGTGCCACTTGCCGCGGACCAGCCGGAGAAAGAGGATCTCACCGCCCAGGGTCAGAAGGGAAGGGGTAAGGAACTGAAGTAGCACCGACGGATGGGGTCAGAAGGACCAAGACAACTGATGGTTGCAAGGCAAATTTTATTATGCTACAGTTGCAGATTATATAGACTAGAAATCGGAAGGTTGCCAGATGGTGGTTTACATTATCTACAGACTGTCTCGGCTCAAGGTTAACTTCCCTGGGAGGAAACCCATAAACCCAGAAGCATCAAAAATAACCTGCATGTGCAGGGGGGAGACAGCTTTGCTTGTCTCATTTTACATTCTTTCTGATCTCTGGGCTCTGGTGATTTATCTCCCATGGAATGGAACAAGGAGGGGAACAAGTAGGGACAGTCCCTTCGAGCAGCGGCCGCATGCCTGGCATGTCCTTACCTGCCCTCAAGGCTGACTGCTTCCCACACGTATGTTGCCTTGTTTAAGCCTCAAGCCCTCGATCCTTTGTTGAAATACAATAGTTTCATTCCTATGGTTTTCAATACCAAAAACTCAACCTCCAGGAGGGCTAAAGTCTAATTTGTACTCCAAACCAAGTAGCAGTGCAGTTCGCTACTACTGAGACTGAATCCATAAAGACTTCAAGACCACGTCCAGAAGACAAGTTATTATATATAATACCCTAGAAGGTCTGAAACATAATTATCATATACATAGCTGGTCCTTCAGAGCTTTTTACCTATAACATGTTTTTTGATGAAAGTTATTTAATGTACTGGAGATAACTGTGACTTACTGATCAAATATTTGAATACTTATACTTACCTGGGATTTCATTTCTGCTGAAAGAAAAAGGAAGAACAGGACTCACTAAAAAAAACAAACAAACATTAGAAATGAAAGTAAAAATCTTAACACACACTATGACTTTTGGAAGCAGCATAGAGGGGCAGTCAACGGTAAAACACTGGTGAAATAGGTCAAAACTCTAGGCCAAAAATCCATTATTATTATCATCAGTGACAGTACCACAACTGTGCCCTTCAGAATTAATAATCACTCCTAAGAATCTTCATTTGGCACCAGATGATGCGTTTAAGAGAAACACTCTGGGAGGTTTTGAATCAGACTTGGTTTTTTGTTAGCCAAGTTACAGGAGAATTTTTAAAGTGGGCGGAAGGGAAGTAGGAAACGGACCAGGAAAAGAATTTAAGCCATCATCTATAAACCAACAAAGCACTGATAGTTCCGAACATTATGTCAGACACTAAAATGACTGATATAGGCTCAAGTGGTTTACAAAACCTATAAAAAGACTACACCAGAAAAGTCCCCATTTATCTGTCGAGTTCAGAAACTAAAACAAGGAATATTTTAGCTTAAAAGCTTATCTCAAGAGAATCGTACACACTTCACATGAATAAAAATACCTGAAACCAAACATTTTTAAAAGCTCCAATACCCAAAATATAAAGAAAAATATTAATTCAGAGGACTCAATCAATCCATGATAATCACAAAACGGCTGGGCAATCTCTATCTCCCTTCCACACTAACCATCCATCCCATGGAAGACCAAGGGAGATCAGACCTTCCAGACTTACCTTCCAGACCTTCCAGACACCTGGCTGCTGCAAAATTCTATGGAGACTCCTTGTGGAACAGCAGTTTCCCATCTCTTGTGTCTCTCCCTATCGTGATCATGATCATGCAGGAAGCAAGTCTGGCTGTGCTATTTCTTATCATTGTCTGTCACCCATCTGCAGCATGGTATTGTACAGATAAGGAAAAAGTAGTTCCCTTTCCCCCAGAAGGTTGAGGCTCAGGTACAGGGTAATTCTCCTGTGCACACAGTCATTATTTAGGCCGACTCAGTGACTTCAACAGGCTTAATCATGTGATCAGGTTTGTTGCCAGCTGCGTAATGCTCCCACATCTGTAGATAGAGCCGCTCTAGGTCCATTGTGTATTGTTTGGTGTTGAACAGAGGGCTAGATGTTCTCTGCTTCCAGACTTTGCCACGAATTTTCTTCAGGTATTCTAGATCAGTTCCCAGTTTCACAGCTATGTCTTCATATTCTTGTCTATTTTGAGCAATAAGCTCAAGACAGCCTAAACAAGTGAGCTGGGAAGCTGCAACTCGGGAAGCAAGAGTCTCTCCTGGCATAGTCACCACGGGTGTCCCTGACCAAAGGACATCCATCCCTGTGGTGTGTCCATTACAGAGTGGAGTGTCCAAGCAGACATCAGCCAGCTGGCCTCTCCGAACATGTTCCTCTTTAGGAGCAACAGGTGAAAAAATGATACGCTTCTGGGGAAGGCCCATATTTTGTGCATACTGTTGAATATTAGGTTCTCCTACTGCTGGAAAACGCAACAGCCACAGCACACTATTGGGAACACGCTTCAGAATATTTGCCCACATCTGCAAAGTAGATGGGTCAATTTTATATAACTGATTGAAGTTACAGTACACAATGGCATCTTCCGGTAACCCGTACTGAGAACGTGTGGTTACAATAATGGTACGGGGAACCTCCTCTCCAGTGGCAGCCTTAATGTTGATCTGGGTAGTTGCCAGTCCATTGCTAAGACTGAATCCATTAATTGTTATCTGAATTTGTCCTCTGTTAATCATTTCAATAACTGCCTCTGCAATAGTATTCATAGGAATGACAGGCATATTAAGAGCCGTATTACTGCTGTCTGCGTTGTCTCCTCCATCAGGACATTTCATCTTGACAATCTGCACATCTGGGAGACTATCAAGAAATGCTTTGAGGTCGATGCCATTCAGCACAACCCGATTGTCATAAATGTGCCCATTGGACTTAAAATCGATGACTGCCTTCTTCTTCAGGTGAGGGAACATATTAGCATGATCACCAATAAAGAAAGTATGGGGCATATAAGCCAGTTTCTCAGAATACTGCTCAGCAACTTCAGCAGGTGAAGTTTCCTGATCAGTGATGATATAATCCATGAAAAGCACGCCACTGGTCCCAGGGTAGCCCAGCCACATTGCCTGAATAGGAGCTGGCCTGAGAGCAAAGAGTTCATTTCGAGCACCCCTGGTATAACCATTCATATTTACAAGGATGTGTATACCGTCTTGATGGATGCGATCAGCTGCTTTCCCATTGCATGGAATCTGAGAAAGATCAATGAAATGATGGGCTTCTGCCATCACCTTCGCTCGGAAGTTTGTGCCATCATCTGGGCTCAGGGCATAACAGAATACCTCAAATTTATCAGGATTGTGCATGCCTGGAATAGACTGCATAAGATGAGAAGTAGGATGATTCCCGAAGTCAGAACTCACGTATCCTACACGCAGTCGACCATCACTGAGCTTCAAGTCTTTTGGATGTTCGTACGGTGGTTTATGAAGGACACTGATCTCATCCAAGCAGAGGTTCCCATGGCTCTCAGCAATAGCCTTCCTGAAGCCATGAGAAAGAGGATAGAGCATACTATGATGAGGCTGCACAGAAGGCAACCTATTCTTCTCCAGCTGGTCAGCCACAATGCTGACCAACTTCTTCATTCGCTCATCATAGTCTGTCCAATCACAGACAATCTGCAGGCAATGAGCCAAATCACAATAAGCGTCAGGAAAATCAGGTTCAAGCTTCAGAGCAGTGCGATAAGAAGCAATTGCTTCTGGAATATTCCCTGAATACTTGTGAATGGAAGCCAGATTGCTGTGGGCATCCGCAAGTGCAGGGTTAATCTGAATGGCACGAGTATAACACTGCAAGGCTCCCTGAACATCCTGCATCTCCTTTAGAGTGTCTCCCATGTTACAGTAGGCATCAGCAAAGGTAGGACTGATTCGAACAGCCTCCTTATAATGCATCAGAGCTTCCTGCAGTTTTCCCTGCTGCTGCAATACACTTGCTAAATTTGAATGGGCAACAGCAAACTCTGGGAAGACTTCTAATGCTTTACAATACAAGCGAACTGCCTCTTCAAAGTTTCCCTGGTCTCCTTTGATATTGGCTAGGTTATTCAGAGAGTCTGCATGGGTGGGACACAGCCGCAGAGCTGTATTATAACACTCTTCTGCTTCGGCAACACTGCCCTTCTCTTCCAGGGCGTTGGCTAGGTTGCAGTAAGCATCAGGGAAATGTGGTTGCAATTCAATAGCTCGCCTGTAGGTGTCTACTGCCAGATCCATCAGGCCTTGCTCATAGTATACACAAGCCAGGTTGGCATGTACCACTGCATGATTTGGGCTCAAGCTTAGGGCACAAAGGTAAGCTGCCACAGCTCTGTCAAAAATCCGTGCCTCTTTCAAGACATTTCCTAAATTGATATAAGCATCCAGAAAATTGGGGTCAAGCGTGACAGCCTTTTCAAAGTGATGAATGGCAAGCCAAATCTCCCCTTGTGCATTGAAAACACAGCCAAGATTACTCCAAGCTACTGCAAAGTTCGGTTGCGTCTCCATTGCTTTCAAATAACATGCCTTGGCTCCTTCCAAGCGACCCAGGGCTTTGAGCAGGTTCCCCAGGTCACTGCGAACACAGTACAAATCAGGATTGCACTGAAGAGCAGAGACGTAAGCTTGTACTGCCCCTTCCATGTCGCCTGCTGCTACCAAAGCGGCTGCCAGGTTAATATAACCATCGATGAAATCTGGTTTGAGATGCAATGCATGCCGGTAATGCTCAATTGCCTCCTGCAACTGCCCTCTTTCCTTGTACACATTCCCCAAATTCGAATAGGCTTCTGCCAGAAGAGGGTTCTGTTTAATTGCCAGAGTACTAAAGTGGGCAGATCTGTCCAGCCTTCGACACTGGAAGTGTAGAGATGAAAGTAATAAAAGTACTCCAGTATTGTCTGGCTCTTGTCTCCACAGCTGCATGCAGTGTCTCTCAGCTGCCTCAAAATCTCCTGCCTGATACTCTCGAGGTACCAACTCAGCTAACCCTTGGAAGGAAAGCATACGTTTCGTTGGTTCTGTGCTGTCGGCCACGTTGCCCACAGAAGACGCCATCTGGAGCTTCTGGAGAGAGTGAGAAAAGGGGGTAATTGAGTCCCGCTGCTGCCACTACTGGCAAGAATGTTTCTAGAGGTAGCAAATACGAGGGCAGCAGCCATACCACTGCTTTGGCAGGCTTAAGCGGCGGCAACAGTTACACGCACTGAAACTTAGGAACTCTGGTTGGCCATCTACCTCTCACGCTCTTGAAATCTTAATTCTTAACCCTGCCCTCTTCCACCATTTTTCTCCTAATCAGGGAATAAAAATTACCTATACACTTGCCTTAGAAGAAATCAAAAGTCAGTAGTCCAAACACTTTTTAAAATTTTGTTTTCTGTCCAGTTGGAAAGGAAATACATGATTGACTTTACTTCATCATTCATATAGTCAATGTGGAAAACATTAGGGCCGTGAATTTCAATACAGTAAGATCAGAAAATCTTAAATTGGCCTTCCCAAACCACTAATAAGTAACCAATGTTGTATATAATGCTAAAATCTTAGAGACTGAGTTTGATATTTTAAAAGTTCTGAAAGGATTAGCTAATTTCTCCTCATCATACTTCTCATGCCTCAAACCTGAGTATTACTTTTTTAAAATTAAATTTATCTTTATTTATTTATTTTTATTTTGGCTGCGTTGGGTCTTCAATGCTGCGTGCAGACTTTCTCTAGTTGTGGCGAGCAGAGGCTACTCTTTGTTGCGGTGCCTGGGCTTCTTATCACAGCAGCTTCTATTGTTGTTCCACAACTCTATGGGTTCCTTTTTAGGTCCTATGAAGAACCCTAGAAATTAGTTCATGGAATTATAAGTTTTTGCAAAATTGTCAAAAGTGAGATATTTTAACTTCCATCAGGTAAGACCAGCATCTCTTTCTTTGCCAATTTTCCTTCTATCATATTCCGCTATGTTGGATCATATTGGAATGGCCACAGGCTTTCTTGAAATCTGGCTAAGGAGATTTTCTTTATTCTGTGGTACGCGGGCCTCTCACTGTTGTGGCCTCTCCCGTTGTGGAGCACAGGCTCTGGACGCACAGGCTCAGCGGCCATGGCTCACGGGCCTAGCCGCTCCGCGGCATGTGGGATCTTCCCGGACCGGGACACGATCCTGTGTCCCCTGCATCGGCAGGTGGACTCTCAACCACTGCGCCACCAGGGAAGCCCTAAGGAGATGTTTTAAGTGAGGCTATTATGTGATTTTCAGACACCGCCATATGTAATTGACTATATACTATCGCATTACAGGAATAACTTCCAGTACTCATACTGACTACTCTACTGACTTAACCTAGCACAAGACACAGAAGCATAAGGACAAAAACCACCTTACAATATAGCCATGTCTTGCACTTCACAGCTCTCAAAGCATGTGCGTTTGAAGAAGAAAAAAAGAACTGAAAAGTACAAAACCAGAAGCTAATCTGTGGAAAATTATTTCAATCATCAGGCATGTGAAAGATAAGTCAAAGATTCAGTTCTCATCAATGCTTAGTCAAAACGGAAATTTTCTTCTGTCAAGAATATACTCCAGGGGCTTCCCTGATGGCGCAGTGGTTAAGAAGCCACCTGCCAATGCAGGGGACAAGGGTTCGAGTCCTGGTCCGGGAAGATCCCACATGTCACGGAGCAACTAAGCCGGTGTTCCACAACTACGGAACCTGCGCTCTAGAGCCTGTGAGCCACGACTATCGAGCCTGCGAGCCACAACTACTGAAGCCTCCGTGCCTAGCGCCCGTGCTCTGCAACAAGAGAAGCCACCGCAATGAGAAGCCTGTGCACCGCAACGAAGAGTAGCCCCCAGTCCCTGCAAGTAGAGAAAGCCTGCGCACAGCAACGAAGACCCAACACAGCCAAAAATAAATAAATAAATAAATAAATAAATGAATGAATGAATGAATGAATATACTCCATCAACAATGTGTGCAATGGAATGGTATGAATGAGTATTTTATCAGAATCCCTGTAATGCACAAACCTATAGCAGTACTGAAATCAGTAATGCATTTATAATAGTAAATACTTATGAGGAAGTAATCCATAGAGGTTTTCTCAAAGTTAACAATGAAAATTAATGTGACATTATCAATAATAAATTGTGAAGCTGAAATAAACTTTTCTAAACTATCAATAACTAGAAGCAAATTCTAATCAACCATGCTACAAGAAATCTATGTCTAAAAACTACAAAGTTTATTTCTTAAAATTTTATTTCGAAAATACATAAACTGTCGTATGAGGAGGCAGTTAAAGAATATATAGCTAAAAGAGTGGGGGAAAAGTTTTATAGAGACACATCTGGCAGTAGTTCATTTTTAAATGTCATTTTTCTAGGTTTTGTGACACCTATAGTATTGATATTTGAAAGCATTTAAAATATTGTAATTTGAAGATTTGCTACTTCCAGGTAGAATAAAATATTTTGAAGCAAAACAACGTTTGCACTGAGAAAAACAAAAAAAGCCAAATAAAATAGCCAGCATCCAATCAAAAAGTTCTAGACAAACCAAGAGATAGAATCATATGGCTAAAATTCTAAGAAAAGAACAGATAATACAAAAATATTTATATAAGATATTGTGTGTCTTTATCAGGAAAAGTCTTTATCAAGAAAAGACTTTAAAATCATCAGAATTAATATTATATTTTATTTATTTGTATATTATATTTATATATAGATATTTATATATTTATATAAAGAACTTAAAGATAAAGCCCTAGTTAAGGCAGTGACAATAGCAGTAGCAGTGGGAGTGAAAAGAAATGGTTATATTCAAGCATACTTTGTCAGGAAAAGTCCAAGATCAAATGTCTGACTGCACACATGGGATGGATAGACGGAGTGGGAAAAATCAAAGTTAACTATAGAGGTTCTAGTGAAGATGGGGTTGCCGTCACCCAACCCAAGGGGCTGCGATCATCCCCAAGGTCTAGGAGACTCAAAGGGAAGGTCATGGTCAGAGGCAAAGTTAATTGGTGGGAAAATAAGACTCCCAGTCTCTCCATCTCCTTATACCAGTTTTTTTGGTAACATCTTTATCGGAGTATAATTGCTTTACAATGGTGTGTTAGTTTCTGCTTTATAACAAAGTAAATCAGTTATACATATGTCCCCATATCTCCTCCCTCTTGCATCTCCCTCCCTCCCACCCTCCCTATCCCACCCCTCTAGGTGGTCACAAAGCACCGAGCGCATCTCCCTGTGCTATGCGGAAGCTTCCCACTAGCTATCTATTCCTTATACCAGTTTTGTTTTTCTGCTCATATACGTAGCAGCATTTCATTCAAGGGGAAGTCATTGATCTGACTGGTCAAATTAAACAACATAGTTCAAGGCACATTTACAGTGGTTAGTTCCTCCACAATTTAGAAAGTCACATTCATAATTTCCCTCTTCCTACACCACGGAACACATTGGCCATTCCTCCAAAGTTTCCACTCCACAGAGTGGACAAGAGATGACGTTAGCCCAGAACTGAGAGCTTGGCATGAGATGGTGTCAGCCCCATGTACAGCTCTGGCATAAGTTATAACCCAACCCAGCTCTACAGAGAGCTCTGCATGGAATCCTGGGAGTAAACTCAGCCATAATAATGGGATTCTATTTTTCATTTGCTTTTCTTCCTTGCTTAACTTTCCCTGGCCACTCTGACAAACAAACTTTCAGGCATTCCTGGGCCACTCACTAACTTTATTCCATTTTATGTCATCCAGATTCCCAAGAAAATTACTAACTATAAGGAGGGAAATTTGGAACATGGTGAGTTTTAGATGCCTGAAATATACAGGTCATTGAATCCAGTTAAGTAGCAAATTATCTGGATCTCAAATATGCCAGTAGAATAGCAGACTAAGCTCAATTTAATGTACTCTTACTGAAGACACATGTAAATTCTGGGTCAATTTTGAAAAAGTTAAAAGGACATAGCTGAGATTAAAAGAAAGAAAGGAACACCTGCATGTTTCAGAAAGTAACAGAGAAATTAAATCCAGAGAAAGAAGAGCGGACTGATGTCTGTGGGTTCCGTTCCTTAGTATAGGCCTTATGTAAATAGGGGCTGGAGCTAGAAATCTAACATTACCTTGAGGCCAGGAATTTATAGACTCAGGATGGAACAATATTGAGAAGTTGGTACAGATATCCTACAGAAATTTCATGAGGAACTGCTTAGTCCATTAAGAGGGCCAAGGGTGGTGGTGAGGAAGATTGATATCTCTTGAAAACCTTCAGGTACAGAAAACATCAACACCTCTGAAAAGTAGGCCTCTCCTTCCCAGCGTTGTAATGGCCAGGTTGTCACTAACCTGTAAGGCCCTGTATGAATCAGAAACTGCAAGGAGAGTAATTCAAAGAAAAACAGATGCAGGATGGGTGTGGCAATAAATCCTAGGACCCTATCAGAAACAAAATTAAAACCACTCTAAAGGGAAATTTTAACAAACCAGAGCAGATAGTATCCTAACCAGAATAGAATAATAATTCTGAGGAAGTTACTTTAGTTATTTAAGTAATATTCAACATCCAGAGCAAAATTCACTTAAGTACTGTACTGGTGGAAATTGGGCAGCACTATGGAGACAATAAAAAGGTGTTTACCATCAAAAAACATCAAGGTAAGAAAGATAATGTCTAATATTTAATTATCCTAATTTTTAATTATTTTAATTTTTAAATATCCTGTGGTTTATTGAAATCTTTTGGAAACCCAAAATAGAGAAAACCTAGCAGGCAATGAAGACTTAAATATTTAGAGATTTATCAACTCATCTATAAAAGCTTTATTAATCTCTTTTAATACCATTCTGAGAGGTATAAATGTGTCCAGTGATAGGGTTGAAGAAGCCTGAGAGAATTTCAATTGTTTACTATTCTTGGTCAGCTATTAAGACCTTTCAGGAGCATCTTGATTTTCATGGCATCATCCAACAAAAAGCAGGATATTTTACAGAAAGTCCTGGTCCACTTTTTGGCTTGCTTTTGTGTTTATGTTTTTGGTTTTCTCACATTGGGTGGTACATTAGGCTACCTATTGCACACTCCCTCATTCATGCATGCATTCATTCAAACAATATTTACTGAGTTGAGATATTTAATTAACACCCAATAAATGATGTTTAGATGAATGAATGCGCTTTTTATCAAAGTAAGTGTAAGTACTGAGAAAAATTACAGAATGTATGATCCCAGCCCCACAAAAGCGTATAATTGTGTTGAGGATATAACATATGCTGGTGAAATAACTAATATATCATATTGGACAGTTTCTAAGTTCAAAAATGAGTTTTTGTAAATAATCAGAGCCTAAGGAGGACAAAGAAGGGACAGTTCATTATGGGTTGAATCTATCAATAAATGTACATTTCAGATGAGATTTGAGATTGACCTTAAAGAAAGAAGAGGACTTAGATATATGAACAGAGAACAAAAAAGGCATGGTGATAGCATGTGCATAGATAGTGTGGCCAATATTTATGTTCTTCATTAAAGACAGTCAGAGATAACCCAAATGTAACTGTTTCCATGGGTCCATTCTCAGTATCCAAACAAAACGGCAAATCCTATCTTAGTAAAACTAATGAAAAACACAGTCTTTAACAAAGACATTGTGAAGGAAAGGGGGAGAGAAAGGCTTGCGTCCCACACCACACAACAAAACTTATTTAATTATTTGTTTCATTTTCTCCCTCTGAAAATTTCCTCTCCCCCTCTCTGTACGTCTCTCTTCTCCCACATCTGGCCACACACTACCAGCCACCTTTCCAGATCTTTCCAGAACTCTCCATCCTAGTTTCATTATGCCACAAGTTGAACATCTCACAGGTCTCCAGGATGCATCCTCATCACTTATTCCACAAAGACAAACAAAGGACACTTCTCAGGATCAAGTTTCTTGGAAGGAATAGGTCACGAGGAGTGATTATAAATAACATAAGGTGGAGAGCAGTGACTTAAAACACCATTTTTCCTCTTAGAATGTGAATACAGGGAACTTTGGGAAACTAGAAAATCTAGAAAGGATTCATTGATAATTATTTATTTTCAATGAATAAAATAAAATGTAATAATACGGCTAAACTCTGACAGATTAACTTTTTCAAAAGTTGCTTTCACACACCTTCACTATTGGGATGTTTGATAAACACATCTTTCTTCTTTCTTTGCAGATACTGGCACCAAACTTTCAAACAATAAGAACCTTCCCATAAGTCCCTTGCCAGGCAAGATTAAGGTATAACAATCCAAACAGATTTTTGAAGAAGATGACTGGTTGAAAGCACAGGAAAAGAGCTGGGTTTCTCTTTTTCAACAGTCACATAATGAGTCATGTGGGAATTGGTTTACAAAGTCTCTCTCCATGAGGGGCTAAGGTTAAGATTAGAACTTCTGAGGCCAGAAGAGCAAAATAACTACAACAACACACATATTTTCAAGAGCCGCCCTTTGGATGTGAGGGATTGATTTTTCCCACGCTTTTTTCAGCAGCCCAACTGGTGTCTTTAGTAAATGACATAAGGGAATACAGTGTGGCCAAGAAGGCTTAGATTTCCTTAGCTGCAAGTCAGATATTCTCAAGTGACTGTCCACTGAAATTAAAAAGAGAGATTTACAAGAGGAAACTGGATACAACTGAGTGTACTTTTATTTCAACCCTTTATCTGAATGTTTTGTTTTGATTTCAGTTCTCCACTGAAGTTGCCTACATTAATATATTTTTAAGAACATTTCCTTAAGTTGAAGTATTCATTCAGTATATTCATTTACTATAATTGAGAAAAGCCAAATGACTTAGGCAAATTCATTTCTATATTGCCACAGCAGTGTATTGTGAACTAAATGACACCTGGCAGTTCTTTACTCAGATACTAACTCAATTAGAAGGCAGAACAAGGATACCTACCCATTCAGGGAAGGAAAGGTCACTTAGCCTCTGTAGCTGTCTTAGGTCTCCTATCATCACAGTAACAAATTGAAGACTAAAAACCATACGGTCATCTCAATAGATGCAGAAAAAGCTTTTGAAAAACTTCACTATCCATTCATGGTAAAAGCTCTCCAGAAAGTGGGCATAGAGGGAACATACCTCAACATAATAAAGGCCATATATGACAAGCCCATAGCTAACATACTCAATGGTGAAAAGCTGAAAGCATTTCCCCTAAGATCAGGAACAAGACAAGGATGCCCACTCTCACCACTTTTATTGAACAGAGTTTTGGAAGTCCTAGCCACAGCAATCAGACAAGAAAAAATAAATAAATAAAAGGACTCCAAAATGGAAAGGAAAAAGTAAAACTGTCACTGTTTGCAGATGGCATGATACATAGAAAATCTGAAAGACACCATCAAAAAACTATTCGAGCTCAAACATGAACTTGGTAAATTTGCAGGATACAATAGATTTCTATATATAAATTTTGTATTTCTATACACTCACAGTGAACTATCAGAAAGAGAAATTAAGGAAACAATCCCATTTACAATCGCATAAAAAAGAATAAAATACATAAGAATAAACCTGCCTAAGGAGGTAAAAGACCTGTACCCAGGAAACTATATGACTCTCATAAAAGAAATGAAAGATGACACAAACAGCTGGAAAGATATACCATGGTCACGGATTGGAAGAATTAATATTGTTAAAATGACCATCATACCCAAGGAAATCTACGCATTCAATGCAGTCTGTATCAACATATCAAGGGCATTTTCCACAGACCTAGAACAAATAATTTTAAAGTTTGTATGGAAACACAAAAGATCCTGAATAGCTAAAACAGTCTTGAGAAAGAAGAACACAACTGGAGGAATCATGCTCCCTGGCTTCAGACTGTGCTACAAACCTACAGTAATCAAAACAGTATGGTACCGGCACAAAAACATCCATCACTGGAACAGAATAGAGAGCCCAGAAAGAAACCCATGCACTTATGGTCAATGAATCTATGACAGAGGAGGCAAGAATATGCAATGGAGAAAAGTCTGGGCTTCCTTAGGGATGGTTTCATCAATTAATTTGTTTTCTTAAATGGACCATACTTTTCCATGTCTTTGTATACCTTGTGAGTTTTTTGGTTGAACATCTGGCTTTCAAATATTGTAATGTGGTGTCTATGGAAATCAGATTCTCCCACTTTCCCAGGGTTTTCTGGGCTTTGGATTGTTGAAGGCTGTAGTAGTCTGTTTGTTTAGGGACCTTTCCAAACTAGTTTTGCAATGACTGTACCCCTTATCGTATGTAGGCACTGAAGTCTCTGTTCCTTTAGTTCATGTTTAGCTAATGTTTTGACAGAGATGTCCTTGAATTCCTGCACCTAAGACAAACAAAAACAAATATACACAAGCACATCCACATGCACACTCAAAACCACACACCTCTCCCCATTGTGCAGATTGCTGGATCACTCCTTCAACATTTAGCTGACCTGCACTGAGTTCAGGGCTCAGCCCATGGTAAAAGCTTAGAGACTCCTCTGGTGTTTTCAGAGCATGCATCTTATCTTGAGTATGCGTGTGGCTTTCTTAATTTCTCTGGACACGTGTACTTTTTGTATGTTCTAAGTTCCCAAAGAATCTCCCCCAACTTTTGCTCCTGCATCTTATGTGGTCTATTGTATTTCAATGCACAGTCTTCTGCCCCAGCCATCTGTGCTTTGTCAGTTCACCTTGCACTTTTTTTGAGCAATGACCGCTGCTTTTCCAGACTGTGTTCCAGGTTAGCTAAGACAGAGATAAGCATCTTGTGTCAGTCCTTCAGGTAGCTCCCAGACAGGTTAGAACAGATACACATAATAATCCGAGAGTATGGGCTCTTCTGCTCCCTCCTGAAGCAGGATTGAGGGCCCCATACTACGAATGGTCTGCTGCTACTTTAAGACTATCACTGCATTAAGACCCCACCACTTTAAGACCATCACTACACTAAGAGTAGATGGGGCAAGGGCAAGTAAAAATGCCACAAAGCTTTCCTGCCATTTTCAAATTGCCTCTTCCCTGGTTCAGTATGTGTTTGCTTGCTGTAAATCTTTGCCTGATTTCAGGACTAAGAGAAACTCAAGGAACGCCACAACAAGAAACAGTATAATCAAACTCTCAGATGCCAAAAGACAGAGAAAGAATCTTTACTCCCAAAGGAGAAAGAAAAAACAAATTTGTTACAAAGCAGGGATCCTCAAAAAGATTCATAGCTAATTTCCTATCTGAAACCATGGAGGCAAGAGACCAGACATATTTAAAGTGCTGAAAGAAAAAAACTGTCCACCAAGAATTCTATATTTGGCCAAACTGGTTTCAAAACTTAGGGAGAAATTAACACATTCCCAGATGAACAAAGGCTGAGGGCGTTTGTTTTACAACTTCCTAACACTGCCCTATGACAAATGCTAAATTGAACCTTCAGGTTGAAATGAAAGGACACTAGACAGCAACTCGAAGCTGTATAAAGAAATAGAAATCTCCAGTAAAGATAAATATATGGGCAGATACTAAAGCCAGTATTGTGCTACTGGCTTGTAACTCTACTTTTTATTTCTTACATGATTGAAAAAACAAATGCATAAAATAATCATAAATCCATGTTATTGGGCTCACAAAGCATAAAGGTATAATTTGTGACAACAATGATGTAAGGAGGAGGAATGGAACTGTAGAGGAACAGAGTTTCTGTGTGCTATTGAAGTTGGTTTCAATTCAAATGATACTGGTTGAACTTTAGAAGGGTAAATGTAATCTTCTTGATAACCACAAAGAAAATATCAATAGACTATATGCAAAAAGAAATGAAAAAGGAATCAAGAGTTCACTACAACAAAATCAGCTAAGCACAGAAGAAGTCAGTAATGGAGTAAATGAGGGGCAAAAAATGCATAAGACATACAGAAAACAACCAGGAAACAGACAGAATTAAGTTCTTCCTCATCAGTAATTTTTGAAAAAGTAAGTGGATTAAGCTCTCCAATAAAAAGATAAAAATTGGCGGGCTTCCCTGGTGCCGCAGTGGTTGAGAGTCCGCCTGCTGATGCAGGGGACACGGGTTCGTGGAGGATCCCACATGCCGCGGAGCGGCTGGGCCCGTGAGCCATGGCCGCTGAGCCTGCGCTTCCGGAGCCTGTGCTCCGCAACGGGAGAGGCCACAACAGTGAGAGGCCCGCGTACCACAAAAAAAAAAAAAAAAAAGATAAATATTGGCAGAATGGACTTTAAAAACATCCATAATCCAAGTATATGCTGCCCGCAAAAAACTCACTTGATTTCAAGAGACACAAGTTAGTTGAAAGTTAAAGCACAGAATAAAATATCCCATGCAAATAGTAACAAAAAGAAAGAAAGAGAGAGAGAAAAAGAAAGGAAGGAAGGAAGGAAGATAGATCTGGGATGGCTACGTTAATATCACACAAAATAAACTTTAAATCAAAAACTATCACAAGAGGAAAAGGAGGCCACTATATGTTGATAACAAGTTCAATCTATCAAGAAGATATAACAACTATAAACATATATGTACCAAACATCCCCCAAATATGTGAAGCAGACATTGACAGAATTGAAGGAAGAAATAGATAGTTCTAAAATAATAGTTGGAGATCAATACCTTGCTTTCAATAATGGATAACACATCTAGACAGAAGATCAGTAGAGAGGCAGGGGGACTGAATAACACATTTAACCAACTAAACCTAACAGCCATATATAGATCACTCCACTCAACAACAGCAGAATACACATTTTTCTCAAGTACACATGGAACATTCTCCAGGAAAGACCATATGTTACGCCACAATACAAGTACCAATACATTTTTAAGAAACTGAAATCATACAAAGTATCTTCTTTAGCCACAGTGAAAGGAAGGTAGAAATCAATAACAGAACCATTGGTAGCCATCTCCCATCATGCCTGCCACACATGATATAAAGCAATGAAGGGAAAAACATAATTGACCATTTAGAAAAGTGGGAAAGAGGACATATCATTGACACAGAGTGTGTGCTGTTTCCCGTTGTCAGAGATAGAAATAAATTAGCATCATTTATTCATTAGTGTGTTAATTTCTTGGTCAATCATTGCTCAGCCAGTGTTTCTGCCTGATGGGAAGATTTCCTATACTCAGTGTTGAGTGGAGACAACCTTGAAAGGGACATTTAAAAGGATTATACTGTGATGGGCTTAGCAGTACCCTTCCTCCTATGCCAGTATTTAGGCTGGGGTATTTCCATGCAGTGTGTACAACCGTAGGCCCCAGGTCACCAGAATTTAGTTGGATTCGTTTTCTTAATACATTCCCTCAGTACTTTGTCTTTTATTTCACTGTTGCATTTACTTCATTCTTTATTATCACTGCGAAACAACTTTGTTTCCTGTTCAGATGCCAAAAAGTGGATATCAATACCTCCTGAGTTTTACACATCACAGATCTGTTTTACATATCGGAGACAGAGACAGCAACTATTTCCAATGACTTTGAGACATGCTTTGAACATGCGATTAACATGTTGAGTGTTGAAATGTGTGTCGAGCTCATTATACTTGCTCTAAAAGGTTTCAAACTGCAAAGATTTAAAAATCTTTGTCTTTGAATAGTTTTCCTGTGCTGTCCCTTTGTATCAGATTGTTAATGTGCAGTCTGGCACCTTCAAATAATGTGGCTTTGTAACCAATTATTTACATGTTGTTTTATCCACAGAGAATCGTTTTTTTTTAAATAAATTTATTTATTTTTGGCTGTGTTGGGTCTTTGTTGCTGCACATGGGCTTTCTCTAGTTGGGGCGAGTGGGGGCTACTCTACATTGTGGTGTGCGGGCTCCTCATTGCTGTGGCTTCTCTCGTTGCAGAGCATGGGCTCTAGGAGCTGGGGTTTCAGTAGTTGTGGCACGTGGCTTCAGTAGTTGTGGCTCATTGGCCCTAGAGCACAGGCTCAATAATTGTGGCGCACGGGCTTAGTTGCTCCACGGCATGTGGGATCTTCCCAGACCAGGGCCCGAACCCATGTCCCCTGCACTGGCAGGAGGATTCCCAACCACTGTGCCACCAGGGAAGTCCCCACACAGAGAAGCTTAAGGTCAAAACATACAACTCGATTAACTACACTTCCTCCTGTTCACATTTCCCTCATCTTTTCTTCATCTTCTATGTTTCCTTGGCACTGTTTATATTAAGTGCTTTTGCCATTATATTTGATTGTCTGTATTCCAGTGAGTTACCACAATGCTTTATGAAACACGGTAGGATATAAATGCATTTAAGATATATATATTTTTTATATATATATATATATAATATATATATAATTTGCTTTAGTGCAGTGTTTTTTGTTTTCTGTACTGAATTCATTAGCATGGGTCGGTATAAAATTTAGCATAGGTCAATATGTAATTTGTAAACTAATAAGGTCTTAAAAGTGAGGAATTAAGTCTTTTAAATTTAATTATTTATTGTAAAGAGCAGAATAGCATACATAAACAGGTGCCTAAGGAAAACTTGTATTCTAATATGGAACTCTCATGAACACCTTTTTTTTTTTTTCTTCTAACGGTATGATAGTAGGCCATTGGATTATTTTTATGGCTTTAACTTTACAACAATGAAATATTCGTAAATTTTAAAAAGTATTTTTCTTTATTTGATGCGGGTGGGATACTGGCGAAATGAAAGGTCAAACACCTATTGAGGAATCCATACTTGTCTATATATTGTGTACTTTTATTTCAAGAACTGATTTAAAATTCCTAAAAGGATGCTATAATAAGTTATTATGCCATTTTACAGACTGAATTAAGTGAATTTCAGGGAGGTATGAAACCTGCCTAAGGCTATCCAGCTACCAAGCGGTAGAAGTGAGAATTAAATCCAGGTATACCTGGATATCGCCAAAGTTTCTGCTCATCTCTTTACATCATCCACTTTTAATAGCCAATGCTTTCCTGCTTACAAATATGACTGAGGTTTCCAGACAGTCAACAGTCCTTTTTAATCAGATAGAAAAATTACTGTTGATTCTCTAAAGACATATTCCTTTTCCATTAAGTGACTTTAGTTGTTCAAATAATACTTCCAGACAGTAGTAATCATACAGTTGGAGACTAAGAACAGAACTCAGGGATGTGTCTAGCAGTCAGTAAAGACCAACTGGGCTCACTGATGATATTTACGGTCATTTCCTCTAGACTAACATAATCTTATTAATAAGACCCTAATAATTCATAGTACTGCCCTTGCCTGATTGTTTGTTCTTCTCCCTCTATCACTCTCTCTTTCCCCATATTATTATTATTTTTGGCAATTTTTGGTGAATTAAATTCAGGGATTAGTATTCAGGAGTACTCGTCACAAAAGCAGAGAATCTTAGCTCACCCCAAATGAAGAAAATAGAGAAAAAGTATAAATTACATGAATACACACACATACACACATGTGCCAACTATATGCTGCACTTCTCCAAAATCTATTCGGTATCTGCACATTTACTGTATATTAGCAGTAAGAGCAGAAATGAGCGTAACGCTCTGTTTACAAGGCACAGAAAACAGACCCAAATATGGAAATTACTAGCAATGAGAATGGGGAAGAAAGACTACAACAAGGAATGTAGATGATATTTTTGTTTCCTAGCTATGATGCCAAATATTGAACTTTCAACTTGAGACAAGGAGGCCATAAAAAGTTGTATTAGTTTCCTAGAGCTGCCATGACAAAGTACCAGAGACTGAGGAGGTTAAACAACAGAAATTTACTCACTCACAGGTCTAGAGGCTAGAAATATGAGATAAGGTGTCAGCAGGATTGATTTCTTCTCAAGTATCCCTTCTTGGTTGTAGATGCCATGTTTTCCTTTTGTCTTCACATGGTCTTCTCTCTGTGCATGTCTGTGTCCTAATATTTTCTTTTTATAAGGACACCAGTCATAGTGGATTAGAGCCCACCCATTTGACCTCATTTGACCTCAGTTACCTACTTAAGGGCCTTATCTCCAAATACAGTCATATTACGAGGTATTGGGGGTTAAGACTTCCACATATTAACTTGAGCAGGACACAATTCAGCTGATAATAGAAGATAAGAGTAATTTAAGCAAGTAAGTAACTATTGTTTACAGTGAGTTGCTTAAGGATATGAATTTACTCAAGAAAAACAAAAAATTACATAACACTGTATGTTATACAAAGATATTAAATTAATCATCATAACATCCTGTGAGATGGGCATTAAATTAGACTAAGCAAGATGAAGCAACTTATCCAGAATTGTATAGTTGGTACTTTCCAGAATTTAAACCAGGTATTTTCCCAGTTCCATTCTACGTTATATATTCATTTCATTATTTGAAATGAATTTTGAGTCTTCATTTTGCTTAGTTTCTGAAGTTATATGGGGATAGAATGGAGTTGGATATTTTCAGTGACATTAACACATGGGGAAGGAAATTGAGTCCAGAAGCTTCAGCAATGTTTCCATGGAGAACACTAACAACAGAACCAGAAATACCGTTATCCTTTTGGTTCAGTGATCTTTCCTGAAGCACTACAAGAATCAATTTTAAGAAGCCCAGTGCTTTCCAAACTTTCACCAATGGGCTCTGTAGGGTCCTCTAACAGTATCTAAGAGACTAACTAGTTTCTCATCCCAAGCCACTTAAGACAAGGAGTTCTGATTGTTCTCTGTGAGGAAATCAAGTGACAATCATAGCTGGTGATTTAGGATAGTTTCTTCAGGGCCCAGGCAAAACCTAATACACAGTAATAATCATTGTTAACTGCATCTTTGACAAGGATTAATCAGGTATCAGAGAGGTCTATAAACTGGGAGAAATTATGATCAAAGAGAAACATAGACCACAGATATTTAATTAATGCTCAATTATTTATGAGTTTAACTTTGGTTAACCTAATTTTCCTTCTTCTAGACAATTTCCAATTCGTCTCCACAAAGAGACCAGAATAATCACCTTCCAATACACGATTTATTGTGTTGCTTTAATTTAAAGAATACAGTGACTTCTACATTCACTCCACCAAGTTTTGCCAGGAGAGAAAAGGAGACGTGATATTTTGTCTTGAATTAGATATGCCACCATACGTGAATTAGCTCATCCTACTGGAAGCACTTTGAGGGCAGATTCTACAGTCTTGTCTTACATCCTCTATGGAATCAAGCCAAGGGAATCACACACAGTTACAGCTGGAAAAACATCTGTTCTGGGTTAATACTTTTAGCCTTTACCACCAAGACTTTATCACCAAGACCTATCTTTACAGTCTCTAAACAGGAGACCTTCTTGCCTTCCCTTTTCATATTGACTAGGAAGGTAAAGGGAAGAACTGAGAAGTACCCAAAGTCAGCTAGCAGCCAGCACAGATAAATCATCTGTGGAGATATTGTTTCTTTCAAAAGATATAAACATAAGAGGAAGTCCTAGTGTTTGAAACAACTGTGCATAATAAAATTCCATGAAAACCTAGAAATCCAGATGCAGATCAGTAACATATTGGTTAAATAAGCTGTTATGTTCATGCAATGGACAAGTGTACATACATTAAGAAGAACGAGATATTCTTTTCTATGAGATTCTCTTTTCACTGAATTCATCAGTGCTGCAAACACAATGTTACATAATACTTTTTCTTTAACATTATATCAGGCATCCTCATCTTGTCCTGCATTTATTGCCAGTGTTACTAAAGTCTATCACTTACCTCTTTCTCTTTTAGACATATAATTTCTTCTTATTTTGGAAGCATTCATCAATCCTATTTTACTCTTTCTTTTAAATTACAAATGAATATTGAATTTTATAAAATATCTTTTGGGGGATATTTCAAGTGATTGTATACTTTTGCTCTCCTTTGACCCTGTTATATGGTAAATTATATTTTGTTATTTTATATTATGCTATTTATTATATATTGTATTATGTTTACTAATGACATTTATTATATTATAATTACATTATTTTTAAGGTAGCATTTTGTTTTAGATAGACAAGACAACCAGTGGAATAGGAAGCATCTTAAAATTAGATGCAAGAGCATAAGGGAATTGAGATTAAAATAAAATTCACGTTTTGGATCAGCAGCAAAAATTATTCAACAAAAGTGGGAAAATATGGCTATCATAGAATTACTAAATTCTAGACACAGCAACTAGTTAAAAGTGAAAAAATAATGAAAGTGTAAAAGTATCAGAAACCTGGGAGACTTGAAATAAATTATTCATGAGGCATATCTTTCTAAGATACAAAGAAAAAAGGATACATTTAATTATGTAAGAATTAAAATCTTCCTCATGGCAAAATGCACTACAAAGGTCAGAAAACAAGCAAAAGAAATTGGGAAATATATTTAGAAATGGATATGCCTCCTTTACAACTTTTGAGAGAAGCACATGTTTCTTTTTCCTTTAACCGGTTATGTGGGTATTAATCTATAATGTAAGTGCATGGTTCCTTTCCTTTCATCTGTAATGTGAGCATCAACATGGGGCACTGTTTCCAAGCATAGACTTTGGATGTTCCTGTACTGGTCCCGTCACTGACCATCCACAAAAACTTACAAATGCTGCTTTACTTTCCTGGGGGTTAGAGTCTTAGCTAAGAAATGGAAGCAAAATAGAACTTTCCCCCAGGGATGACAGAAGGTTTAAAGGAGTAAATATGTAAGTGACTTAGCACAGTGCCTAGTACAAGAGAGATCAATATAAGTACATAGCAATTTTTTAAAGAGACAGATGAAAGAAATAAAATGTGGTGATTTCAATCTATTGATATATATTCTTGACATTAAACTACATTGGATGACCTAACTTGCTCGTGCTTTTTCTTACTCTAGTGAACTTGGGTCGCTAATATCATAGTTTAAAATTTTTCCTTTTATATTTACAAGTAAATTTGACCTGTAAATTTCTTTTTCCTTACAGTCCTAATCTATTTTCAGTATTAGGATTATATAGACTTCGTAAGATGAATAAAGGAGCATTCTTCCTTTGCTACTCCCTAGAAGTTTTTCTTTGTTAATATTGATGTTATCTGTTTAACAGAAGTTGGATAGAATTCACCTCCCAAATGATCTGGCCGGGTCTGGTATTTTCTTGGTGAAAGATTGTAAACTATTGACTTAATTCCTTTACTGGTGCAAGAACTCCAGCTACAAATTTCCTCTTGTGTCAGTTTTGGTAAACTTTAGGAGGTAGGAAATTGTCCACTTTACAGAAATGTTCAAATTTACTGGCATTTCATATATTCTCTGTTTGTACTCTCTGCTATAACACTGTCCTGATTCTTTCTGTATATTGTTTACTTACATTTTTGTTTTGCTTAATCAAAGTTTGTTTTTTTAAATCTTTTCAAAGAATATTCTTTTGACTTACTAAATCACCTCAATTTTATACTTTTTTCTGTTTTATTAAGTTCTGCTCATATCTTTATTGTCTATTTTTCTATGTTCTCAGGGTTTATTGTTTTACTCTTCTGATGTCAATTAAAACACTTGGTTATTAATTTTAATAAATCTTTTTACTTATAAATAGTTGAACTTTTTGAAGGTTCCAGCTTAGTTGTACGTATCTAAGGGTCAGCTCCTCCTCACAGTTGCTGGCCTAAGGCTTAGTTGACCCTATAGCAATGTATATACTGACATTTTTTCCCCTCGACTTTCTGTGTTTTGCTACTTCTCACTTCTCTTTGCAGAGAAGCCCTTTGAAATACCCTTAACTTATTTTACAGCCAATAAGTCTTTAAAATACTGTGTATTTTTTAAGATAAATCAACTTATATAATTAGGCAGGAAATCTGATCTGCCATATTTTTAAAAACAGCATAATTTCACTCTTCTCCACGATTAATCTGCTGTATTACACGACCTTCGAGTTTTTAGCTTTATCAATGACATGTACTTTAAAAATGTTTGAAAGATCCTACCCAGTCTTTTAAAACATCCTCGCTCCTTGTTTCAGTTCTAGTTTTATGTATATTTTCTGCCTGGCACCTGATTATTCCAACATCTGATGGATGGCCTTGGGAATCTAATTCTGGTATTGATTGTTTTTGCTGATTCTCTCCACTTGTAGCTGATTTCTTCATTATTGTGTAAATTTAGATCATGAGCTCACGTTTAGCTAAACTTTATCTGTGGGAACGCTATAGGCCTGTGTTGAAGGTCTACCTCTCCAGAAAGGGTTTAGTTTTGTGTTTGGAATACCACCGATTTGGGAGCATTTTAAGTTAATTTCTTAGCTTCTGTTTGCAAGACCGCAAATAAATTTGCAACCCAAACACTGTGAACACAGATCTGCGGTTCAGAATTCTCAAGATTTCCTACCTGTTTCCTACCCAGAGCAGAGGCCAAGAGAATTTGCTCTTAGTCTCCCTTTGCCAGCAGATATTTTTTTCTCCTGGCACACCCTTTCATTACAGGTGAAGCCAGGGATAGGTAGGTTTAGTTCTAACTTCCCATCTAGTAGGGATGGAGTCTTACCTCCTGCCTCCCATGTGGTCATGGCCATTTAAAAACAAGTCTCTATACCAGGTGTGTCATTCAACTACGGCCTGTATTCCAAATCCAGACAGCTGCCTATTTTTTATGGCCTATGAGCTATGAATAATTTTCACGTTTTAACTGGTAACATTTTAAATGGTTACCTAAGTACCTAAATAATATCCTCAATTTTGCCTCTTTGGTCTACAAAGCCTAAAATATTTGCCATTTGGCTCCATAAAAACAGGATTTCCAGCTTCTGTTCTAAGCTAGCAAGATCTTCAATCCACTCTTAATAGAGCTATCACTCTCACACATGGACCACCCTTCCTTCATGGGTCCTGGAAATTTCGACTGCACACTTCCAAAATCAACCACGCACTTAAAAATAAGTTGTGTACATTTAACCTAGCATACCTAACCCTTTTCTTTTAGGAGAGTTTTTCAAGTAATCTTGCCCACCGTATTCTTCAGAACTTCATTAATAATGGCAAAAAACTGGGCTTACCTGGTGGCACGGTGGTTGAGAGTCCGCCTGCCGATGCAGGGGACATGGGTTCGTGCCCCGGTCCGGGAAGGTCCCATATGCCGCGGAGCGGCTCGGCCTGTGAGCCATGGCCGCTGAGCCTGTGCGTCCGGAGCCTGTGCTCCGCAACGGGAGAGGCTGCAACAGCGAGAGGCCTACGTACCAAAAAAAAACCAAAAAACAAAAAAAGGCAAAAAATTAAAACAACATTCAACAAAAATGCGAAATGTTCATAACAATTATAGAAGCACATACAGTAGAAAACTATAAACTGTTACTGAAACAGTGAGACATAACTTTTTATTCTTAAAGAACTATATTTAGGTCCCTTTTGTTTAAATAAGTATATTTCTGTGTATGTATGTATACAGTCATGTATTTATATACACATACATTATTTGTATATTTATAGAAACATATGAAATACATACCTATACACATACCTTTGATTTATATTTGTATACATACACAGGAATATAATTATATATTATATATTTATATACATTGAACTGAAAACTGGTAGTATACATACATATCGTGTATAAATGTGTGTCTACGTGCATGTGTAGAAAAGCGGGTTGAGAGATATGGAAGCATGAGTTAGACAGGGTTCAAATTTTAAAAGTACTTATGTGTAGGTAGTGAGGTTAAGGCCCATTTGATTGAAAATATTGCATATTTTTACATCAATTGTTTGAAAATATTGCATATTTTTACATCAATTGTTATGATGACCAGATTCCTATGTCAATAAAATTATAAATAGCTATACATACTCGTATGTGTAATGTATAACTAAAAGATATATAGTTTTATATATGTATTATATTTATATTATATAATACAATTATACTAATACATTATATATTGTTATATAGAATACATTAACTATAGTGTATTATATCAGATAATAATAATTATATATTTATATATTATATAATTATTTTATAATCAATATTACAGGATATATCATATTAATATTATGAACATATTAACCATAGAAATACATTTCATTACTCATATATTTTGTATATAATATATGCCAGGCAAAAATATATATTAATATAATACATAATTGTTATACACTAATATAATTAGTATATTACACTTATACATCAATATAATATTTAATATTGGTATATTTATATTATTTTTAATATATACATAGCTAATACTCTTTAAAGCCATCTGCTACAAGTAGAGTAAGAGCAGGAGTATGGCCAAAGCAAATTGTAAAAATATTAGATTACTTATATTCATTTATATGTCATTTTCCTGGAATCTGCATCTGGCTACTAGAGAGGACACACAGCAAAATCAACAAAAAGTGCCCAGGACATAGGATCCTTTATTCATTGGAACCTCAAAGGAAACACAGTGCTATTCAGTCCCCCTTGAAAGAGCCAAGAGCAAACCTTGAAGCACCCAGTAAAAGCCAATTCAAACAAAAAAGCTTTTCCACTTAAACTGGAAAAAGTTAAGTTCCCAAGAGACCCCCTACATCAACCACTGAAGCTCATTTGGCAGTAAAAACAATAATGTTCACCGAACAACAAGAAACGCAAAACAATAGGTGTTTTGCCAAAAACACAAAAAAGCAGCTGATTAGTGTCTTTCCTGTTTGAAAGAAGGGGGTGGGAAGTGGGCAGAAGACCTGATAGGAAAGATAAAAAGAAAAGGAAAAGGAAAATAACAGTTTCCAGTTTGACACTCAAGCTGTCTTCTGCATCCATTTCGTCAAGACCACCAAGTCAATGTGGAGGCTTTTTCCTCCTTCCCTTTTCTTTTCATGAGACCGATCACAACCAGCACTGCAGATTCCATCGAATTAAGGAATGCTGTTGCCTACATGTGTGAATGAGCTGTGAGTAAAGTACTGAAGTAGAGGACACCTAAAGTGAAACGTCTTCATGAATGTCCACGTGGCTGAGCAGCAAGTTAACCTTTCATAGATGTGCTAAAGAAGAAGAGTTGGGTTTTATTTTATTTACTTTTCCCTGGACTGTGTTGAATGACTATCATCCACAAGTTCAGGCTACTTTTTGCTGAGGATCAATGCACTGGGAGAGCTGAGAGAACACTGAACAGTAGAGCTGTCTTTTTCTTGACCAGTTCACCTTAGTTTCCCAAACTCTAAGTCTTTCCCTAATTCTTTCTCCTTTTTATTGTAGTAAAATGAACATAACACAAAATTCACCATTTTGATCATTTTACAATTCACTGTACCATTCAGTGGAATTTACTACTGTCACAATGTTGTGCAACTATCACCACTGTCCAACTACAAAACATTTTCATCACCCCAAGAGGAAACATACACCCACTTTGAGGAGTCATTCCCTATTTCCCTCTCTTCCAAACCCCTGGAAACCACTAATGTATAGTATTTTCCGTGTGTATGGATTTGCCACTGCTGGACATTTCATATAAATGGAACCATACAATATAGAGCCTTTCGCGCCTGACTTCTTTCACCTAGTTGCATCCATGATGTAGCATGTGTCAGTAATCCATTCACTTCTATGGCTGAATTCCCTGATCCTGTTTTCTTCATACTGTTTGAATACAAAACTTAAAATATGTTGAGAGTGAAGCTCTGTTTTAAGGGCACATCTATGAGGGCAATTCTTTAAAAAGGTGAAAATGGAGATATTGTTGTGAAATGATAATTGTTGAGAAGCCTCAGCCAATTTGATAATGAAAAGTTTGGGAAATGTTGCAAAAAATTATCTGCTTTATATTAAAAGCCTTTTAAGCAAGGATTCAGGAGATTGTCTTTTTCTTGCAGGTAACTTAAATGAGTCAGAAGGAAATAACTGCACTTTAAAACAGATTTTGAAAGGATTCTATTTATTCTTAATAGACGAATGGGAGTACAAGTAGTTCACATCCAATATGGACTCCCTGTCCAAACACTGTTTATCGTTTTAGCCACCACTATCGAATTATATTTCTTGAGAGTAAGGCAGCTCCATTCCTGCATATTACTTTTTTTTCCTGCATATTACTTTTTAAAATTCATCTATCAAATCCATTAATACAGTATAAACAAGAGATGTTCATGTTTCAGTGCAGTTCAAATATCAGGTATAAAGAACCACCAGCAAGAAAAAGAATCCTATATCTCTTGGCAGAATGTGGTCAGCTCTGGGGTGCTTTGCTAGCTGAAACACACTTTCATTGTTAAGAGGATAGAGGCTGTTTAAGAGGGATGAGAGCCAAAAAATGTTAACTACGTGTATGTGTTAAGAACAGTGCTAGGTTATCTCATATTCTATATCAGCCAAGGCTCACCATTTTACATATGTGAAAAGTGAAGTTAAAAGTGTTTTAGTAGGGCTTCCCTGGTGGTGCAGTGGTTAAGAATCTGCCTGCCAGTGCAGGGGACGCGGGTTTGAGCCCTGGTCCGGGAAGCTCCCACATGCCACGGAGCAACTAAGAGCATGCGCCACAACTACTGAGCCTGCACTCTAGAGCCCGTGAACCACAACTACTGAAGCCCACACACCTAGACCCCGCGCTCAGCGACAAAGAGAAGCCACCACAATGAGAAGCCCGCGCACCGTAACAAAGAGTAGCCCCCGCTCACCGCAACTAGAGAAAGCCCGCGCATAGCAAGGAAGAGCCAACGCAGCCAAAAATAAATAAATAAATCTTTTTTTTTAAAAGTGTTTTAGTAACTTACTAAAAGGCACGCAATCAGTAAATCTGAGCAAGAATTCAATCCCAAATCTGTCACACTGAAGTTTAAGCTAATACATGAGATTAATAAAAACAGCACTAAATTAAAAGTTCAGAGATATTTTTAATTTCATACTCTTTCACTAACGCTCTTTGGAGATAAATCATTTCTTTTATATGGGCCTTAGTTTTCACAACTATAATAGTTGGAAGCTTGACTAGATGATCTGTATGTAGTCTTCCAATTCTAAAATGTTCCACTCATTTGGATTCCTACAATAATTGCCCTGGCAATACATGCATGCTGCCACCAAGCAGCCGCAGAGACTATTAGTTCCTTTTATATCCCTAGTGGGGAGTGCATTTTGACATCAGACTTACCGGTCAATAGTACAAACTGTTAATATAACTATAAAATAACAAAATAATAAAAAGTATTATTTCCTGTAAAGCAGAAGCTTTACATTGTCTATGAATCATATCAGAATCACCTGTAGGTTTGTTTGGTTGTGTTTTAACATATTTATTGGAGTATAATTGCTTTACAATGGCGTTTAGTTTCTGCTTTATAACACCGGTAGGTTTTTAAACATAGAGGAAATCCATAACCCATTGAATGAGAATCTTCAGAGACAGGACATGGGCATCTGGATTTTTGGGCTCCCATCATCCGTATATTTTATTTTATTTTATTTTTTGCCTATGTACAATATTTGTCACATCCTCTTGAATCTTTAAATGTTTCTTTTTGTTTTAAAATTTTAGCATATTCCATAATCTTCACCTACTTTTCATAAGGTGTTATCTGTTATGTTTATTCGATCTTGTGCTTCTCCTGGTTGTCTTCTTTTTTTTCTTTTTTTTGGGGGGTGGGGGCTGCCTCATGGCTTGCAGGATCTTAGTTCCCTGACCGGGAATTGGACCCTAGGGCCCCAGCAGTGAAAGCGCCAAGTTCTAACCACTGCACCACCAGGGAAGTCCCAAGACTTCTGTTTTAAATGACTTTTTTCCCACTCTAATTCATTCCTGGGATCAGTTTCATGTTTGAACATTAAACCAACCTTGCATTACTAGAATAAAGCTACTTTGATTGTGATATATGATTGTTTTACATACCATGGATACAGTTTGTGCTTCTGTTTACACATTTTGCATGCATGTTCAAAAGAGAAACTGGCCTGTGATTCTATTCTTGTAATATTCTTTTCAGTTTGGAGCTGAAGCTTATGTTGCCCTTATAAATATTTTGAGCAATATATACTTTTCTGTTTCCTGGAAGATTTTTATGTAAGATTACCAATATTTCTTCCCTAAATATTTGGAACAATTTACTTGGAAAGCCATTTATCCCTGGAAATCATTTTCTGTAAAGGTACTTAATTATACAAACAACTTTTGCAGTAGATACAGGTTTTTGAGATATTTTTTCTTTCTTGGGTTAGTCTTGTTAGCTTGCATTTTTAAAGAATTTGTCATTTTCGATGAATTTTCAAATTTATAAATATGAAATTATCATAATTTTAACAGCTTTATTGGGATGTAATTTACATACCATAATTTCAACACTTTAATGTATACAGTTCAGTGGTTCTCAGTGTAACCACTAAAAGACTTGTGTAAGCATCACAACAATCCAATTTTAGATTTCTGTCCCCCCACAAAAAACCCATTACACATGAACAAGCTTTTTTCAATCTCCTCAACCCTCTCAGCCCTAGGCAACCACTCATCTACTTCCTGTCTCTACAGATTTGCTATTCTGGGCATTTCATATAAATGGGACCGTACAATATGTGATCTTTTGTGAGTGGCTGCTTTTCCTTTACATAATGCTTTCATGGTTCATCCATGTTGTAACATGGATCAATAGATCATTCCTTTCTATAGCTGAATGCTATTCTATTGTATGGATATTCCACATTTTGGTTATTCATTTATCCGGTTGTCATTCGAATTATTTCCACCTTTTGTTTTTAGAAATAGGCTTCTATGAACATTCACGTACAAGCTTTTGTGCAGACATAAGTTTTTATTTCTCTTAGGTATATATTTAGTAGTGGAACTGCTGGGTCATAGGGTAACTCTATGTTTAACACTTGCAGGAACTCTCAAGCTGTTTTGTAAAATGGCCGCACCATTTTACATTCCCACCAGCAATGTATGTGGGGTTCAATCTCTTCTCTTACAGCCTAGCATGTCATCTATGCTGGAAAACGTTTCACATGTAGTTGAGCAGGATGAGTACTTTACTGTTTGGTTGAGTGTTCTGTAAACATTTATTAGGTCTTGTTAATTCATAGTCTCGTCCAACTCTTCTATATCGTTGTTGATCTTCTGCCTAACTGTTCTATCCATTATTGACTGTGGAGTACTGAAGCCTCTACCTAATGTTGTGCAATTATCTATTTCTTCCTTCAATTCTTCATGGATTTTGGTATTTTCTTCTTCGTGTATTTTGGTTTTACCTTATTCAGGGCAAATATGTTAAAGATTTTTGTATCTTCCCTCTCTTTATCATAAAATGTCTCTTTTCATATCTAGTAACTTTTTTGTTTGTTTTAAAGTCTATTTTTTCTGGTATTAGTATAGCCACTTCAGCAATGTTTACAGTTGCTATTTGCATGATGTATATTTTTTCATCCTTTTACTTTGTACACATTAGACTTTTGAATCCAAGCAGTGTCTCCTATAGAAAACATTCCTTAATACCCAGTTCGACAATATCTGCCTTTTGATTGTATTGTTTAATTCATTTACATTTAGTTTTTATTATTGATATGGTAGGATTTATTTATGTCTATCATTTTACCTTTGGTTTTCTACATGTCTCATGTTTTTGCTTTTTTGTTATTGTTCCTCCATTTTCCTTTTATAGTAAGTAGATATTTTCTACTGTAACATGTAATTCCTTTAATGATTTTTAACCACATTGTTTGAGTAATGGCTGCACTAGGGCTTATGGAATACATCTCAGAATCTCTTCAGATTTTTACTAGGTTCATTCCAGATAGAAACAGAAACTGTACTTTTATAGAGCTGTATGCCTTCCCCTCTTTTTTGTTTTTATTACATTTATATATGTTACATACTTAACAACATATTATTATAATAATTACTTCTCACAAACTTATTTTTTCAAAGAGCTTAGAGAAGAAAGTTGAGCAAATAAATATTTTTGAGTTTGTCGGGTTAATCTATTTACCATTTCTGGTTCTCTTCCTTTCTTCCTGCAGATTCAGCTTATGATCTACTGTCATTTTTATTCTAACACAGCTTTGTTCTCACTGCCTTCGTTGTGCCATATCATCAAATATATGATTTTTTTTATGTTATATAGAGAACAATCCAAATATAGTCATATTGTTTAGGCACTTACTTTTTAAATTAGTTAAGAGAAGAAAGGAGAAGAAATTTGAAATTACAGTATCTTTTATAATTCCCTACACAACTGCTCTAGTCAGCATTCTTTGTTTTGTTTGTATGGCTTGAGTTACTGTCTGCTATCATTTGAAGAACTTCCACTAGTATTGCTTGTGAAGCCCGTCTGCTAACAATGAACTCACTCAGTTTCTGTTTCTGTTTCTGAGTTATGGTGAAGTATTGATGATAAGTTGTGGAGTGGTAGGAAAAACTAAAATGCGATGTGCTGTATGATGTATGTTTCACTGAAGTGTCTTGGTCAAATTCTAATGATTTATGATAGAAATCACATAAAGCAAGCATCACAATTCTCCAGGAATGTTCTGTGGAATGCTAATGTTAATGATGAATATGTGATCCCAAATCTTTCACTTGTATTGACCTTATCTCAATAATTCTTCTCCCAACAATGCCATAACTAGAGTTGAGTTCTAAAGTGTACCTTCCTCTTTTCCAATAGAAATGGTCCCACAATTTCAGAAAGTTCTCAAAGGTGAAAAAGTGCACACGGCGTTTATCACGTTTGCAAATGCCAATGAAAATGCTAAGGTAACACTGTCCAAAAGGCAATATTCTTCTGTGAGGGCACCCAACTTTAAACAAATACACATATTCTAAATACAGCTTAGATCTGTGACACGTTTTGGCCAATGAAGTGTGAGCAGACATGATGGCCTTCAATGAGCAGCAGAGGCCTTAAATGGGCTTGTGCAGTTGGGCTCACCTCTTATGTTTCAGTGAACTTTGTGAGAAGACAGGGCCTGGGAGCTGCGGCCTCACAGTTGGGCTCCAGAGGAACATGTGTGTTACAGACCTCAAACTGACCCAAAACACGGAGCAAAACCAGCCATCTAGAGGTCTAAAAGAGAGCCACTGCAGCTAGCCAATAGGTCCAAGAAAAATAAATTCTTGTTTATGGAACTGAGTTTTGGGTCGATTTGTTCCAAAGCATTATCACAGCAAGAGCTGACTAACACAACATCCTCCAAATCATTGTTATGTAAATGGATGCCACCATGCCTACAAGTAAGGCAATTGTGTACTCAAAATGTGAGAGTCCTTGAACTCTTGGTGCCTCTCCAACACAATGTACATGGCTAAATTTCCACAAATAAGTTCACTAATATACCACAAAGATCTCCCTAAGCTTTTATTAAATGTAATGCAAAGTTCTTTCTTTTCATTTTCTGCTTCTACATAGTTAAAATGCTTTTATCAATGTAAAATGGCTCTTACCTTTTGGCTTCTGTCGTGAGAGTCTTTTGAACTCTGAAACACTGTAGGATATCACCTATAAATGGACTCTAAAACATACAACAATTGAACGAATATAACAAAAAAGAAGGAGAGTCACCGATATAGAGAACAAACTAATGGTTGCCAGTGCGGAGGGGGAGGAGGGGGCAATACAGGGGTGGGGAAGTGAGAGATGTAAACTACTGGGTGTACGACAGGCTCAAGGATGTATTGTACAACACAGGGAATATAGCCAATATTTTGTAATAACTGTAAATGTAAAGTAACCTTTAAAAAGGATATAAAATTTTTTTAAAAAAGAAATTCATACTTAAAATTCGAAACAATTTAAATGTCCATCAACAGGAAAATGCACATATAAATTATTGGATTTCCCTACATGGGAATCCTACGTAGCGAGGAAAGTACATGAACTAGACAGATCTTTACGTGTCAGCATGGATGAACCTAGCAAAGATAACACTAAATAAAGCAAGTAACAAGAGAAAACAAAATAGAATACGATATGCAGTTTAAGAGTACTTAAACATGTAGCCTACATAGAAAGACATCCATGCCAGTGATGGAGACCAAGTTCAGAAGAGTGGTTACCCAGGGTCAGCTGGGGAGTGGCTGTGCTGGGGAAAGTGGTCACACCAGAGACTCTTCAACAGGAATGGTAATGTTTCACTTCACACGCTGGCTGGAGGACGGAGGAGTGTCTGCGATGTTATAATGTGAGCACGCTGCATGTAAAACCCATTGCTGACCACACCTAGGGGAACTGATGCGTGGGAGCTGGTAGTGGGTGGAGCCATCCAGAAGGTGGTGGTAGAAGAGGAACGTTGTACACGTAACGCCTAAGGCCTGACCAGAGGACGATCACTGCTCTAGAAACTGGACACAAATCCAACTTCTATGGCCAATCTTAGAAGACAAACTGAGGCATATTTAAAATTTTAACACTTTATGTGCGCAAAAATACATTCAATTCAGGCAGCACAAAGCGGAAGAGGTGAGGAGCACTCCAGCCACAGGAGCTGCAGAGATGTTTATTTTAAAAGGGCAGAAGCAAAGCAAGGAAACGAGTGATTTGCTATGGCTTTAACGCCTAGTTGGTAGTTTGTGACTGGGTGTCCTCAGCGGTGTTCGTCACCCTGAGGCGCTGACAGGCTTAGATTTTGGTTGGTTTAAGTAGGCGGCCGCATCGCTAGAGCCACCGCAGGCTAACGGCCTCCTTGCAGGGTTAATTTACTAACACCAATTGTCTGAGTCCTTCCTCTTACTCAGTCACTTCACTTCCTACGCCTCACTTTCTCCTCTCTAAAGTGGATATTCAGTAGTAAATTCTCTGTGGAGGTGTCAGGACAAAACAAAGTGATTATTAGGAACCACGATCATGTCCTGAATGCACGGAACACGTCACCGTTTGCCAACCACTGTGTCAAGTCAGCAGAAACGACAGAAATTAAGAGCTCTCCGCAGAAATTCACACACCCGTGCACCAGGTAAGGGACCACAGGCAGACGTTCACTCAGCCTTTCCTGCGTGCCTCAAGGAGTTCACGCTCTCTCCTGGGCGGGGCGAGCAGAGACACTTTGAGGGAGTTTAACTACTTTTAAAATGCGCTGATACAACCATGTCTCACTTTTGTTTGGATCAGTCAGCAAACGCTTTTTGGAAACCCCAAATTCTCCACACCTCCTACCTTTTGCGCTGCCGTAGTCTCGAAGCTGCCGACACCGCTCCTCAAGCCGCGTCGTCAGGGGAGGCGGGTCTGCGTGCGGACGCACGGCGAGCGCGCAGAAGTCTTCGAGCCCCGCCCCCACGGGCCCGCCCGGAGGCTTAAACCGCAACCCCGCGGCTCGGGAGGCAGTTGATGCCCGCGCCAACACCAGGCCGCGTGTGGGCTCCGGACCGCGGCATGGAGGGCCCGGCCTAGCTGGGGCCCGTGGCACTATGTCTTCGGGCCGCGGCCGCCGGGCGGTGGGCGCCCGAGGGGCCGGGAGGCGAGCCGGAACCCACAGGCGTGTGTGGGCATCCTGTCTGCAGCCAGCGTCCCCGAGGCCGCGCTCAGGCCATGATCACTCGGTGAAGCTGCGCCCGGACAGCACGGCCGACTCCTTCTCGCGCTCTGAGGACCTGTGCGCGCTGCAGGACTCAGTGCCTCTGCCCTCCGTGTGGGCTTCCCTGAGGGAGGGCCTGCTGGACTTAACGCCGACTGCCTCCGCGGGTAGACTGGGCGCCGCTCCTGAGCACCCTCTGCCCCTGATCTGTATCCAGAGCTTCTTCCAGCCACGGCTTGTCGAGACAGGTTTGTACTTCCCGCTTCCAGGGGCCCTCGTGTGGGCGCTGAGAAGCGGGGTTTTAAATGGTTAAAGGTGGAGGGTGGGCACTAGAACCGGTGCCCAGTGCCCGGGTGTGCGTGCACTAGACGGGGCGTGCGGCCTAGGACTCCTGCCAGCTCGGTGACCCTGGCCGAGTGCCTTAAGGCTTCAAGGTCTCAGTGTTCTCATCTGTAGCATGGGCGTAACAGGACCCAGCCTCCGTGGCGGTTACAAGGATGCACTGTGTTAATGCTTCTAGACTCTACAAAGTAGAACACTTAGCACAGTTTGGAGCATTGTTAATTGTTGCACAGATGTTACCTGGTCTGTTGAATGACTTTGCCTGGTACACACCAAAGCGGTTAGGAAATGGATATATCCCAGCTTCATTTCCTTTCCATTCAAACAGGGCTCAGGAAAACAAAAATTTTTTTCAATAGGTGTATCATATATAGTGGAAAGAGCACCGGTGTGAAGGCAGCTTAGGGTTTGAATTCCAGAGCTTATGCTCTCTGTGGCCTGGACAGGTTTCTTTTGCACTACAATCCACACACTTGTAAAATGACATTAAAAACCACTCTTTCTGTGGGTTCTTAGAATTTAGCAGGTTATGTGTGTAAAGTATCCTGGCACTTGAATGAGTTGTCAGAACCAAGGGCTGCTGGAGACCATGCTTCTGCCCCTTCTTCTGGGCAGCAAGTAAACACAAGCACAGGAGTCAGTGCTCTGGAAGAAGTGAGTTCTGCTGCTACAGAGCACAGAATCTCTTTTTTCTTTGATTTAATTTTTATTCTATATTGGAGGATAGTTGATTTACAATATTGTGTTAGTTTCAGGTGTACAGTAAAGTGATTCAGTTATACATATATCCATTCCTTTTCAGATTCTTTCAGATTCCCGTACACTTTGTTACAGGATATGGAGTAGAGGTCCCTGTGCTACGCAGTAGGTCCTTGTTGATTATTTTATATATAGTCGTGTGTATATGTTAATGCAAACTCCTAATGTATCCCTCCCCGCCATCTTTCCCCTTTGCAGAGCACAGAAACTTGGAAGGGCAAGTTCAGGGTAGGATTCCTGGAGGAAGTGACGTCCTTTCTAAGGATATGTAGAAGCTCCTGGGGTGGCAGGAGAGAGCAGTGTGTGTTGAAGTTTGAGAAATGTAAGAAAATATGGCAAAACTAATGTACAGGACTGGAACTCAGGGTTTGGGAAAGAAATGAGAGTCGATACTGAAAACTTAGTGGGGCCCAACAGAAAGGCGCCTTGTTTGTCCTGTCAGAAGTTTGGATGTTTATCCTGAAGGCTGCGGGAAACACCAAAGAACAGTGAAATGGAATTCTGGTTTAGAGGCTCACTTGGACCTCCATGTGGAAGGCAGTTGATTGGGTGCAGGGTGAATTGTAATCTAAGGGTCCCACTTAAGTTATAAAAGGTGGGACCGGGTTTTGCAGATCTGAGAGAGAATGGGTGAGGCCTGGTGACCAGTTAGAAAAGGGAGGGCAGCAAGCGTGGGTGACAGTTTACAGCTGCATCTTTTTGAGAGATACAGAGCACAGTAGAAAGGGATTGGGGGTGGCGAGAGGATCTTACTTCATCTTCAGTGCTTTAGAGGGGCCTGGTAGATAGGTCTGGGCCCAAGGTACAGATGTGGGCTTTTGGGAGGACAGGTGTTTGAAGGCATGGTAGAGACTTAGGTTATCCACAAGAATATCCAAAGAATCATAGGTCTGAGAGTTTTTTTAAGTGGGTATATTTGAGGATGTTTATAAGCTGAGAGAAAGTAGCCAACAGAGGAAGGGTGTAAAGATCTAGGAGAGGAAGTGATTGTTCATTTGTTTTTGAAAGCTGAATACTTATCGTGTACCTGGCCCTTTTCTTAGATCTGGGGTTCACACCATCTGTTATCTCTTCTGCAAGGACAGTTGAATTCATGCCCCGGTGAACAGAAGTCAGATTATTCTTTGCATCCCATTCAGGTGTAAGAACTGTTTTGTACCTCTGAAGGGAAGCAAGCTCTATCCTTTGGTCACCTGCTGATGATAATAGCATTGGCTGAGTCCTGACCATTTACAACGAAGGCACTTGTGTAGGTAATAAGTTCCAGGAGGGCCCAAACTGAGTATGTCTGTTTCAGCATTTAGCATGGTTTAGCATCTGAGAGGCCGGTACATTATTGGCATATAGTAGACTTAAAAATGAATATTTGTGGATTGTCTGAATGAGTGGATGTGTGTGATTCACATCCTATTTGCAGGTCCTATGCCCTGCAATGGATTTTCAGTGTCAGGTTGTGAAAGTATTTATGACGGGGATTGGCATTGTTCCCTATCTAATGGATAAAGATTACACATGAAAGGACTTTACACTGACATCCTAAAAGCCTCATAGGAATTACTTAACAAAAAAATAAAATTGGATTCTGTATAATTTCTAATTTGTAAGCTGGCCAGAACACTGGTATTTCAGCCAGTCCTCTGGTAGTTCCGATGACGTCCCCATGATCACCCAGGCATAATCAGAATGGCTTTAGGATTTGGGAGCCAAAATGTTCCTCAGTATTTACGGCTTTGCTCGTCCATTTAAGAAAATGGACTATTGAAAAAATAGCTTCAGACACAATATGGCATTTTATGATTTAGCATGAAATCTGAGAAATATAGAGGTTATCGGAAGCCTGCAGTGGTAACGTTCCCTCTGCTATTGAAGTTATTGTCTTTAAACAAAGATTCTACATCACTAATGCTATATATATATATTTTATGATATTCAGGTTAATTTCCAATTCTAGGGAAGTAACTGGTTGGTTGGTATGAGAGATGGTGTGGCTTCCAAAGGTGAAAAGTATTATTTTGTTGTACTTTCTGGCTACCTAAGGATGGGAGAGGCCCAGGACACTGCAGTCAGTATATTATGTGGAGCAGGTTATATTGTGGTTTATTTATGAACTTTTACATGTTTATTTTCTTCTTTGCGGTATGCGGGCCTCTCACTGTTGCGGCCTCTCCCGTTGAGGAGCACAGGCTCCGGACGCGCAGGCTCAGCGGCCATGGCTCACGGGCCTAGCCACTCCGCGGCATGTGGGATCTTCCCGGACTGGGGCACGAACCCGTGTCCCCTGCATAGGCAGGCAGACTCTCAACCACTGTGCCACAAGGGAAGCCCACATGTTTATTTTCTATGCAAGTTTGTGTGCTCCTTTTTGAGTTTTGGTAGATAAGTGTTTTGTAACTTTGGAATACTTGGAGTTATATATATATATATTTTAATGTAGTAGTTAAAGCCGTGGAGAGTGTACTAGTCTACCTAGGTTCAAATTCTGGCTTTACCCTATGACTTCCCTGTGGCTTCCTCTGCTCACCTATTAAAAAGGAGGATAATAAGACTGCTGTGGTGAGTTATATACTAAGTGCTATTTAAGCATTTGCTATAATGATCATGTATACTCGAAGGCAAGGAACTTACCCCTTGATCGTCTCTGTATTCCTAGTGCTTAAGAATTCCTAGTGCTTTCCTAGTGCATTGTCTTAGGATAGAGATAGCTCAGTATAGTTCTTCTCACTATAAAGTACTGTTATGTTGAAAGTCTTTGCTTGTGTACGAAAAATCTATGACATATCTGCTGAGGACAAGGAAAGGAATAGTTTTAAAACTGCAATGGATAACAAAAGATTGTATGATGTAATGCCTTTATTATGTAATTATAAAACTAACAAATGATCATGGTAGAAAATTTGAAAAACTCCTAGACAAAAGAGAGATCAACAAAATTTGGAGTAACTTTCAGAGTGTAGAGTTGTCCATGAATATTAGTGCTTTCATATTTTCCAGGACTTTAAGTAGACTCTGCTTCTTAAGAGTCTATTCATGATATTTTACTTTAATGATGTTTTCATCATGGGGACACACACACACAGAAATCTGTTAAAAAAAAAAAGGCATGTAAATCACTGATGTTTCAGATAGCCACATGAAATAAAGTGAGAAAGGTCAACAAGCTGAAAGAATGTGGAGTAGCTTCTCCTTAATTGCTTACATAACTCTGATAATTACCTCTTTGTGGATAAAGTAATTAATGGGGAATCTAATTCAAGAAAAATGTATGAACTGCAAGCCTTCTCAAAGCCAAGTATTTCTTTCCACAAAAGGTTACTTTCCACGGCCATGCTTCCTTATTACCAGACAGGGAAAGAGTATTGTATGGCAAAGGATCTTCCTGAAGGAGGGTGCTTCCCACACTGATTGTCATAAATGACTTCGGAATTACTGTTGCTGTATTAGCAAAATCTTAAACTAGGATATTTTTGACAAATGCGGTCCTTAGTTAATTTTTAGAGCTACAAACTGTCAGATGGCTCTGAAATAACAATTGTCTGGCTATTCTTCAGGGTGATCACAATATGGAAATGACCTTGAGGTATCACTAAAAAGCAGGAAGGTGTGAGTCTTCCTTTCGTGCCAGAGTGAAATGCGAGTTGGAGTTGGAGTTGGAAAAGAGGCCCACAACCAAGTGATAGAGAAGGAAATGTGAGGCCATTGGTGAAAAACCAGGTTGAAGTTAAGGTGAAGAGGCATGAGGAAATGGGCAACTGTTCCAGTATTACAAAGATCATCAAGAAGCATATCCATGAATGTGGTTTGTATTGCAATCTGCTGAAAAAGAGACAAATATCCTGGCCTAGTCTTCATGGAGATTATATTTTATTGATTCTGATAATAGATTATTGTTGAAAAGGGCCTCCTATAAATTATAACCATGCAAAGGCAGCAAGATAATTTATTTTTCTTTATATACGTGTTTCTCATTCCTACTCACTTCTCTCTTAGGGGAAGAGAAAATCACACACACAAAAAAATGTCAAGTCTCAGCTATTCCTTTTCAAAATAATTTTTTTTGCAAATTCCAGTGGAGGCAATAGGTTAACTGTTAAGATTTGTAAGGCCGAAAAACTAGATTTTTACAAAGTGTAGCCAAATTCCATTCCATAAATAATAGCTTTGGAAAGAATATGTGGTGATGCAAAGTTGGAAAAAGCTGGTTTTCCTTCCGTGAATGGCTTCACTGTGTTGGGAGAAGAGGCAGAGAAGAAATCAAAGTAATTAAACATGGGGTGAGTTTTCCCGATAGGGGACTCTAGTGCTTTAAAATAGACTAGATAATCCTAGGGATAATCTGAGGGTAGAACAGACCAATGCCTCATTTCCAATCTGGTACCCTGGAAGAAAACAGTGTATTTCCTTTGAGGCCTTGAGAGGTTTTTCTTCTGCTTTGTTTTGGTTTTGGTTCATTTTGTAATCAACCTTATTAAGGTATCATTTACATACAATAAAATGCAGACATTTTTAGTCAACGGTTCAGTGACTTTTAATTAATGTATACATTTGTTTAACTACCACCCCCATAAAGATAGATAACAATTCTAAAACCCTAGAAAGTTTCCTCCTAGGCTTTTGCAAAAGTATCCCCATCTCCCACCCCAAGGCAACCACGGATCTGTTTTTTATCTTTAGAGATGACTTTTGCCCAGTTTAGAATCTCATGTAAGTTGAATAATACAGTGGGTGCCCTTTTGATCTGGCTTTACTTGCTCAGCATATGGTTTTTGAGATGCATTCATGTTGGGATGTTTTAAACCAGGACTTTAGCCTGGGTGGCTGATGTTGTCTGAAGGCACCTATAGGTACAGCTGAGTCTCTGGCATTGTCACTGTCTGTTCTTGGCTCAGTATTTTCAACTTTACTAAGAAGCACAAGGTTGAAGTAAGGAAGATCATTGTCAGTATAATGGAGGTGAAGTGGGTTCTGTTATATAATATTCTCAGCAAAAATTGACCTGCTTGGAATCATTGTGTTGATAATCGACAAGGATTCTCTTCCTCCAAAAGCCTTGATACTATATAAAACTTCTAAAGGACGCTGTCCTAGGACCCTTCTTTTAGTTTTCATATTTTGGGAAACATTTCTGGAAAATTCAAATGCTCGCAACCTGAAAGAAGCAATTATTCACCTGAAGCCTAACTCTGCTAAAGTTGAGTTGTCCGACCGTTACATGCTGATAGAACCCAAATAGCCTTGCAAAACAATGCTCTCTTATTGGATATAAGCATATAGATTGTTTAAGGTGTAGGTGTGTATGCAGTAAAGTGAAAAAACAAAGAATCTTTGAGTTTCCCTTGCTGTTTTTTTTTTATTTTGTCATTTAAGTTTCTATAGCGTATGCTAATAGTTCAGGGAAACCTCAGGTTAGTTTTAGGTCCACTCTTTACATAAATGTTGAAGTACTCCATACCCACCTTTTTTCTACCTTCCTTCTTTTCTTCCATCTTTCCTTTCTAACTTCTTATAATCCATTATACTTAATCCTGCATTTGCTGAGGTGGCAATTAGTGTAGGAAAATACTGTGAAATTTTGCTGTTCAGGATGCATGTTGACCAAATTCTATATTGAGAAAAGGTCTGAATTTACCCAGAGTAACCCTTTCTCAGAGTCTTTGAATAAACGCCATAGAAAGTGGGCTATATATAATATCCTGACAGGTATGTAGAACTCATAGCAATTGCCCTAAAGAGCTTACCTAGCGTAGATGCATATGAATGCATTTAATGATTGTTTTATTGGCAGCAGTGCCGACATACACAGTCTGTTTTGTTTTATATCATTCTCATTACCTGCTGTTTACCACTGTATACATTGCTAATGGCGTGGTTTCTATGGCTTGTGAATTTCACGGCCAAATAATATGTAATTTATTGCACAATTCAGTGTAGAAGATGGAGATTCCATAACTTTTTGTGAGCTCTTTGCCCCTTTGGAATGTATTACACTGAGATCAGGCAAAGTAATAAATTTATTTCAAATGTGCATGATAGCTAAACATCAATTAGGACTGATGGGCAATATTTCTTCTTCCAGCAACATAACAGTTTTTAAAGACTAAGCCATTGAACGTGGAGTCACTGAACATGGGACTCAGTTCACTGGGATCCTTCTTAGAAAAATAAAGGACAACTTGAATTGGATTTGTGTGGCTTATTCAAGTAGTAACTAATCAGCTACATCTTGGTGAACTTAATTTGTCACAGTCGTTTGGTATTTTATTAACTCTCTTCCCCTTCTTCCCCCGACTCTCACGAGAATGGATCATGAATATCTTAAAACATATTACGTCATCTTCCATCCCTGTTAATCTAACTACAAACGCACACTTTCCTTATCCAATGTAACTTACTGTCTTTTAGAGTGGCTGGGGTTTTAATTCTCTACAAAATTAAAACCAGCAAAGAGAAACATTTTCAAGGAGTCACCACATTGTAGCGCTTTAGAAAGAAAACTTTAGAATTAAGGGCAACTATATCATTTTATAGCTAAAGCACCTGAGGCCTAAAGTAGGAAGGTAACCATCAAGGTCAGGGAAGGGGTAGAAGATCAGGTTTCAAGCTGAGGAAGAGTCTACAGGGACTCAATCTGAGCAGGTCGGAAACTGAAAGGAGACCACAAATGTTCTGGGAATGCTGGCATCTGCCTCATGTGTGGGATTCAGACAGGGAGTGGGCCCGGGGGGAACTGCGCTTCTGCAGTAGGCAGAGAACTCCACTTCCTCTCCGGAAAGTGCCACTGACATCAGGGAGTTGAGGGGAAAGAGCAATGAATTCCAGTCCACCTGAGAAGGAAGGCCAGTTTGATTAACTCTGAATTTAGGCTTATTTCAGATACTTCTTGAGAAAGAACTTGGACAAGAGCAAGTCCCATGCAGCCTCTTTTAAATCCATGCCCAGTATTTTCTGGTGGAGCTGCTTAAATGCTCCAAGTGACTCCAGTATTTTAATTTCACTCTGTATTTAATCCCGACAGTTCTATGATTGACTATTTAATGGTCAAATGAGTAGGGTCACAAAAGAGTGTGAATGTATTTTACAGGATGAGGATGGGCGGAGTGGAGCAGTCTGGAATAGGATACCAATAAAAACGGATCTTGGTAAAGAAGAACGTCTATTAGAAATGGAGAGGAATTCGCAAGGAAATTAGTGCCTGACACCACGCCCTTCTCTCTGCAGGTTTAGAAGCTAGTTTCTAATTTTATTTTCATAGGAGATGTGCCTGTGATGAATTGTCTTTTACCTCCACACTATTTATCACATGGACATATTGTGAAGTTTGTGTGAGAGAAAGCAAGTATTATAATGTGTCTTGCAAGGAGCTATAAACACTTCCTGGAACAATCTAGGATAGAAGGAAAAGGAAAGGAAGGTGGAAACAAAGGAGAAAGACAGCTAGTGATGCTGGAGTCTCTCGCTGGGATTTGTTGTATCTCGTTTTGAAACTAACTACAGAAAGTCAGAACTTGACTGATTGTTTCTTGATCACGGTTTGTTTTCAGTTTTGTTTTTTTCTTGCTCTCTCATCAGTTATTCCAGCCAGTGCCAAGTCATTTTCAGTTTCAGTAAGCATGCCTGTCTTGTTTCCATTTGCATTATTCATGCAAACGTTGATTGAACTGATGACCCCGAGTTATCACGGAAATAAGTGGATAAACCTAAATAAAATCTAACAGCACAAAAGAGTAATAATAAAATATATCAAAAATTAGAATGCATTAAAACAAATGGAAGAAGAAAAAGTAGTAAAAGAAATTTAAGATCTCAGCATTGCTTGAGAAGCAGTAAAAGAGCTAATAAGTCATGGTACATGTGTAACTGCTACTTGTGTGAAATTAACAAGCTAATGTAAGGGAAAATGGAATTTGAACAAATCTCAAAGGAAGAAATAAGAGCAAAAGGAACATAACAAGGTGGGACAAAGAGTAAACAAGGAGTAAACGGTCTATAAGAAAATACATTAACTGTAAATACTCAAATTAAAGGACAAGGATTATTGAAACAAACAAAAAACATAATTCTATGCCACCTACAAAAGACAAGAGTCAGATTGAAAAGGAAAGGATTCAAAAGTTATGTCATAACAACAATAAGTAAAATTGAAGAAGATTTTTTAATGTTAACATAGATTTCAAAGCAAAAAGTATCACTGGCGATAAGGCAGGATAATAAAACCCACTGTTACTTTACAAGGAATATATTATTAATCTAAACTTCAATGCAATATATGAAGGGAAATTCCAAAAATCTAAGTAGAAATAGAAAAATCTAAATTACCTAGATCAGAAACATAGAACCACAACAACAAATCAGCAGATTATAGGAGATCTGAATACCATCATGAAAAACTTTGGCCTAAATTTACATAAAACACCACACCAACAATGATGGAATATATATATTACGCAGAAATTTTTAGGTGCACATGGCACATTTATAAAATTGACTATATTCTGGTTATAACACAAGACTCTGAATAAGCAAGAAATTTAAACCTATATAACCAATATTTTACCAAATAGTTGGATATTAAAAACATACTTCTGATCATTATGTAGGTCAAAGATAAAGTCGCAATGGGAATTAGAATTTTATTAATTCAATGATAATGAAAATACGCCATAACAAAACCTGTGGGTTGCAAATAAAGCTGTGGTCATAGAGAAGTTTATGTATTCCAGTTATACTCTCTAAATGTAAAAGGGAAAGGAATAAAGCAACTAGAAGATAACCTATCACCCTGAGGTAGGCAGCTCCTGAACTGTACCTGTTGGGGAAGGCAGGGCAGAACTTCAGGAGGCCAGCTGGGAGCACGGTGAACACCATGTCAGGAGCAGTCTCCAAGAAAGAGAATTTAATGTACAAAGGGATGCCTAAAATATATTTAAGAGCTAGCACCCTGACCCCTCTTAAGGATGACTTGTGTTGCTGGGGAAAAAATAAGAAGTGCTCGATGTAGAAGGTGAATAGCTTTATAATTCCCAGGAGAATCTTGGTACCAGGACCACACAAGAAAGAACTTGGAGTCCCCATGGCTAATCCAGCAGAGAGAAAAGGAGGAACAGAGATGCGAGAGAAAATAAAGGGAACTCTTGGTGCAATTCGGTGCTGCTGCAGGCCCAAGTCCAGGTATGTGCTCTCTATCTCCACATCTTAAATAAAAGCCACCATGTTCCTCAGTCTTTCAGGTACTTAGAATTTCTCTTTAGAACCTGAAAATGGGGTCAGGTTTCCTGTCTGCATTGCTACAGTACAAAATAGAGGCAGGATGTTTGAAATAGTTCTCCATCTGGCAGAGGAGGCCTTGAAGCTGTGAGCCACTCACTGCACACCAGCAGGACATGAAGGATTCTTGAGCAGATCTGAAGCTTCTGGGAGCTACTGGGAGGCCTTTGAGGAGTTAAATCCCATAGTAAATACTGTACCTTCAATGGCCCCTTCTCCCTCTCTGTCCAGTCTTCCTCCACTCCCGTGGGGGCCCAAAGGGGTTTAATGAGCACTCTTTGACTTGTACTTGGTGGTCCCAGAACTTGACGTGGGCTTGGAGACTTCCATGAAAAGTCTGCCTTCCATCTACTGGCTTGGGTTTCTTGGGCTCTCTGCTCCAGGCTAATCCCTTCAACCTGCTTTTTCCATTTCTGCCAATAATCCCCCTCCCCAGACCTTCCTAATGCTCTTCTGGGGCGGGAGGAGACTTACTGAGGGCAATGTTTATTTCTAGAGGGAGAGGTGACCACATGACTTCACAGTGGTCGTCCCCTTGATTATTCAGTTTCTGTCTAGATTAGTCGTGGGTGTTTGTGCACCCCAGCCTCACCCCCAGGAGGCTTTAGAACACTGTCCTTATCTCAGCACTGAGCCTCTCTCTAGCCTCCTTCCCTCTCTCTCCTTACCCATCTTTACCCATAGACTCGAGGCTTTCTGCACTTCTGATGAAGATAAGTACTTCACAGAACCTCTGCTACAGAACCAAACATATTGAAATGACTCTTTACGAAGATACTGAAACAACAGAAAAAGAATACATGACGATTGTTTCTCCTGAGGGTTCAGTTACCTAGGGGGCCTTTAGCAAACTTTGATAAATCTAACCTTTCCTTCCTTGGCAATAGTTGATCACACTGTGAGGAAAACAAGTTAGAGAATGGAAAAATAATATTTGGATTTCAACGAAATAATAAAGATGCAGGGGCTATCTTTGACTTTTGCAAGGTGAGAAGACAGTTTACATTTTGATTATTTGATGGCAGGAATCCCTTTTAAAAACAGGGCCAGTCTGCATGATGCCTTTAAAAATCAACCTTTTCAAATATAGCCATAACCCCCACAAGATTTCTTGATTTCTCTGGGGTCAGATAAACCGTCACATTTCACAGTGGTGCCCTGTACATGAAAGTGATAAACATAACCTGGAAGCACAGCAGTGGCTAAAAATATGGAGCTGGTAGCCATTCGTTGAAATTATTTTTTGCTTTTAATTCATTGCATAAAATGCTAATGTCCAAATTAAGGCAGGTACATCTTACCAACCGTCAAGAGCTTCAACCCTGCTAACAGCTAAGTATGCACTTTTAAACCCTACTTTAACTGCTCCAGAAACTTACTGGGTTTCTTTAATGCCTCTTTTACTATTTCCTTTGTGTCATTTTGTTTTTCTTTAAAAACACAGCTGTGTGATCTTGGGGAAGTTATATTATTTCCTTGAGACTTGGTTGCCTTCTCTGTGCATATCTGGGTATAATTTTAGTATTGCTCAATAAAATTTTTGTTGATAATGAAAATATTCTATATCTGTACTATGTAAAGCAGTATTCTACAGCTACATGGAGCTAATAAACATCTTTGAAATATGGCAAATGCAACTGAGGAACTGAATTTTTAATCTTATTTTTAAATTTGTTTAAATATAAATAACGCCACGTGGCTAGCATCTGTTGACAGTACAAATCTACATAATATTTTAAGGACACTCTCCACTCAAAAACTCTACCATTCATTAACTCAACCTAAATATTTTTGCCCCCTGACAAACAGAAAATAATTTATGCTTCCCTTGAAATTATCTGTCAAGTCCTTTATCAGTTTGGGGACATTATATTCTTAAAATTCACTTTGCTTTATGAAACTTTAATAATGTTGGAGTTCCCTGCCCTTGGTACCACCTTTGTGATGATGGGAAATATTGTGGATGATCAAGGGCCATTTCAAGAGATCATGGAGAGAAATCTCCTTTTGGATTTAATTTCATTATGAGGATGTCAAAATGCTAAATTACTTAAAATAAAACCCATACCGTTTTTATGCTAAGTTATATTCTACATGTAGCTGGAAAAATGTTAAAAAGATTTTTAAAGAACTGTGCATCTATTTTTGAAGCTGATTTGGCTGTTCAAGCCTTGTTAGCACTTTATCCATCTCAGTGCTATTTCACTTAGTAAACAAATGCAGTTGCCATAATTGCTGCATATGTGTCTGTGTTCCCTTCTAGGCTATATGTTTTTGAAGTTAGAAACTATATTTATATCACAGCCCCTATGTATAGCACAATATCCATTGCTAATTCAGATTGTGTTTTAAGATATGAGACAAAATGTAAGACTTTTATTATAGTCATAAACATCTAGCAAACCAACCAGAAAATAAAAACTAATTTTCAATAGGTTGTCCAAGAACAAAAAAGAGAGGAATACCTAGTGCAAAATCATATCTCTGCTAACTACTGTTGGATTTAGAGCACACACATGCTAAACTTATTTTAAAATATCTTCTCATCAAAGATTTGAGGTTGGACCTGAAAATATTATATCAGAAGTGAAAATAATTATGTGGTCTGACCAGCATGGATCATACAAAGTAAGTGTATACTATATATAAAGTAGATAAACTACGAGGGCCTACTGTATAGCACAGGCAACTATATTCAACACCTTGTAATAACCTGTAAAGGAAAAGGATCTGAAAAAATAAATATATATATCTGAATCACTTGGCTGTACACTTGAAACACAACATTGTCAATCAACTATACTTCAAGTAAAACAAAACAAAACAAAGTGTAAAGGGAAGTATAGTTTTATAAATTCACCTCTGATATCCAATGAACCAACTGAAAGACAACAGAAAGTACAACTTTCTAGGAGACAGGACATGGCCGGCAAACCAGGCCGTTACCCTCGGTAACGGTCATACCTGCCAAAAAAATATACAGACTAGCCTGCATTCATGAATTCATAGGAATTCTTCATTTATCTGGCATTATTAGGCAATGAAGTATTGTATGTTAGGAAAAGTTTTTTTTTAAATGACAAATTTAAGAGGAGTTATTTTAACCTTCACTCGGTAATTTTTTTCTAAAATTAAGAAATGTATCCACTGGTGTATCTAATGTTTCCGTGATAACTCGGGGTCATCAGTTCAATCAACGTTTGCATGAATAATGCAAATGGAAACAAGACAGGCATGCTTACTGAAACTGAAAATGACATGGCACTGGCTGGAGTAACTGATGAGAGAGCAAGAAAAAAACAAAAATGAAAACAAACTGTGATCAAGAAACAATCAGTCAAGGTCTGACTTTCTATACTTAGTTTCAAAAAGAGATACCACAAATCCCAGCGAGAGACTCCAGCATCATTAGCTGTATTTCTCCTTTGTTTCCACCTTCCTTTCCTTTTCCTTCTACCCTAGATTGTTCCAGGAAGTGTTTATAGCTCCTTGCAAGACACATTCTAATACTTGCTTTCTCTCACACAAACTTCACAATATGTCCATGTGATAAATAGTGTGGAGGTAAAAGACAACTCATCACAGGCACATCTCCTATGAAAATAAAATTAGAAACTAGCTTCTAAACCTGCAGAGAGAAGGGCGTGGTGTCAGGCACTAATTTCCTTGCGAATTCCTCTCCATTTCTAATAGACGTTCTTTACCAAGATCCCTTTTTATTGGTGTCCTGTTCCAGACTGCTCCACTCCACCCATCCTCATCCTGTAAAATACATTCACACTCTTTTGTGACCCTACTCATTTGCCCATTAAATAATCAGTCATAGAACTGTCGGAATTAAATACAGAGTGAAATTAAAATACTGGAGTCACTTGGAGGGTTTAAGCAGCTCCACCAGAAAATACTGGGCATGGATTTAAAAGAGGCTGCATGGGACTTGCTCTTGTCCAAGTTCTTTCTCAAGAAGTATCTGAAATAAGCCTAAATTCAGAGTTAATCAGACTGGCCTGCTTTCTCAGGTGGACTGGAATTCATTGCTCTTTCCCCTCAACTCCCTGATGTCAGTGGCACTTTCTGGAGGGGAGGTGGACTTCTCTGCCTACTGCAGAAGCGCAGTTCCCCCCGGGCCCACTCCCTGTCTGAATCCCACACATGAGGCAGATGCCAGCATTCCCAGAACATTTGTGGTCTCCTTTCAGTTTCCGACCTGCTCAGATTGAGTCCCTGTAGACTCTTCCTCAGCTTGAAACCTGATCTTCTACCCCTTCCCTGACCTTGATGGTTACCTTCCTACTTTAGGCCTCAGGTGCTTTAGCTATAAAATGATATAGTTGCCCTTAATTCTAAAGTTTTCTTTCTAAAGCGCTACAATGTGGTGACTCCTTGAAAATGTTTCTCTTTGCTGGTTTTAATTTTGTAGAGAATTAAAACCCCAGCCACTCTAAAAGACAGTAAGTTACATTGGATAAGGAAAGTGTGCGTTTGTAGTTAGATTAACAGGGATGGAAGATGACGTAATATGTTTTAAGATATTCATGATCCATTCTCGTGAGAGTCGGGGGAAGAAGGGGAAGAGAGTTAATAAAATACCAAACGACTGTGACAAATTAAGTTCACCAAGATGTAGCTGATTAGTTACTACTTGAATAAGCCACACAAATCCAATTCAAGTTGTCCTTTATTTTTCTAAGAAGGATCCCAGTGAACTGAGTCCCATGTTCAGTGACTCCACGTTCAATGGCTTAGTCTTTAAAAACTGTTATGTTGCTGGAAGAAGAAATATTGCCCATCAGTCCTAATTGATGTTTAGCTATCACGCACATTTGAAATAAATTTATTACTTTGCCTGATCTCAGTGTAATACATTCCAAAGGGGCAAAGAGCACACGAAAAGCTATGGAGTGTCCATCTTCTACACTGAATTGTGCAATAAATTACATATTATTTGGCCATGAAATTCACAAGCCATAGAAACCACGCCATTAGCAATGTATACAGTGGTAAACAGCAGGTAATGAGAATGATATAAAACAAAACAGACTGTGTATGTTGGCACTGCTGCCAATAAAACAATCATTAAATGCATTCATATGCATCTACGCTAGGTAAGCTCTTTAGGGCAATTGCTATGAGTTCTACATACCTGTCAGGATATTATATATAGCCCACTTTCTATGGCGTTTATTCAAAGACTCTGAGAAAGGGTTACTCTGGGTAAATTCAGACCTTTTCTCAATATAGAATTTGGTCAACATGCATTCTGAACAGCAAAATTTCACAGTATTTTCCTACACTAATTGCCACCTCAGCAAATGCAGGATTAAGTATAATGGATTATAAGAAGTTAGAAAGGAAAGATGGAAGAAAAGAAGGAAGGTAGAAAAAAGGTGGGTATGGAGTACTTCAACATTTATGTAAAGAGTGGACCTAAAACTAACCTGAGGTTTCCCTGAACTATTAGCATACGCTATAGAAACTTAAATGACAAAATAAAAAAAAACAGCAAGGGAAACTCAAAGATTCTTTGTTTTTTCACTTTACTGCATACACACCTACACCTTAAACAATCTATATGCTTATATCCAATAAGAGAGCATTGTTTTGCAAGGCTATTTGGGTTCTATCAGCATGTAACGGTCGGACAACTCAACTTTAGCAGTTAGGCTTCAGGTGAATAATTGCTTCTTTCAGGTTGCGAGCATTTGAATTTTCCAGAAATGTTTCCCAAAATATGAAAACTAAAAGAAGGGTCCTAGGACAGCGTCCTTTAGAAGTTTTATATAGTATCAAGGCTTTTGGAGGAAGAGAATCCTTGTCGATTATCAACACAATGATTCCAAGCAGGTCAATTTTTGCTGAGAATATTATATAACAGAACCCACTTCACCTCCATTATACTGACAATGATCTTCCTTACTTCAACCTTGTGCTTCTTAGTAAAGTTGAAAATACTGAGCCAAGAACAGACAGTGACAATGCCAGAGACTCAGCTGTACCTATAGGTGCCTTCAGACAACATCAGCCACCCAGGCTAAAGTCCTGGTTTAAAACATCCCAACATGAATGCATCTCAAAAACCATATGCTGAGCAAGTGAAGCCAGATCAGAAGGGCACCTACTGTATTATTCAACTTACATGAAATTGTAAACTGGGCAAAAGTCATCTCTAAAGATAAAAAACAGATCCGTGGTTGCCTTGGGGTGGGAGATGGGGATACTTTTGCAAAAGCCTAGGAGGAAACTTTCTAGGGTTTTAGAATTGTTATCTATCTTTATGGGGGTGGTAGTTAAACAAATGTATACATTAATTAAAAGTCACTGAACCGTTGACTAAAAATGTCTGCATTTTATTGTATGTAAATGATACCTTAATAAGGTTGATTACAAAATGAACCAAAACCAAAACAAAGCAGAAGAAAAACCTCTCAAGGCCTCAAAGGAAATACACTGTTTTCTTCCAGGGTACCAGATTGGAAATGAGGCATTGGTCTGTTCTACCCTCAGATTATCCCTAGGATTATCTAGTCTATTTTAAAGCACTAGAGTCCCCTATCGGGAAAACTCACCCCATGTTTAATTACTTGGATTTCTTCTCTGCCTCTTCTCCCAACACAGTGAAGCCATTCACGGAAGGAAAACCACCTTTTTCCAACTTTGCATCACCACATATTCTTTCCAAAGCTATTATTTATGGAATGGAATTTGGCTACACTTTGTAAAAATCTAGCTTTTTGAGGCTTACAAATCTTAACAGTTAACCTATTGCCTCCACTGGAATTTGGAAAAAAATTATTTTGAAAAGGAATAGCTGAGACTCGACATTTTTTTTTGTGATTTTCTCTTCCCCTAAGAGAGAAGTGAGTAGGAATGAGAAACACATACATAAAGAAAAATAAATTATCTTGCTGCCTTTGCATGGTTATAATTTATAGGAGGCCCTTTTCAACAATAATCTATTATCAGAATCAATAAAATATAATCTCCATGAAGGCCAGGCCAGGATATTTGTCTCTTTTTCAGCAGATTGCAATACAAACCACATTCATGGATATGCTTCTTGATGATCTTTGTAATACTGGAACAGTTGCCCATTTCCTCATGCCTCTTCACCTTAACTTCAACCTGGTTTTTCACCAATGACCTCATATTTCCTTCTCTATCACTTGGTTGTGGGCCTCTTTTCCAACTCCAACTCCAACTCGCATTTCACTCTGGCACGAAAGGAAGACTCACACCTTCCTGCTTTTTAGTGATACCTCAAGGTCATTTCCATATTGTGATCACCCTGAAGAATAGCCAGACAATTGTTATTTCAGAGCCATCTGACAGTTTGTAGCTCTAAAAATTAACTAAGAACCGCATTTGACAAAAATATCGTAGTTTAAGATTTTGGTAATACAGCAACAGTAATTCCGAAGTCATTTATGACAATCAGTGTGGGAAGCACCCTCCTTCAGGAAGATCCTTTGCCATACAATACTCTTTCCCTGTCTGGTAATAAGGAAGAATGGCCGTGGAAAGTAACCTTTTGTGGAAAGAAATACTTGGCTTTGAGAAGGCTTGCAGTTCATACATTTTTCTTGAATTAGATTCCCCATTAATTACTTTATCCACAAAGAGGTAATTATCAGAGTTATGTAAGCAATTAAGGAGATGCTACTCCACATTCTTTCAGCTTGTTGACCTTTCTCACTTTATTTCATGTGGCTATCTGAAACATCAGTGATTTACATGCCTTTTTTTTTGACAGATTTCTGTGTGTGTGTGTCCCCATGATGAAAACATCATTAAAGTAAAATATCATGAATAGACTCTTAAGAAGCAGAGTCTACTTAAAGTCCTGGAAAATATGAAAGCACTAATATTCATGGACAACTCTACACTCTGAAAGTTACTCCAAATTTTGTTGATGTCTCTTTTGTCTAGGAGTTTTTCAAATTTTCTACCATGATCATTTGTTAGTTTTATAATTGCATAATAAAGGCATTACATCATACAATCTTTTGTTATCCATTGCAGTTTTAAAACTATTCCTTTCCTTGTCCTCAGCAGATATGTCATAGATTTTTAGTACACAAGCAAAGACTTTCAACGTAACAGTACTTTATAGTGAGAAGAACTATACTGAGCTATCTGTATCCTAAGACAATACACTAGGAAAGCACTAGGAATTCTTAAGCACTAGGAATACAGAGACGATCAAGGGGTAAGTTCCTTGCCTTCGAGTATACATGATCATTATAGCAAATGCTTAAATAACACTTAGTATATAACTCACCACAGCAGTCTTATTATCCTCCTTTTTAATAGGTGAGCAGAGGAAGCCACAGGGAAGTCATAGGGTAAAGCCAGAATTTGAACCTAGGTAGACTAGTACACTCTCCACGGCTTTACTACATTAAAAAATATATATATATATAAGTTATATATATATATGTATATAACTCCAAGTATTCCAAAGTTACAAAACACTTATCTACCAAAACTCAAAAAGGAGCACACAAACTTGCATAGAAAATAAAAATGTGGGCTTCCCTTGTGGCACAGTGGTTGAGAGTCTGCCTGCCTATGCAGGGGACACGGGTTCGTGCCCCAGTCCGGGAAGATCCCACATGCCGTGGAGTGGCTAGGCCCGTGAGCCATGGCCGCTGAGCCTGCGCGTCCGGAGCCTGTGCTCCTCAACGGGAGAGGCCGCAACAGTGAGAGGCCCGCATACCGCAAAGAAGAAAATAAACATGTAAAAGTTCATAAATAAACCACAATATAACCTGCTCCACATAATATACTGACTGCAGTGTCCTGGGCCTCTCCCATCCTTAGGTAGCCAGAAAGTACAACAAAATAATACTTTTCACCTTTGGAAGCCACACCATCTCTCATACCAACCAACCAGTTACTTCCTTAGAATTGGAAATTAACCTGAATATCATAAAATATATATATATAGCATTAGTGATGTAGAATCTTTGTTTAAAGACAATAACTTCAATAGCAGAGGGAACGTTACCACTGCAGGCTTCCGACAACCTCTATATTTCTCAGATTTCATGCTAAATCATAAAATGCCATATTGTGTCTGAAGCTATTTTTTCAATAGTCCATTTTCTTAAATGGACGAGCAAAGCCGTAAATACTGAGGAACATTTTGGCTCCCAAATCCTAAAGCCATTCTGATTATGCCTGGGTGATCATGGGGACGTCATCGGAACTACCAGAGGACTGGCTGAAATACCAGTGTTCTGGCCAGCTTACAAATTAGAAATTATACAGAATCCAATTTTATTTTTTTGTTAAGTAATTCCTATGAGGCTTTTAGGATGTCAGTGTAAAGTCCTTTCATGTGTAATCTTTATCCATTAGATAGGGAACAATGCCAATCCCCGTCATAAATACTTTCACAACCTGACACTGAAAATCCATTGCAGGGCATAGGACCTGCAAATAGGATGTGAATCACACACATCCACTCATTCAGACAATCCACAAATATTCATTTTTAAGTCTACTATATGCCAATAATGTACCGGCCTCTCAGATGCTAAACCATGCTAAATGCTGAAACAGACATACTCAGTTTGGGCCCTCCTGGAACTTATTACCTACACAAGTGCCTTCGTTGTAAATGGTCAGGACTCAGCCAATGCTATTATCATCAGCAGGTGACCAAAGGATAGAGCTTGCTTCCCTTCAGAGGTACAAAACAGTTCTTACACCTGAATGGGATGCAAAGAATAATCTGACTTCTGTTCACCGGGGCATGAATTCAACTGTCCTTGCAGAAGAGATAACAGATGGTGTGAACCCCAGATCTAAGAAAAGGGCCAGGCACACGATAAGTATTCAGCTTTCAAAAACAAATGAACAATCACTTCCTCTCCTAGATCTTTACACCCTTCCTCTGTTGGCTACTTTCTCTCAGCTTATAAACATCCTCAAATATACCCACTTAAAAAAACTCTCAGACCTATGATTCTTTGGATATTCTTGTGGATAACCTAAGTCTCTACCATGCCTTCAAACACCTGTCCTCCCAAAAGCCCACATCTGTACCTTGGGCCCAGACCTATCTACCAGGCCCCTCTAAAGCACTGAAGATGAAGTAAGATCCTCTCGCCACCCCCAATCCCTTTCTACTGTGCTCTGTATCTCTCAAAAAGATGCAGCTGTAAACTGTCACCCACGCTTGCTGCCCTCCCTTTTCTAACTGATCACCAGGCCTCACCCATTCTCTCTCAGATCTGCAAAACCCGGTCCCACCTTTTATAACTTAAGTGGGACCCTTAGATTACAATTCACCCTGCACCCAATCAACTGCCTTCCACATGGAGGTCCAAGTGAGCCTCTAAACCAGAATTCCATTTCACTGTTCTTTGGTGTTTCCCGCAGCCTTCAGGATAAACATCCAAACTTCTGACAGGACAAACAAGGCGCCTTTCTGTTGGGCCCCACTAAGTTTTCAGTATCGACTCTCATTTCTTTCCCAAACCCTGAGTTCCAGTCCTGTACATTAGTTTTGCCATATTTTCTTACATTTCTCAAACTTCAACACACACTGCTCTCTCCTGCCACCCCAGGAGCTTCTACATATCCTTAGAAAGGACGGCACTTCCTCCAGGAATCCTACCCTGAACTTGCCCTTCCAAGTTTCTGTGCTCTGCAAAGGGGAAAGATGGCGGGGAGGGATACATTAGGAGTTTGCATTAACATATACACACGACTATATATAAAATAATCAACAAGGACCTACTGCGTAGCACAGGGACCTCTACTCCATATCCTGTAACAAAGTGTACGGGAATCTGAAAGAATCTGAAAAGGAATGGATATATGTATAACTGAATCACTTTACTGTACACCTGAAACTAACACAATATTGTAAATCAACTATCCTCCAATATAGAATAAAAATTAAATCAAAGAAAAAAGAGATTCTGTGCTCTGTAGCAGCAGAACTCACTTCTTCCAGAGCACTGACTCCTGTGCTTGTGTTTACTTGCTGCCCAGAAGAAGGGGCAGAAGCATGGTCTCCAGCAGCCCTTGGTTCTGACAACTCATTCAAGTGCCAGGATACTTTACACACATAACCTGCTAAATTCTAAGAACCCACAGAAAGAGTGGTTTTTAATGTCATTTTACAAGTGTGTGGATTGTAGTGCAAAAGAAACCTGTCCAGGCCACAGAGAGCATAAGCTCTGGAATTCAAACCCTAAGCTGCCTTCACACCGGTGCTCTTTCCACTATATATGATACACCTATTGAAAAAAATTTTTGTTTTCCTGAGCCCTGTTTGAATGGAAAGGAAATGAAGCTGGGATATATCCATTTCCTAACCGCTTTGGTGTGTACCAGGCAAAGTCATTCAACAGACCAGGTAACATCTGTGCAACAATTAACAATGCTCCAAACTGTGCTAAGTGTTCTACTTTGTAGAGTCTAGAAGCATTAACACAGTGCATCCTTGTAACCGCCACGGAGGCTGGGTCCTGTTACGCCCATGCTACAGATGAGAACACTGAGACCTTGAAGCCTTAAGGCACTCGGCCAGGGTCACCGAGCTGGCAGGAGTCCTAGGCCGCACGCCCCGTCTAGTGCACGCACACCCGGGCACTGGGCACCGGTTCTAGTGCCCACCCTCCACCTTTAACCATTTAAAACCCCGCTTCTCAGCGCCCACACGAGGGCCCCTGGAAGCGGGAAGTACAAACCTGTCTCGACAAGCCGTGGCTGGAAGAAGCTCTGGATACAGATCAGGGGCAGAGGGTGCTCAGGAGCGGCGCCCAGTCTACCCGCGGAGGCAGTCGGCGTTAAGTCCAGCAGGCCCTCCCTCAGGGAAGCCCACACGGAGGGCAGAGGCACTGAGTCCTGCAGCGCGCACAGGTCCTCAGAGCGCGAGAAGGAGTCGGCCGTGCTGTCCGGGCGCAGCTTCACCGAGTGATCATGGCCTGAGCGCGGCCTCGGGGACGCTGGCTGCAGACAGGATGCCCACACACGCCTGTGGGTTCCGGCTCGCCTCCCGGCCCCTCGGGCGCCCACCGCCCGGCGGCCGCGGCCCGAAGACATAGTGCCACGGGCCCCAGCTAGGCCGGGCCCTCCATGCCGCGGTCCGGAGCCCACACGCGGCCTGGTGTTGGCGCGGGCATCAACTGCCTCCCGAGCCGCGGGGTTGCGGTTTAAGCCTCCGGGCGGGCCCGTGGGGGCGGGGCTCGAAGACTTCTGCGCGCTCGCCGTGCGTCCGCACGCAGACCCGCCTCCCCTGACGACGCGGCTTGAGGAGCGGTGTCGGCAGCTTCGAGACTACGGCAGCGCAAAAGGTAGGAGGTGTGGAGAATTTGGGGTTTCCAAAAAGCGTTTGCTGACTGATCCAAACAAAAGTGAGACATGGTTGTATCAGCGCATTTTAAAAGTAGTTAAACTCCCTCAAAGTGTCTCTGCTCGCCCCGCCCAGGAGAGAGCGTGAACTCCTTGAGGCACGCAGGAAAGGCTGAGTGAACGTCTGCCTGTGGTCCCTTACCTGGTGCACGGGTGTGTGAATTTCTGCGGAGAGCTCTTAATTTCTGTCGTTTCTGCTGACTTGACACAGTGGTTGGCAAACGGTGACGTGTTCCGTGCATTCAGGACATGATCGTGGTTCCTAATAATCACTTTGTTTTGTCCTGACACCTCCACAGAGAATTTACTACTGAATATCCACTTTAGAGAGGAGAAAGTGAGGCGTAGGAAGTGAAGTGACTGAGTAAGAGGAAGGACTCAGACAATTGGTGTTAGTAAATTAACCCTGCAAGGAGGCCGTTAGCCTGCGGTGGCTCTAGCGATGCGGCCGCCTACTTAAACCAACCAAAATCTAAGCCTGTCAGCGCCTCAGGGTGACGAACACCGCTGAGGACACCCAGTCACAAACTACCAACTAGGCGTTAAAGCCATAGCAAATCACTCGTTTCCTTGCTTTGCTTCTGCCCTTTTAAAATAAACATCTCTGCAGCTCCTGTGGCTGGAGTGCTCCTCACCTCTTCCGCTTTGTGCTGCCTGAATTGAATGTATTTTTGCGCACATAAAGTGTTAAAATTTTAAATATGCCTCAGTTTGTCTTCTAAGATTGGCCATAGAAGTTGGATTTGTGTCCAGTTTCTAGAGCAGTGATCGTCCTCTGGTCAGGCCTTAGGCGTTACGTGTACAACGTTCCTCTTCTACCACCACCTTCTGGATGGCTCCACCCACTACCAGCTCCCACGCATCAGTTCCCCTAGGTGTGGTCAGCAATGGGTTTTACATGCAGCGTGCTCACATTATAACATCGCAGACACTCCTCCGTCCTCCAGCCAGCGTGTGAAGTGAAACATTACCATTCCTGTTGAAGAGTCTCTGGTGTGACCACTTTCCCCAGCACAGCCACTCCCCAGCTGACCCTGGGTAACCACTCTTCTGAACTTGGTCTCCATCACTGGCATGGATGTCTTTCTATGTAGGCTACATGTTTAAGTACTCTTAAACTGCATATCGTATTCTATTTTGTTTTCTCTTGTTACTTGCTTTATTTAGTGTTATCTTTGCTAGGTTCATCCATGCTGACACGTAAAGATCTGTCTAGTTCATGTACTTTCCTCGCTACGTAGGATTCCCATGTAGGGAAATCCAATAATTTATATGTGCATTTTCCTGTTGATGGACATTTAAATTGTTTCGAATTTTAAGTATGAATTTCTTTTTTAAAAAAATTTTATATCCTTTTTAAAGGTTACTTTACATTTACAGTTATTACAAAATATTGGCTATATTCCCTGTGTTGTACAATACATCCTTGAGCCTGTCGTACACCCAGTAGTTTACATCTCTCACTTCCCCACCCCTGTATTGCCCCCTCCTCCCCCTCCGCACTGGCAACCATTAGTTTGTTCTCTATATCGGTGACTCTCCTTCTTTTTTGTTATATTCGTTCAATTGTTGTATGTTTTAGAGTCCATTTATAGGTGATATCCTACAGTGTTTCAGAGTTCAAAAGACTCTCACGACAGAAGCCAAAAGGTAAGAGCCATTTTACATTGATAAAAGCATTTTAACTATGTAGAAGCAGAAAATGAAAAGAAAGAACTTTGCATTACATTTAATAAAAGCTTAGGGAGATCTTTGTGGTATATTAGTGAACTTATTTGTGGAAATTTAGCCATGTACATTGTGTTGGAGAGGCACCAAGAGTTCAAGGACTCTCACATTTTGAGTACACAATTGCCTTACTTGTAGGCATGGTGGCATCCATTTACATAACAATGATTTGGAGGATGTTGTGTTAGTCAGCTCTTGCTGTGATAATGCTTTGGAACAAATCGACCCAAAACTCAGTTCCATAAACAAGAATTTATTTTTCTTGGACCTATTGGCTAGCTGCAGTGGCTCTCTTTTAGACCTCTAGATGGCTGGTTTTGCTCCGTGTTTTGGGTCAGTTTGAGGTCTGTAACACACATGTTCCTCTGGAGCCCAACTGTGAGGCCGCAGCTCCCAGGCCCTGTCTTCTCACAAAGTTCACTGAAACATAAGAGGTGAGCCCAACTGCACAAGCCCATTTAAGGCCTCTGCTGCTCATTGAAGGCCATCATGTCTGCTCACACTTCATTGGCCAAAACGTGTCACAGATCTAAGCTGTATTTAGAATATGTGTATTTGTTTAAAGTTGGGTGCCCTCACAGAAGAATATTGCCTTTTGGACAGTGTTACCTTAGCATTTTCATTGGCATTTGCAAACGTGATAAACACCGTGTGCACTTTTTCACCTTTGAGAACTTTCTGAAATTGTGGGACCATTTCTATTGGAAAAGAGGAAGGTACACTTTAGAACTCAACTCTAGTTATGGCATTGTTGGGAGAAGAATTATTGAGATAAGGTCAATACAAGTGAAAGATTTGGGATCACATATTCATCATTAACATTAGCATTCCACAGAACATTCCTGGAGAATTGTGATGCTTGCTTTATGTGATTTCTATCATAAATCATTAGAATTTGACCAAGACACTTCAGTGAAACATACATCATACAGCACATCGCATTTTAGTTTTTCCTACCACTCCACAACTTATCATCAATACTTCACCATAACTCAGAAACAGAAACAGAAACTGAGTGAGTTCATTGTTAGCAGACGGGCTTCACAAGCAATACTAGTGGAAGTTCTTCAAATGATAGCAGACAGTAACTCAAGCCATACAAACAAAACAAAGAATGCTGACTAGAGCAGTTGTGTAGGGAATTATAAAAGATACTGTAATTTCAAATTTCTTCTCCTTTCTTCTCTTAACTAATTTAAAAAGTAAGTGCCTAAACAATATGACTATATTTGGACTGTTCTCTATATAACATAAAGAAATATCATATATTTGATGATATGGCACAACGAAGGCAGTGAGAACAAAGCTGTGTTAGAATAAAAATGACAGTAGATCATAAGCTGAATCTGCAGGAAGAAAGGAAGAGAACCAGAAATGGTAAATAGATTAACCCGACAAACTCAAAAATATTTATTTGCTCAACTTTCTTCTCTAAGCTCTTTGAAAAAATAAGTTTGTGAGAAGTAATTATTATAATAATATGTTGTTAAGTATGTAACATATATAAATGTAATAAAAACAAAAAAGAGGGGAAGGCATACAGCTCTATAAAAGTACAGTTTCTGTTTCTATCTGGAATGAACCTAGTAAAAATCTGAAGAGATTCTGAGATGTATTCCATAAGCCCTAGTGCAGCCATTACTCAAACAATGTGGTTAAAAATCATTAAAGGAATTACATGTTACAGTAGAAAATATCTACTTACTATAAAAGGAAAATGGAGGAACAATAACAAAAAAGCAAAAACATGAGACATGTAGAAAACCAAAGGTAAAATGATAGACATAAATAAATCCTACCATATCAATAATAAAAACTAAATGTAAATGAATTAAACAATACAATCAAAAGGCAGATATTGTCGAACTGGGTATTAAGGAATGTTTTCTATAGGAGACACTGCTTGGATTCAAAAGTCTAATGTGTACAAAGTAAAAGGATGAAAAAATATACATCATGCAAATAGCAACTGTAAACATTGCTGAAGTGGCTATACTAATACCAGAAAAAATAGACTTTAAAACAAACAAAAAAGTTACTAGATATGAAAAGGGACATTTTATGATAAAGAGAGGGAAGATACAAAAATCTTTAACATATTTGCCCTGAATAAGGTAAAACCAAAATACACGAAGAAGAAAATACCAAAATCCATGAAGAATTGAAGGAAGAAATAGATAATTGCACAACATTAGGTAGAGGCTTCAGTACTCCACAGTCAATAATGGATAGAACAGTTAGGCAGAAGATCAACAACGATATAGAAGAGTTGGACGAGACTATGAATTAACAAGACCTAATAAATGTTTACAGAACACTCAACCAAACAGTAAAGTACTCATCCTGCTCAACTACATGTGAAACGTTTTCCAGCATAGATGACATGCTAGGCTGTAAGAGAAGAGATTGAACCCCACATACATTGCTGGTGGGAATGTAAAATGGTGCGGCCATTTTACAAAACAGCTTGAGAGTTCCTGCAAGTGTTAAACATAGAGTTACCCTATGACCCAGCAGTTCCACTACTAAATATATACCTAAGAGAAATAAAAACTTATGTCTGCACAAAAGCTTGTACGTGAATGTTCATAGAAGCCTATTTCTAAAAACAAAAGGTGGAAATAATTCGAATGACAACCGGATAAATGAATAACCAAAATGTGGAATATCCATACAATAGAATAGCATTCAGCTATAGAAAGGAATGATCTATTGATCCATGTTACAACATGGATGAACCATGAAAGCATTATGTAAAGGAAAAGCAGCCACTCACAAAAGATCACATATTGTACGGTCCCATTTATATGAAATGCCCAGAATAGCAAATCTGTAGAGACAGGAAGTAGATGAGTGGTTGCCTAGGGCTGAGAGGGTTGAGGAGATTGAAAAAAGCTTGTTCATGTGTAATGGGTTTTTTGTGGGGGGACAGAAATCTAAAATTGGATTGTTGTGATGCTTACACAAGTCTTTTAGTGGTTACACTGAGAACCACTGAACTGTATACATTAAAGTGTTGAAATTATGGTATGTAAATTACATCCCAATAAAGCTGTTAAAATTATGATAATTTCATATTTATAAATTTGAAAATTCATCGAAAATGACAAATTCTTTAAAAATGCAAGCTAACAAGACTAACCCAAGAAAGAAAAAATATCTCAAAAACCTGTATCTACTGCAAAAGTTGTTTGTATAATTAAGTACCTTTACAGAAAATGATTTCCAGGGATAAATGGCTTTCCAAGTAAATTGTTCCAAATATTTAGGGAAGAAATATTGGTAATCTTACATAAAAATCTTCCAGGAAACAGAAAAGTATATATTGCTCAAAATATTTATAAGGGCAACATAAGCTTCAGCTCCAAACTGAAAAGAATATTACAAGAATAGAATCACAGGCCAGTTTCTCTTTTGAACATGCATGCAAAATGTGTAAACAGAAGCACAAACTGTATCCATGGTATGTAAAACAATCATATATCACAATCAAAGTAGCTTTATTCTAGTAATGCAAGGTTGGTTTAATGTTCAAACATGAAACTGATCCCAGGAATGAATTAGAGTGGGAAAAAAGTCATTTAAAACAGAAGTCTTGGGACTTCCCTGGTGGTGCAGTGGTTAGAACTTGGCGCTTTCACTGCTGGGGCCCTAGGGTCCAATTCCCGGTCAGGGAACTAAGATCCTGCAAGCCATGAGGCAGCCCCCACCCCCCAAAAAAAAGAAAAAAAAGAAGACAACCAGGAGAAGCACAAGATCGAATAAACATAACAGATAACACCTTATGAAAAGTAGGTGAAGATTATGGAATATGCTAAAATTTTAAAACAAAAAGAAACATTTAAAGATTCAAGAGGATGTGACAAATATTGTACATAGGCAAAAAATAAAATAAAATAAAATATACGGATGATGGGAGCCCAAAAATCCAGATGCCCATGTCCTGTCTCTGAAGATTCTCATTCAATGGGTTATGGATTTCCTCTATGTTTAAAAACCTACCGGTGTTATAAAGCAGAAACTAAACGCCATTGTAAAGCAATTATACTCCAATAAATATGTTAAAACACAACCAAACAAACCTACAGGTGATTCTGATATGATTCATAGACAATGTAAAGCTTCTGCTTTACAGGAAATAATACTTTTTATTATTTTGTTATTTTATAGTTATATTAACAGTTTGTACTATTGACCGGTAAGTCTGATGTCAAAATGCACTCCCCACTAGGGATATAAAAGGAACTAATAGTCTCTGCGGCTGCTTGGTGGCAGCATGCATGTATTGCCAGGGCAATTATTGTAGGAATCCAAATGAGTGGAACATTTTAGAATTGGAAGACTACATACAGATCATCTAGTCAAGCTTCCAACTATTATAGTTGTGAAAACTAAGGCCCATATAAAAGAAATGATTTATCTCCAAAGAGCGTTAGTGAAAGAGTATGAAATTAAAAATATCTCTGAACTTTTAATTTAGTGCTGTTTTTATTAATCTCATGTATTAGCTTAAACTTCAGTGTGACAGATTTGGGATTGAATTCTTGCTCAGATTTACTGATTGCGTGCCTTTTAGTAAGTTACTAAAACACTTTTAAAAAAAAAGATTTATTTATTTATTTTTGGCTGCGTTGGCTCTTCCTTGCTATGCGCGGGCTTTCTCTAGTTGCGGTGAGCGGGGGCTACTCTTTGTTACGGTGCGCGGGCTTCTCATTGTGGTGGCTTCTCTTTGTCGCTGAGCGCGGGGTCTAGGTGTGTGGGCTTCAGTAGTTGTGGTTCACGGGCTCTAGAGTGCAGGCTCAGTAGTTGTGGCGCATGCTCTTAGTTGCTCCGTGGCATGTGGGAGCTTCCCGGACCAGGGCTCAAACCCGCGTCCCCTGCACTGGCAGGCAGATTCTTAACCACTGCACCACCAGGGAAGCCCTACTAAAACACTTTTAACTTCACTTTTCACATATGTAAAATGGTGAGCCTTGGCTGATATAGAATATGAGATAACCTAGCACTGTTCTTAACACATACACGTAGTTAACATTTTTTGGCTCTCATCCCTCTTAAACAGCCTCTATCCTCTTAACAATGAAAGTGTGTTTCAGCTAGCAAAGCACCCCAGAGCTGACCACATTCTGCCAAGAGATATAGGATTCTTTTTCTTGCTGGTGGTTCTTTATACCTGATATTTGAACTGCACTGAAACATGAACATCTCTTGTTTATACTGTATTAATGGATTTGATAGATGAATTTTAAAAAGTAATATGCAGGAAAAAAAAGTAATATGCAGGAATGGAGCTGCCTTACTCTCAAGAAATATAATTCGATAGTGGTGGCTAAAACGATAAACAGTGTTTGGACAGGGAGTCCATATTGGATGTGAACTACTTGTACTCCCATTCGTCTATTAAGAATAAATAGAATCCTTTCAAAATCTGTTTTAAAGTGCAGTTATTTCCTTCTGACTCATTTAAGTTACCTGCAAGAAAAAGACAATCTCCTGAATCCTTGCTTAAAAGGCTTTTAATATAAAGCAGATAATTTTTTGCAACATTTCCCAAACTTTTCATTATCAAATTGGCTGAGGCTTCTCAACAATTATCATTTCACAACAATATCTCCATTTTCACCTTTTTAAAGAATTGCCCTCATAGATGTGCCCTTAAAACAGAGCTTCACTCTCAACATATTTTAAGTTTTGTATTCAAACAGTATGAAGAAAACAGGATCAGGGAATTCAGCCATAGAAGTGAATGGATTACTGACACATGCTACATCATGGATGCAACTAGGTGAAAGAAGTCAGGCGCGAAAGGCTCTATATTGTATGGTTCCATTTATATGAAATGTCCAGCAGTGGCAAATCCATACACACGGAAAATACTATACATTAGTGGTTTCCAGGGGTTTGGAAGAGAGGGAAATAGGGAATGACTCCTCAAAGTGGGTGTATGTTTCCTCTTGGGGTGATGAAAATGTTTTGTAGTTGGACAGTGGTGATAGTTGCACAACATTGTGACAGTAGTAAATTCCACTGAATGGTACAGTGAATTGTAAAATGATCAAAATGGTGAATTTTGTGTTATGTTCATTTTACTACAATAAAAAGGAGAAAGAATTAGGGAAAGACTTAGAGTTTGGGAAACTAAGGTGAACTGGTCAAGAAAAAGACAGCTCTACTGTTCAGTGTTCTCTCAGCTCTCCCAGTGCATTGATCCTCAGCAAAAAGTAGCCTGAACTTGTGGATGATAGTCATTCAACACAGTCCAGGGAAAAGTAAATAAAATAAAACCCAACTCTTCTTCTTTAGCACATCTATGAAAGGTTAACTTGCTGCTCAGCCACGTGGACATTCATGAAGACGTTTCACTTTAGGTGTCCTCTACTTCAGTACTTTACTCACAGCTCATTCACACATGTAGGCAACAGCATTCCTTAATTCGATGGAATCTGCAGTGCTGGTTGTGATCGGTCTCATGAAAAGAAAAGGGAAGGAGGAAAAAGCCTCCACATTGACTTGGTGGTCTTGACGAAATGGATGCAGAAGACAGCTTGAGTGTCAAACTGGAAACTGTTATTTTCCTTTTCCTTTTCTTTTTATCTTTCCTATCAGGTCTTCTGCCCACTTCCCACCCCCTTCTTTCAAACAGGAAAGACACTAATCAGCTGCTTTTTTGTGTTTTTGGCAAAACACCTATTGTTTTGCGTTTCTTGTTGTTCGGTGAACATTATTGTTTTTACTGCCAAATGAGCTTCAGTGGTTGATGTAGGGGGTCTCTTGGGAACTTAACTTTTTCCAGTTTAAGTGGAAAAGCTTTTTTGTTTGAATTGGCTTTTACTGGGTGCTTCAAGGTTTGCTCTTGGCTCTTTCAAGGGGGACTGAATAGCACTGTGTTTCCTTTGAGGTTCCAATGAATAAAGGATCCTATGTCCTGGGCACTTTTTGTTGATTTTGCTGTGTGTCCTCTCTAGTAGCCAGATGCAGATTCCAGGAAAATGACATATAAATGAATATAAGTAATCTAATATTTTTACAATTTGCTTTGGCCATACTCCTGCTCTTACTCTACTTGTAGCAGATGGCTTTAAAGAGTATTAGCTATGTATATATTAAAAATAATATAAATATACCAATATTAAATATTATATTGATGTATAAGTGTAATATACTAATTATATTAGTGTATAACAATTATGTATTATATTAATATATATTTTTGCCTGGCATATATTATATACAAAATATATGAGTAATGAAATGTATTTCTATGGTTAATATGTTCATAATATTAATATGATATATCCTGTAATATTGATTATAAAATAATTATATAATATATAAATATATAATTATTATTATCTGATATAATACACTATAGTTAATGTATTCTATATAACAATATATAATATATTAGTATAATTGTATTATATAATATAAATATAATACATATATAAAACTATATATCTTTTAGTTATACATTACACATACGAGTATGTATAGCTATTTATAATTTTATTGACATAGGAATCTGGTCATCCTAACAATTGATGTAAAAATATGCAATATTTTCAATCAAATGGGCCTTAACCTCACTGCCTACACATAAGTACTTTTAAAATTTGAACCCTGTCTAACTCATGCTTCCATATCGCTCAACCCGCTTTCCTACACATGCACGTAGACACACATTTATACACGATATGTATGTATACTACCAGTTTTCAGTTCAATGTATATAAATATATAATATATAATTATATTCCTGTGTATGTATACAAATATAAATCAAAGGTATGTGTATAGGTATGTATTTCATATGTTTGTATAAATATACAAATAATGTATGTGTATATAAATACATGACTGTATACATACATACACAGAAATATACTTATTTAAACAAAAGGGACCTAAATATAGTTCTTTAAGAATAAAAAGTTATGTCTCACTGTTTCAGTAACAGTTTATAATTTTCTACTGTATGTGCTTCTATAATTGTTATGAACATTTCGCATTTTTGTTGAATGTTGTTTTAATTTTTTGCCTTTTTTTGTTTTTTGTTTGTTTTTTTTTTGGTACGTAGGCCTCTCGCTGTTGTGGCCTCTCCCGTTGCGGAGCACAGGCTCCGGACGCACAGGCTCAGCGGCCATGGCTCACAGGCCGAGCCGCTCCGCGGCATATGGGACCTTCCCGGACCGGGGCACGAACCCGTGTCCCCTGCATCGGCAGGTGGACTCTCAACCACCGTGCCACCAGGTAAGCCCAGTTTTTTGCCATTATTAATGAAGTTCTGAAGAATACGGTGGGCAAGATTACTTGAAAAACTCTCCTAAAAGAAAAGGGTTAGGTATGCTAGGTTAAATGTACACAACTTATTTTTAAGTGCGTGGTTGATTTTGGAAGTGTGCAGTCGAAATTTCCAGGACCCATGAAGGAAGGGTGGTCCATGTGTGAGAGTGATAGCTCTATTAAGAGTGGATTGAAGATCTTGCTAGCTTAGAACAGAAGCTGGAAATCCTGTTTTTATGGAGCCAAATGGCAAATATTTTAGGCTTTGTAGACCAAAGAGGCAAAATTGAGGATATTATTTAGGTACTTAGGTAACCATTTAAAATGTTACCAGTTAAAACGTGAAAATTATTCATAGCTCATAGGCCATAAAAAATAGGCAGCTGTCTGGATTTGGAATACAGGCCGTAGTTGAATGACACACCTGGTATAGAGACTTGTTTTTAAATGGCCATGACCACATGGGAGGCAGGAGGTAAGACTCCATCCCTACTAGATGGGAAGTTAGAACTAAACCTACCTATCCCTGGCTTCACCTGTAATGAAAGGGTGTGCCAGGAGAAAAAAATATCTGCTGGCAAAGGGAGACTAAGAGCAAATTCTCTTGGCCTCTGCTCTGGGTAGGAAACAGGTAGGAAATCTTGAGAATTCTGAACCGCAGATCTGTGTTCACAGTGTTTGGGTTGCAAATTTATTTGCGGTCTTGCAAACAGAAGCTAAGAAATTAACTTAAAATGCTCCCAAATCGGTGGTATTCCAAACACAAAACTAAACCCTTTCTGGAGAGGTAGACCTTCAACACAGGCCTATAGCGTTCCCACAGATAAAGTTTAGCTAAACGTGAGCTCATGATCTAAATTTACACAATAATGAAGAAATCAGCTACAAGTGGAGAGAATCAGCAAAAACAATCAATACCAGAATTAGATTCCCAAGGCCATCCATCAGATGTTGGAATAATCAGGTGCCAGGCAGAAAATATACATAAAACTGGAACTGAAACAAGGAGCGAGGATGTTTTAAAAGACTGGGTAGGATCTTTCAAACATTTTTAAAGTACATGTCATTGATAAAGCTAAAAACTCGAAGGTCGTGTAATACAGCAGATTAATCGTGGAGAAGAGTGAAATTATGCTGTTTTTAAAAATATGGCAGATCAGATTTCCTGCCTAATTATATAAGTTGATTTATCTTAAAAAATACACAGTATTTTAAAGACTTATTGGCTGTAAAATAAGTTAAGGGTATTTCAAAGGGCTTCTCTGCAAAGAGAAGTGAGAAGTAGCAAAACACAGAAAGTCGAGGGGAAAAAATGTCAGTATATACATTGCTATAGGGTGAGCTAAGCCTTAGGCCAGCAACTGTGAGGAGGAGCTGACCCTTAGATACGTACAACTAAGCTGGAATCTTCAAAAAGTTCAACTGTTTATAAGTAAAAAGATTTATTAAAATTAATAACCAAGTGTTTTAATTGACATCAGAAGAGTAAAACAATAAACCCTGAGAACATAGAAAAATAGACAATAAAGATATGAGCAGAACTTAATAAAACAGAAAAAAGTATAAAATTGAGGTGATTTAGTAAGTCAAAAGAATATTCTTTGAAAAGATTTAAAAAAACAAACTTTGATTAAGCAAAACAAAAATGTAAGTAAACAATATACAGAAAGAATCAGGACAGTGTTATAGCAGAGAGTACAAACAGAGAATATATGAAATGCCAGTAAATTTGAACATTTCTGTAAAGTGGACAATTTCCTAGCTCCTAAAGTTTACCAAAACTGACACAAGAGGAAATTTGTAGCTGGAGTTCTTGCACCAGTAAAGGAATTAAGTCAATAGTTTACAATCTTTCACCAAGAAAATACCAGACCCGGCCAGATCATTTGGGAGGTGAATTCTATCCAACTTCTGTTAAACAGATAACATCAATATTAACAAAGAAAAACTTCTAGGGAGTAGCAAAGGAAGAATGCTCCTTTATTCATCTTACGAAGTCTATATAACCCTAATACTGAAAATAGATTAGGACTGTAAGGAAAAAGAAATTTACAGGTCAAATTTACTTGTAAATATAAAAGGAAAAATTTTAAACTATGATATTAGCGACCCAAGTTCACTAGAGTAAGAAAAAGCACGAGCAAGTTAGGTCATCCAATGTAGTTTAATGTCAAGAATATATATCAATAGATTGAAATCACCACATTTTATTTCTTTCATCTGTCTCTTTAAAAAATTGCTATGTACTTATATTGATCTCTCTTGTACTAGGCACTGTGCTAAGTCACTTACATATTTACTCCTTTAAACCTTCTATCATCCCTGGGGGAAAGTTCTATTTTGCTTCCATTTCTTAGCTAAGACTCTAACCCCCAGGAAAGTAAAGCAGCATTTGTAAGTTTTTGTGGATGGTCAGTGACGGGACCAGTACAGGAACATCCAAAGTCTATGCTTGGAAACAGTGCCCCATGTTGACGCTCACATTACAGATGAAAGGAAAGGAACCATGCACTTACCATATAGATTAAATCTCACATTACAGGTTAAAGGAAAGGAACCACGCACTTACATTATAGATTAATACCCACATAACAGGTTAAAGGAAAAAGAAACATGTGCTTCCCTCAAAAGTTGTAAAGGAGGCATATCCATTTCTAAATATATTTCCCAATTTCTTTTGCTTGTTTTCTGACCTTTGTAGTGCATTTTGCCATGAGGAAGATTTTAATTCTTACATAATTAAATGTATCCTTTTTTCTTTGTATCTTAGAAAGATATTCCTCATGAATAATTTATTTCAAGTCTCCCAGGTTTCTGATACTTTTACACTTTCATTATTTTTTCACTTTTAAGTAGTTGCTGTGTCTAGAATTTAGTAATTCTATGATAGCCATATTTTCCCACTTTTGTTGAATAATTTTTGCTGCTGATCCAAAACGTGAATTTTATTTTAATCTCAATTCCCTTATGCTCTTGCATCTAATTTTAAGATGCTTCCTATTCCACTGGTTGTCTTGTCTATCTAAAACAAAATGCTACCTTAAAAATAATGTAATTATAATATAATAAATGTCATTAGTAAACATAATACAATATATAATAAATAGCATAATATAAAATAACAAAATATAATTTACCATATAACAAGGTCAAAGGAGAGCAAAAGTATACAATCACTTGAAATATCCCCCAAAAGATATTTTATAAAATTCAATATTCATTTGTAATTTAAAAGAAAGAGTAAAATAGGATTGATGAATGCTTCCAAAATTAGAAGAAATTATATGTCTAAAAGAGAAAGAGGTAAGTGATAGACTTTAGTAACACTGGCAATAAATGCAGGACAAGATGAGGATGCCTGATATAATGTTAAAGAAAAAGTATTATGTAACATTGTGTTTGCAGCACTGATGAGTTCAGTGAAAAGAGAATCTCATAGAAAAGAATATCTCGTTCTTCTTAATGTATGTACACTTGTCCATTGCATGAACATAACAGCTTATTGAACCAATATGTTACTGATCTGCATCTGGATTTCTAGGTTTTCATGGAATTTTATTATGCACAGTTGCTTCAAACACTAGGACTTCCTCTTATGTTTATATCTTTTGAAAGAAACAATATCTCCACAGATGATTTATCTGTGCTGGCTGCTAGCTGACTTTGGGTACTTCTCAGTTCTTCCCTTTACCTTCCTAGTCAATATGAAAACGGAAGGCAAGAAGGTCTCCTGTTTAGAGACTGTAAAGATAGGTCTTGGTGATAAAGTCTTGGTGGTAAAGGCTAAAAGTATTAACCCAGAACAAATGTTTTTCCAGCTGTAACTGTGTGTGATTCCCTTGGCTTGATTCCGTAGAGGATGTAAGACAAAGACTGTAGAATCTGCCCTCAAAGTGCTTCCAGTAGGATGAGCTAATTCACGTATGGTGGCATATCTAATTCAAGACAAACTATAACGTCTCCTTTTCTCTCCTGGCAAAACTTGGTGGAGTGAATGTAGAAGTCACTGTATGCTTTAAATTAAAGCAACACAATAAATCTTGTATTGGAAGGTGCTTATTCTGGTCTCTTTGTGGAGACGAATTGGAAATTGTCTAGAAGAAGGAAAATTAGGTTAACCAAAGTTAAACTCATAAATAATTGAGCATTAATTAAATATCTGTGGTCTGTGTTTCTCTTTGATCATAATTTCTCCCAATTTATAGACCTCTCTGATACCTGATTAATCCTTGTCAAAGATGCAGTTAACAATGATTATTACTGTGTATTAGGTTTTGCCTGGGCCCTGAAGAAACTATCCTAAATCACCAGCTATGATTGTCACTTGATTTCCTCACAGAGAACAATCAGAACTCCTTGTCTTAAGTGGCTTGGGATGTGAAACTAGTTAGTCTCTTAGATACTGTTAGAGGACCCTACAGAGCCCATTGGTGAAAGTTTGGAAAGCACTGGGCTTCTTAAGATTGATTCTTGTAGTGCTTCGGGAAAGATCACTGAACCAAAAGGATAACGGTGTTTCTGGTTCTGTTGTTAGTGTTCTCCATGGAAACATTGCTGAAGCTTCTGGACTCAATTTCCTTCCCCATGTGTGAATGTCACTGAAAAGATCCAACTCCATTCTATCCCCATGTAACTTCAGAAACTAAGCAAAATGAAGACTCAAAATTCATTTCAAATAATGAAATGAATATATAACGTAGAGTGGAACTGGGAAAATACCTGGTTTAAATTCTGGAAAGTACCAACTATACAATTCTGGATAAGTTGCTTCATCTTGCTTAGTCTAATTTAATGCCCATCTCACAGGATGTTATGATGATTAATTTAATATCTTTGTATAACGCACAGTGTTATGTAATTTTTTGTTTTTCTTGAGTAAATTCATATCCTTAAGCAACTCACTGTAAACAATAGTTACTTACTTGCTTAAATTACTCTTATCTTCTATTATCAGCTGAATTGTGTCCTGCTCAAGTTAATATGTGGAAGTCTTAACCCCCAATACCTCGTAATATGACTGTATTTGGAGATAAGGCCCTTAAGTAGGTAACTGAGGTCAAATGAGGTCAAATGGGTGGGCTCTAATCCACTATGACTGGTGTCCTTATAAAAAGAAAATATTAGGACACAGACATGCACAGAGAGAAGACCATGTGAAGACAAAAGGAAAACATGGCATCTACAAACCAAGAAGGGATACTTGAGAAGAAATCAATCCTGCTGACACCTTATCTCAGATTTCTAGCCTCTAGACCTGTGAGTGAGTAAATTTCTGTTGTTTAACCTCCTCAGTCTCTGGTACTTTGTCATGGCAGCTCTAGGAAACTAATACAACTTTTTATGGCCTCCTTGTCTCAAGTTGAAAGTTCAATATTTGGCATCATAGCTAGGAAACAAAAATATCATCTACATTCCTTGTTGTAGTCTTTCTTCCCCATTCTCATTGCTAGTAATTTCCATATTTGGGTCTGTTTTCCGTGCCTTGTAAACAGAGCGTTACGCTCATTTCTGCTCTTACTGCTAATATACAGTAAATGTGCAGATACCGAATAGATTTTGGAGAAGTGCAGCATATAGTTGGCACATGTGTGTATGTGTGTGTATTCATGTAATTTATACTTTTTCTCTATTTTCTTCATTTGGGGTGAGCTAAGATTCTCTGCTTTTGTGACGAGTACTCCTGAATACTAATCCCTGAATTTAATTCACCAAAAATTGCCAAAAATAATAATAATATGGGGAAAGAGAGAGTGATAGAGGGAGAAGAACAAACAATCAGGCAAGGGCAGTACTGTGAATTATTAGGGTCTTATTAATAAGATTATGTTAGTCTAGAGGAAATGACCGTAAATATCATCAGTGAGCCCAGTTGGTCTTTACTGACTGCTAGACACATCCCTGAGTTCTGTTCTTAGTCCCCAACTGTATGATTACTACTGTCTGGAAGTATCATTTGAACAACTAAAGTCACTTAATGGAAAAGGAATATGTCTTTAGAGAATCAACAGTAATTTTTCTATCTGATTAAAGAGGACTGTTGACTGTCTGGAAACCTCAGTCATATTTGTAAGCAGGAAAGCATTGGCTATTAAAAGTGGATGATGTAAAGAGATGAGCAGAAACTTTGGCGATAGGTATACCTGGATTTAATTCTCACTTCTACCGCTTGGTAGCTGGATAGCCTTAGGCAAGTTTCATACCTCCCTGAAATTCACTTAATTCAGTCTGTAAAATGGCATAATAACTTATTATAGCATCCTTTTAGGAATTTTAAATCAGTTCTTGAAATAAAAGTACACAATATATAGACAAGTATGGATTCCTCAATAGGTGTTTGACCTTTCATTTCTCCAGTATCCCACCCGCATCAAATAAAGAAAAATACTTTTTAAAAATATATGAATATTTCATTGTTCTAAAGTTAAAGCCATAAAAATAGAAATAATCAAATGGCCTACTATCATAGCATTAGAAGAAAAAAAAAGTGTTCATCAGAGTTCCATATTAGAATACAAATTTTCCTTAGGGACCTGTTTATGTATGCTATTCTGCTCTTTACAATAAATAATTAAATTTAAAAGACTTAATTCTTCACTTTTAAGACCTTATTAGTTTACAAATTACATATTGACCTATGCTAAATTTTATACCGACCCATGCTAATGAATTCAGTACAGAAAACAAAAAACACTGCACTCAAGCAAACTACATATATATATATATATAACTTAAATGCATTTATATCCTACCATGTCTCATAAAGCATTGTGGTAACTCACCTGAATACAGACAATCAAATATAATGGCAAAAGCACTTAATATAAACAGGGCCAAGGAAACATAGACAGAAGATGAAGAAAAGATGAGGGAAATTTGAACAGGAGGAAGTGTAGTTAATCGAGTTGTATGTTTTGACCTTAAGATTCTCTGTGTGGGGACTTCCCTGGTGGCACAGTGGTTGGGAATCCTCCTGCCAGTGCAGGGGACATGGGTTCGGGCCCTGGTCTGGGAAGATCCCACATGCCGCGGAGCAACTAAGCCCGTGCGCCACAACTACTGAGCCTGTGCTCTAGGGCCAATGAGCCACAACTACTGAAGCCGCGTGCCACAACTACTGAAACCCCAGCGCCTAGAGCCCGTGCTCTGCAACGAGAGAAGCCACAGCAATGAGGAGCCCGCACACCACAATGTAGAGTAGCCCCCACTCGCCCCAACTAGAGAAAGCCCATGTGCAGCAACAAAGACCCAACACAGCCAAAAATAAATAAATTTATTTAAAAAAAAAAAAGATTCTCTGTGGATAAAACAACATGTAAATAATTGGTTACAAAGCCACGTTATTTGAAGGTGCCAGACTGCACATTAACAGTCTGACACAAAGGGACAGCACAGGAAAACTATTCAAAGACAAAGATTTTTAAATCTTTGCAGTTTGAAACCTTTTAGAGCAAGTGTAATGAGCTTGACACACATTTCAACACTCCACATGTTAATCACATGTTCAAAGCATGTCTCAAAGTCATTGGAAATAGTTGCTGTCTCTGTCTCCGATATGTAAAACAGATCTGTGATGTGTAAAACTCAGGAGGTATTGATATCCACTTTTTGGCATCTGAACAGGAAACAAAGTTGTTTCACAGTGATAATAAAGAATGAAGTAAATGCAACAGTCAAATAAAAGACAAAGTACTGAGGGAATGTATTAAGAAAACAAATCCAACTAAATTCTGGTGACCTGGGGCCTACGGTTGTACACACTGCATGGAAATACCCCAGCCTAAATACTGGCATAGGAGGAAGGGTACTGCTAAGCCCATCACAGTATAATCCTTTTAAATGTCCCTTTCAAGGTTGTCTCCACTCAACACTGAGTATAGGAAATCTTCCCATCAGGCAGAAACACTGGCTGTGCAATGATTGACCAAGAAATTAACACACTAATGAATAAATGATGCTAATTTATTTCTATCTCTGACAACGGGAAACAGCACACACTCTGTGTCAATGGTATGTCCTCTTTCCCACTTTTCTAAATGGTCAATTATGTTTTTCCCTTCATTGCTTTATATCATGTGTGGCAGGCATGATGGGAGATGGCTACCAATCGTTCTGTTATTGATTTCTACCTTCCTTTCACTGTGGCTAAAGAAGATACTTTGTATGATTTCAGTTTCTTAAAAATGTATTGGTACTTGTATTGTGGCGTAACATATGGTCTTTCCTGGAGAATGTTCCATGTGTACTTGAGAAAAATGTGTATTCTGCTGTTGTTGAGTGGAGTGATCTATATATGGCTGTTAGGTTTAGTTGGTTAAATGTGTTATTCAGTCCCCCTGCCTCTCTACTGATCTTCTGTCTAGATGTGTTATCCATTATTGAAAGCAAGGTATTGATCTCCAACTATTATTTTAGAACTATCTATTTCTTCCTTCAATTCTGTCAATGTCTGCTTCACATATTTGGGGGATGTTTGGTACATATATGTTTATAGTTGTTATATCTTCTTGATAGATTGAACTTGTTATCAACATATAGTGGCCTCCTTTTCCTCTTGTGATAGTTTTTGATTTAAAGTTTATTTTGTGTGATATTAACGTAGCCATCCCAGATCTATCTTCCTTCCTTCCTTCCTTTCTTTTTCTCTCTCTCTCTTTCTTTCTTTTTGTTACTATTTGCATGGGATATTTTATTCTGTGCTTTAACTTTCAACTAACTTGTGTCTCTTGAAATCAAGTGAGTTTTTTGCGGGCAGCATGTACTTGGATTATGGATGTTTTTAAAGTCCATTCTGCCAATATTTATCTTTTTTTTTTTTTTTGTGGTACGCGGGCCTCTCACTGTTGTGGCCTCTCCCGTTGCGGAGCACAGGCTCCGGAAGCGCAGGCTCAGCGGCCATGGCTCACGGGCCCAGCCGCTCCGCGGCATGTGGGATCCTCCACGAACCCGTGTCCCCTGCATCAGCAGGCGGACTCTCAACCACTGCGCCACCAGGGAAGCCCGCCAATTTTTATCTTTTTATTGGAGAGCTTAATCCACTTACTTTTTCAAAAATTACTGATGAGGAAGAACTTAATTCTGTCTGTTTCCTGGTTGTTTTCTGTATGTCTTATGCATTTTTTGCCCCTCATTTACTCCATTACTGACTTCTTCTGTGCTTAGCCGATTTTTTTGTAGTGAACTCTTGATTCCTTTTTCATTTCTTTTTGCTTATAGTCTATTGATATTTTCTTTGTGGTTATCAAGAAGATTACATTTACCCTTCTAAAGTTCAACCAGTATCATTTGAATTGAAACCAACTTCAATAGCACACAGAAACTCTGTTCCTCTACAGTTCCATTCCTCCTCCTTACATCATTGTTGTCACAAATTACACCTTTATACTTTGTGAGCCCAATAACATGGATTTATGATTATTTTATGCATTTGTTTTTTCAATCATGTAAGAAATAAAAAGTAGAGTTACAAACCAGTAGCACAATACTGGCTTTAGTATCTGCCCATGTATTTATCTTTACTGGAGATTTCTATTTCTTTATACAGCTTCGAGTTGCTGTCTAGTGTCCTTTCATTTCAACCTGAAGGTTCAATTTAGCATTTGTCATAGGGCAGTGTTAGGAAGTTGTAAAACAAACGCCCTCAGCCTTTGTTCATCTGGGAATGTGTTAATTTCTCCCTAAGTTTTGAAACCAGTTTGGCCAAATATAGAATTCTTGGTGGACAATTTTTTTCTTTCAGCACTTTAAATATGTCTGGCCTCTTGCTTCCGTGGTTTCAGATAGGAAATTAGCTATGAACCTTTTTGAGGATCCCTGCTTTGTAACAAATTTGTTTTTTCTTTCTCCTTTGGGAGTAAAGATTCTTTCTCTGTCTTTTGGCATCTGAGAGTTTGATTATACTGTTTCTTGTTGTGGTGTTCCTTGAGTTTCTCTTAGTCCTGAAATCAGGCAAAGATTTACAGCAAGCAAACACATACTGAACCAGGGAAGAGGCAATTTGAAAATGGCAGGAAAGCTTTGTGGCATTTTTACTTGCCCTTGCCCCATCTACTCTTAGTGTAGTGATGGTCTTAAAGTGGTGGGGTCTTAATGCAGTGATAGTCTTAAAGTAGCAGCAGACCATTCCTAGTATGGGGCCCTCAATCCTGCTTCAGGAGGGAGCAGAAGAGACCATACTCTCGGATTATTATGTGTATCTGTTCTAACCTGTCTGGGAGCTACCTGAAGGACTGACACAAGATGCTTATCTCTGTCTTAGCTAACCTGGAACACAGTCTGGAAAAGCAGCGGTCATTGCTCAAAAAAAGTGCAAGGTGAACTGACAAAGCACAGATGGCTGGGGCAGAAGACTGTGCATTGAAATACAATAGACCACATAAGATGCAGGAGCAAAAGTTGGGGGAGATTCTTTGGGAACTTAGAACATACAAAAAGTACACATGTGTCCAGAGAAATTAAGAAAGCCACATGCATACTCAAGATAAGATGCATGCTCTGAAAACACCAGAGGAGTCTCTAAGCTTTTACCATGGGCTGAGCCCTGAACTCAGTGCAGGTCAGCTAAATGTTGAAGGAGTGATCCAGCAATCTGCACAATGGGGAGAGGTGTGTGGTTTTGAGTGTGCATGTGGATGTGCTTGTGTATATTTGTTTTTGTTTGTCTTAGGTGCGGGAATTCAAGGACATCTCTGTCAAAACATTAGCTAAACATGAACTAAAGGAACAGAGACTTCAGTGCCTACATACGATAAGGAGTACACTCATTGCAAAACTAGTTTGGAAAGGTCCCTAAACAAACAGACTACTACAGCCTTCAACAATCCAAAGCCCAGAAAACCCTGGGAAAGTGGGAGAATCTGATTTCCATAGACACCACATTATAATATTTGAAAGCCAGATGTTCAACCAAAAAACTCACAAGGTATACAAAGACATGGAAAAGTATGGTCCATTTAAGAAAACAAATTAATTGATGAAACCATCCCTAAGGAAGCCCAGACTTTTCTCCATTGCATATTCTTGCCTCCTCTGTCATAGATTCATTGACCATAAGTGCATGGGTTTCTTTCTGGGCTCTCTATTCTGTTCCAGTGATGGATGTTTTTGTGCCGGTACCATACTGTTTTGATTACTGTAGGTTTGTAGCACAGTCTGAAGCCAGGGAGCATGATTCCTCCAGTTGTGTTCTTCTTTCTCAAGACTGTTTTAGCTATTCAGGATCTTTTGTGTTTCCATACAGACTTTAAAATTATTTGTTCTAGGTCTGTGGAAAATGTCCTTGATATGTTGATACAGACTGCATTGAATGCGTAGATTTCCTTGGGTATGATGGTCATTTTAACAATATTAATTCTTCCAATCCGTGACCATGGTATATCTTTCCAGCTGTTTGTGTCATCTTTCATTTCTTTTATGAGAGTCATATAGTTTCCTGGGTACAGGTCTTTTACCTCCTTAGGCAGGTTTATTCTTATGTATTTTATTCTTTTTTATGCGATTGTAAATGGGATTGTTTCCTTAATTTCTCTTTCTGATAGTTCACTGTGAGTGTATAGAAATACAAAATTTATATATAGAAATCTATTGTATCCTGCAAATTTACCAAGTTCATGTTTGAGCTCGAATAGTTTTTTGATGGTGTCTTTCAGATTTTCTATGTATCATGCCATCTGCAAACAGTGACAGTTTTACTTTTTCCTTTCCATTTTGGAGTCCTTTTATTTATTTATTTTTTCTTGTCTGATTGCTGTGGCTAGGACTTCCAAAACTCTGTTCAATAAAAGTGGTGCGAGTGGGCATCCTTGTCTTGTTCCTGATCTTAGGGGAAATGCTTTCAGCTTTTCACCATTGAGTATGTTAGCTATGGGCTTGTCATATATGGCCTTTATTATGTTGAGGTATGTTCCCTCTATGCCCACTTTCTGGAGAGTTTTTACCATGAATGGATAGTGAAGTTTTTCAAAACTTTTTCTGCATCTATTGAGATGATCGTATGGTTTTTAGTCTTCAGTTTGTTACTGTGATGATAAGAGACCTAAGACAGCTACAGAGGCTAAGTGACCTTTCCTTCCCTGAATGGGTAGGTATCCTTGTTCTGCCTTCTAATTGAGTTAGTATCTGAGTAAAGAACTGCCAGGTGTCATTTAGTTCACAATACACTGCTGTGGCAATATAGAAATGAATTTGCCTAAGTCATTTGGCTTTTCTCAATTATAGTAAATGAATATACTGAATGAATACTTCAACTTAAGGAAATGTTCTTAAAAATATATTAATGTAGGCAACTTCAGTGGAGAACTGAAATCAAAACAAAACATTCAGATAAAGGGTTGAAATAAAAGTACACTCAGTTGTATCCAGTTTCCTCTTGTAAATCTCTCTTTTTAATTTCAGTGGACAGTCACTTGAGAATATCTGACTTGCAGCTAAGGAAATCTAAGCCTTCTTGGCCACACTGTATTCCCTTATGTCATTTACTAAAGACACCAGTTGGGTTGCTGAAAAAAGCGTGGGAAAAATCAATCCCTCACATCCAAAGGGCGGCTCTTGAAAATATGTGTGTTGTTGTAGTTACTTTGCTCTTCTGGCCTCAGAAGTTCTAATCTTAACCTTAGCCCCTCATGGAGAGAGACTTTGTAAACCAATTCCCACATGACTCATTATGTGACTGTTGAAAAAGAGCAACCCAGCTCTTTTCCTGTGCTTTCAACCAGTCATCTTCTTCAAAAATCTGTTTGGATTGTTATACCTTAATCTTGCCTGGCAAAGGACTTATGGGAAGGTTCTTATTGTTTGAAAGTTTGGTGCCAGTATCTGCAAAGAAAGAAGAAAGATGTGTTTATCAAACATCCCAATAGTGAAGGTGTGTGAAAGCAACTTTTGAAAAAGTTAATCTGTCAGAGTTTAGCCGTATTATTACATTTTATTTTATTCATTGAAAATAAATAATTATCAATGAATCCTTTCTAGATTTTCTAGTTTCCCAAAGTTCCCTGTATTCACATTCTAAGAGGAAAAATGGTGTTTTAAGTCACTGCTCTCCACCTTATGTTATTTATAATCACTCCTCGTGACCTCTTCCTTCCAAGAAACTTGATCCTGAGAAGTGTCCTTTGTTTGTCTTTGTGGAATAAGTGATGAGGATGCATCCTGGAGACCTGTGAGATGTTCAACTTGTGGCATAATGAAACTAGGATGGAGAGTTCTGGAAAGATCTGGAAAGGTGGCTGGTAGTGTGTGGCCAGATGTGGGAGAAGAGAGACGTACAGAGAGGGGGAGAGGAAATTTTCAGAGGGAGAAAATGAAACAAATAATTAAATAAGTTTTGTTGTGTGGTGTGGGACGCAAGCCTTTCTCTCCCCCTTTCCTTCACAATGTCTTTGTTAAAGACTGTGTTTTTCATTAGTTTTACTAAGATAGGATTTGCCGTTTTGTTTGGATACTGAGAATGGACCCATGGAAACAGTTACATTTGGGTTATCTCTGACTGTCTTTAATGAAGAACATAAATATTGGCCACACTATCTATGCACATGCTATCACCATGCCTTTTTTGTTCTCTGTTCATATATCTAAGTCCTCTTCTTTCTTTAAGGTCAATCTCAAATCTCATCTGAAATGTACATTTATTGATAGATTCAACCCATAATGAACTGTCCCTTCTTTGTCCTCCTTAGGCTCTGATTATTTACAAAAACTCATTTTTGAACTTAGAGACTGTCCAATATGATATATTAGTTATTTCACCAGCATATGTTATATCCTCAACACAATTATACGCTTTTGTGGGGCTGGGATCATACATTCTGTAATTTTTCTCAGTACTTACACTTACTTTGATAAAAAGCGCATTCATTCATCTAAACATCATTTATTGGGTGTTAATTAAATATCTCAACTCAGTAAATATTGTTTGAATGAATGCATGCATGAATGAGGGAGTGTGCAATAGGTAGCCTAATGTACCACCCAATGTGAGAAAACCAAAAACATAAACACAAAAGCAAGCCAAAAAGTGGACCAGGACTTTCTGTAAAATATCCTGCTTTTTGTTGGATGATGCCATGAAAATCAAGATGCTCCTGAAAGGTCTTAATAGCTGACCAAGAATAGTAAACAATTGAAATTCTCTCAGGCTTCTTCAACCCTATCACTGGACACATTTATACCTCTCAGAATGGTATTAAAAGAGATTAATAAAGCTTTTATAGATGAGTTGATAAATCTCTAAATATTTAAGTCTTCATTGCCTGCTAGGTTTTCTCTATTTTGGGTTTCCAAAAGATTTCAATAAACCACAGGATAATTAAAAATTAGACATTATCTTTCTTACCTTGACGTTTTTTGATGGTAAACACCTTTTTATTGTTTCCATAGTGCTGCCCAATTTCCACCAGTACAGTACTTAAGTGAATTTTGCTCTGGATGGTGGGTTATAGAAGATGTAAACGAATTGTTTGTATATGTTTTAGAATTCTTCAAAAGGGCCTGGCCATGGAAATGCATTGAATATTACTTAAATAACTAAAGTAACTTCCTCAGAATTATTATTCTATTCTGGTTAGGATACTATCTGCTCTGGTTTGTTAAAATTTCCCTTTAGAGTGGTTTTAATTTTGTTTCTGATAGGGTCCTAGGATTTATTGCCACACCCATCCTGCATCTGTTTTTCTTTGAATTACTCTCCTTGCAGTTTCTGATTCATACAGGGCCTTACAGGTTAGTGACAACCTGGCCATTACAACGCTGGGAAGGAGAGGCCTACTTTTCAGAGGTGTTGATGTTTTCTGTACCTGAAGGTTTTCAAGAGATATCAATCTTCCTCACCACCGCCCTTGGCCCTCTTAATGGACTAAGCAGTTCCTCATGAAATTTCTGTAGGATATCTGTACCAACTTCTCAATATTGTTCCATCCTGAGTCTATAAATTCCTGGCCTCAAGGTAATGTTAGATTTCTAGCTCCAGCCCCTATTTACATAAGGCCTATACTAAGGAACGGAACCCACAGACATCAGTCCGCTCTTCTTTCTCTGGATTTAATTTCTCTGTTACTTTCTGAAACATGCAGGTGTTCCTTTCTTTCTTTTAATCTCAGCTATGTCCTTTTAACTTTTTCAAAATTGACCCAGAATTTACATGTGTCTTCAGTAAGAGTACATTAAATTGAGCTTAGTCTGCTATTCTACTGGCATATTTGAGATCCAGATAATTTGCTACTTAACTGGATTCAATGACCTGTATATTTCAGGCATCTAAAACTCACCATGTTCCAAATTTCCCTCCTTATAGTTAGTAATTTTCTTGGGAATCTGGATGACATAAAATGGAATAAAGTTAGTGAGTGGCCCAGGAATGCCTGAAAGTTTGTTTGTCAGAGTGGCCAGGGAAAGTTAAGCAAGGAAGAAAAGCAAATGAAAAACAGAATCCCATTATTATGGCTGAGTTTACTCCCAGGATTCCATGCAGAGCTCTCTGTAGAGCTGGGTTGGGTTATAACTTATGCCAGAGCTGTACGTGGGGCTGACACCATCTCATGCCAAGCTCTCAGTTCTGGGCTAACGTCATCTCTTGTCCACTCTGTGGAGTGGAAACTTTGGAGGAATGGCCAATGTGTTCCGCGGTGTAGGAAGAGGGAAATTATGAATGTGACTTTCTAAATTGTGGAGGAACTAACCACTGTAAATGTGCCTTGAACTATGTTGTTTAATTTGACCAGTCAGATCAGTGACTTCCCCTTGAATGAAATGCTGCTACGTATATGAGCAGAAAAACAAAACTGGTATAAGGAATAGATAGCTAGTGAGAAGCTTCCGCATAGCACAGGGAGATGCGCTCGGTGCTTTGTGACCACCTAGAGGGGTGGGATAGGGAGGGTGGGAGGGAGGGAGATGCAAGAGGGAGGAGATATGGGGACATATGTATAACTGATTTACTTTGTTATAAAGCAGAAACTAACACACCATTGTAAAGCAATTATACTCCGATAAAGATGTTACCAAAAAAACTGGTATAAGGAGATGGAGAGACTGGGAGTCTTATTTTCCCACCAATTAACTTTGCCTCTGACCATGACCTTCCCTTTGAGTCTCCTAGACCTTGGGGATGATCGCAGCCCCTTGGGTTGGGTGACGGCAACCCCATCTTCACTAGAACCTCTATAGTTAACTTTGATTTTTCCCACTCCGTCTATCCATCCCATGTGTGCAGTCAGACATTTGATCATGGACTTTTCCTGACAAAGTATGCTTGAATATAACCATTTCTTTTCACTCCCACTGCTACTGCTATTGTCACTGCCTTAACTAGGGCTTTATCTTTAAGTTCTTTATATAAATATATAAATATCTATATATAAATATAATATACAAATAAATAAAATATAATATTAATTCTGATGATTTTAAAGTCTTTTCTTGATAAAGACTTTTCCTGATAAAGACACACAATATCTTATATAAATATTTTTGTATTATCTGTTCTTTTCTTAGAATTTTCGCCATATGATTCTATCTCTTGGTTTGTCTAGAACTTTTTGATTGAATGCTGGCTATTTTATTTGGCTCTTTTTGTTTTTCTCAGTGCAAACGTTGTTTTGCTTCAAAATATTTTATTCTACCTGGAAGTAGCAAATCTTCAAATTACAATTTTTTAAATGCTTTCAAATATCAATACTATAGGTGTCACAAAACCTAGAAAAATGACATTTAAAAATGAACTACTGCCAGATGTGTCTCTATAAAACTTTTCCCCCACTCTTTTAGCTATATATTCTTTAACTGCCTCCTCATACGACAGTTTATGTATTTTCGAAATAAAATTTTAAGAAATAAACTTTGTAGTTTTTAGACATAGATTTCTTGTAGCATGGTTGATTAGAATTTGCTTCTAGTTATTAATAGTTTAGAAAAGTTTATTTCAGCTTCACAATTTATTATTGATAATGTCACATTAATTTTCGTTGTTAACTTTGAGAAAACCTCTATGGATTACTTCCTCATAAGTATTTACTATTATAAATGCATTACTGATTTCAGTACTGCTATAGGTTTGTGCATTACAGGGATTCTGATAAAATACTCATTCATACCATTCCATTGCACACATTGTTGATGGAGTATATTCATTCATTCATTCATTCATTCATTTATTTATTTATTTATTTTTGGCTGTGTTGGGTCTTTGTTGCTGTGCGCAGGCTTTCTCTACTTGCAGGGACTGGGGGCTACTCTTCGTTGCGGTGCACAGGCTTCTCATTGCAGTGGCTTCTCTTGTTGCAGAGCACGGGCGCTAGGCATGGTTGCTTCAGTAGTTGTGGCTCGCAGGCTCGATAGTCGTGGCTCACGGGCTCTAGAGCGCAGTTTCCGTAGTTGTGGCACACCGGCTTAGTTGCTCCGTGACATGTGGGATCTTCCCGGACCAGGGCTCGAACCCTTGTCCCCTGCATTGACAGGTGGCTTCTTAACCACTGTGCCATCAGGGAAGCCCCTGGAGTATATTCTTGACAGAAGAAAATTTCCGTTTTGACTAAGCATTGATGAGAACTGAATCTTTGACTTATCTTTCACATGCCTGATGATTGAAATAATTTTCCACAGATTAGCTTCTGGTTTTGTACTTTTCAGTTCTTTTTTTCTTCTTCAAACGCACATGCTTTGAGAGCTGTGAAGTGCAAGACATGGCTATATTGTAAGGTGGTTTTTGTCCTTATGCTTCTGTGTCTTGTGCTAGGTTAAGTCAGTAGAGTAGTCAGTATGAGTACTGGAAGTTATTCCTGTAATGCGATAGTATATAGTCAATTACATATGGCGGTGTCTGAAAATCACATAATAGCCTCACTTAAAACATCTCCTTAGGGCTTCCCTGGTGGCGCAGTGGTTGAGAGTCCACCTGCCGACGCAGGGGACACAGGATCGTGTCCCGGTCCGGGAAGATCCCACATGCCACGGAGCGGCTAGGCCCGTGAGCCATGGCCGCTGAGCCTGTGCGTCCAGAGCCTGTGCTCCACAACGGGAGAGGCCACAACAGTGAGAGGCCCGCGTACCACAGAATAAAGAAAATCTCCTTAGCCAGATTTCAAGAAAGCCTGTGGCCATTCCAATATGATCCAACATAGCGGAATATGATAGAAGGAAAATTGGCAAAGAAAGAGATGCTGGTCTTACCTGATGGAAGTTAAAATATCTCACTTTTGACAATTTTGCAAAAACTTATAATTCCATGAACTAATTTCTAGGGTTCTTCATAGGACCTAAAAAGGAACCCATAGAGTTGTGGAACAACAATAGAAGCTGCTGTGATAAGAAGCCCAGGCACCGCAACAAAGAGTAGCCCCTGCTCGCCACAACTAGAGAAAGTCTGCACGCAGCATTGAAGACCCAACGCAGCCAAAATAAAAATAAATAAATAAAGATAAATTTAATTTTAAAAAAGTAATACTCAGGTTTGGGGCATGAGAAGTATGATGAGGAGAAATTAGCTAATCCTTTCAGAACTTTTAAAATATCAAACTCAGTCTCTAAGATTTTAGCATTATATACAACATTGGTTACTTATTAGTGGTTTGGGAAGGCCAATTTAAAATTTTCTGATCTTACTGTATTGAAATTCATGGCCCTAATGTTTTCCACATTGACTATATGAATGATGAAGTAAAGTCAATCATGTATTTCCTTTCCAACTGGACAGAAAACAAAATTTTAAAAAGTGTTTGGACTACTGACTTGATTTCTTCTAAGGCAAGTGTATAGGTAATTTTTATTCCCTGATTAGGAGAAAAATGGTGGAAGAGGGCAGGGTTAAGAATTAAGATTTCAAGAGCGTGAGAGGTAGATGGCCAACCAGAGTTCCTAAGTTTCAGTGCGTGTAACTGTTGCCGCCGCTTAAGCCTGCCAAAGCAGTGGTATGGCTGCTGCCCTCGTATTTGCTACCTCTAGAAACATTCTTGCCAGTAGTGGCAGCAGCGGGACTCAATTACCCCCTTTTCTCACTCTCTCCAGAAGCTCCAGATGGCGTCTTCTGTGGGCAACGTGGCCGACAGCACAGAACCAACGAAACGTATGCTTTCCTTCCAAGGGTTAGCTGAGTTGGTACATCGAGAGTATCAGGCAGGAGATTTTGAGGCAGCTGAGAGACACTGCATGCAGCTGTGGAGACAAGAGCCAGACAATACTGGAGTACTTTTATTACTTTCATCTCTACACTTCCAGTGTCGAAGGCTGGACAGATCTGCCCACTTTAGTACTCTGGCAATTAAACAGAACCCTCTTCTGGCAGAAGCCTATTCGAATTTGGGGAATGTGTACAAGGAAAGAGGGCAGTTGCAGGAGGCAATTGAGCATTACCGGCATGCATTGCATCTCAAACCAGATTTCATCGATGGTTATATTAACCTGGCAGCCGCTTTGGTAGCAGCAGGCGACATGGAAGGGGCAGTACAAGCTTACGTCTCTGCTCTTCAGTGCAATCCTGATTTGTACTGTGTTCGCAGTGACCTGGGGAACCTGCTCAAAGCCCTGGGTCGCTTGGAAGGAGCCAAGGCATGTTATTTGAAAGCAATGGAGACGCAACCGAACTTTGCAGTAGCTTGGAGTAATCTTGGCTGTGTTTTCAATGCACAAGGGGAGATTTGGCTTGCCATTCATCACTTTGAAAAGGCTGTCACGCTTGACCCCAATTTTCTGGATGCTTATATCAATTTAGGAAATGTCTTGAAAGAGGCACGGATTTTTGACAGAGCTGTGGCAGCTTACCTTTGTGCCCTAAGCTTGAGCCCAAATCATGCAGTGGTACATGCCAACCTGGCTTGTGTATACTATGAGCAAGGCCTGATGGATCTGGCAGTAGACACCTACAGGCGAGCTATTGAATTGCAACCACATTTCCCTGATGCTTACTGCAACCTAGCCAATGCTCTGGAAGAGAAGGGCAGTGTTGCCGAAGCAGAAGAGTGTTATAATACAGCTCTGCGGCTGTGTCCCACCCATGCAGACTCTCTGAATAACCTAGCCAATATCAAAGGAGACCAGGGAAACTTTGAAGAGGCAGTTCGCTTGTATTGTAAAGCATTAGAAGTCTTCCCAGAGTTTGCTGTTGCCCATTCAAATTTAGCAAGTGTATTGCAGCAGCAGGGAAAACTGCAGGAAGCTCTGATGCATTATAAGGAGGCTGTTCGAATCAGTCCTACCTTTGCTGATGCCTACTGTAACATGGGAGACACTCTAAAGGAGATGCAGGATGTTCAGGGAGCCTTGCAGTGTTATACTCGTGCCATTCAGATTAACCCTGCACTTGCGGATGCCCACAGCAATCTGGCTTCCATTCACAAGTATTCAGGGAATATTCCAGAAGCAATTGCTTCTTATCGCACTGCTCTGAAGCTTGAACCTGATTTTCCTGACGCTTATTGTGATTTGGCTCATTGCCTGCAGATTGTCTGTGATTGGACAGACTATGATGAGCGAATGAAGAAGTTGGTCAGCATTGTGGCTGACCAGCTGGAGAAGAATAGGTTGCCTTCTGTGCAGCCTCATCATAGTATGCTCTATCCTCTTTCTCATGGCTTCAGGAAGGCTATTGCTGAGAGCCATGGGAACCTCTGCTTGGATGAGATCAGTGTCCTTCATAAACCACCGTACGAACATCCAGAAGACTTGAAGCTCAGTGATGGTCGACTGCGTGTAGGATACGTGAGTTCTGACTTCGGGAATCATCCTACTTCTCATCTTATGCAGTCTATTCCAGGCATGCACAATCCTGATAAATTTGAGGTATTCTGTTATGCCCTGAGCCCAGATGATGGCACAAACTTCCGAGCGAAGGTGATGGCAGAAGCCCATCATTTCATTGATCTTTCTCAGATTCCATGCAATGGGAAAGCAGCTGATCGCATCCATCAAGACGGTATACACATCCTTGTAAATATGAATGGTTATACCAGGGGTGCTCGAAATGAACTCTTTGCTCTCAGGCCAGCTCCTATTCAGGCAATGTGGCTGGGCTACCCTGGGACCAGTGGCGTGCTTTTCATGGATTATATCATCACTGATCAGGAAACTTCACCTGCTGAAGTTGCTGAGCAGTATTCTGAGAAACTGGCTTATATGCCCCATACTTTCTTTATTGGTGATCATGCTAATATGTTCCCTCACCTGAAGAAGAAGGCAGTCATCGATTTTAAGTCCAATGGGCACATTTATGACAATCGGGTTGTGCTGAATGGCATCGACCTCAAAGCATTTCTTGATAGTCTCCCAGATGTGCAGATTGTCAAGATGAAATGTCCTGATGGAGGAGACAATGCAGACAGCAGTAATACGGCTCTTAATATGCCTGTCATTCCTATGAATGCTATTGCAGAGGCAGTTATTGAAATGATTAACAGAGGACAAATTCAGATAACAATTAATGGATTCAGTCTTAGCAATGGACTGGCAACTACCCAGATCAACATTAAGGCTGCCACTGGAGAGGAGGTTCCCCGTACCATTATTGTAACCACACGTTCTCAGTACGGGTTACCGGAAGATGCCATTGTGTACTGTAACTTCAATCAGTTATATAAAATTGACCCATCTACTTTGCAGATGTGGGCAAATATTCTGAAGCGTGTTCCCAATAGTGTGCTGTGGCTGTTGCGTTTTCCAGCAGTAGGAGAACCTAATATTCAACAGTATGCACAAAATATGGGCCTTCCCCAGAAGCGTATCATTTTTTCACCTGTTGCTCCTAAAGAGGAACATGTTCGGAGAGGCCAGCTGGCTGATGTCTGCTTGGACACTCCACTCTGTAATGGACACACCACAGGGATGGATGTCCTTTGGTCAGGGACACCCGTGGTGACTATGCCAGGAGAGACTCTTGCTTCCCGAGTTGCAGCTTCCCAGCTCACTTGTTTAGGCTGTCTTGAGCTTATTGCTCAAAATAGACAAGAATATGAAGACATAGCTGTGAAACTGGGAACTGATCTAGAATACCTGAAGAAAATTCGTGGCAAAGTCTGGAAGCAGAGAACATCTAGCCCTCTGTTCAACACCAAACAATACACAATGGACCTAGAGCGGCTCTATCTACAGATGTGGGAGCATTACGCAGCTGGCAACAAACCTGATCACATGATTAAGCCTGTTGAAGTCACTGAGTCGGCCTAAATAATGACTGTGTGCACAGGAGAATTACCCTGTACCTGAGCCTCAACCTTCTGGGGGAAAGGGAACTACTTTTTCCTTATCTGTACAATACCATGCTGCAGATGGGTGACAGACAATGATAAGAAATAGCACAGCCAGACTTGCTTCCTGCATGATCATGATCACGATAGGGAGAGACACAAGAGATGGGAAACTGCTGTTCCACAAGGAGTCTCCATAGAATTTTGCAGCAGCCAGGTGTCTGGAAGGTCTGGAAGGTAAGTCTGGAAGGTCTGATCTCCCTTGGTCTTCCATGGGATGGATGGTTAGTGTGGAAGGGAGATAGAGATTGCCCAGCCGTTTTGTGATTATCATGGATTGATTGAGTCTTCTGAATTAATATTTTTCTTTATATTTTGGGTATTGGAGCTTTTAAAAATGTTTGGTTTCAGGTATTTTTATTCATGTGAAGTGTGTACGATTCTCTTGAGATAAGCTTTTAAGCTAAAATATTCCTTGTTTTAGTTTCTGAACTCGACAGATAAATGGGGACTTTGCTGGTATAGTCTTTTTATAGGTTTTGTAAACCACTTGAGCCTATATCAGTCATTTTAGTGTCTGACATAATGTTCGGAACTATCAGTGCTTTGTTGGTTTATAGATGATGGCTTAAATTCTTTTCCTGGTCCGTTTCCTTCTTCCCTTCCCCCTACTTTAAAAATTCTCCTGTAACTTGGCTAACAAAAAACCAAGTCTGATTCAAAACCTCCCAGAGTGTTTCTCTTAACCGCATCATCTGGTGCCAAATGAAGATTCTTAGGAGTGATTATTAATTCTGAAGGGCACAGTTGTGGTACTGTCACTGATGATAATAATAATGGATTTTTGGCCTAGAGTTTTGACCTATTTCACCAGTGTTTTACCGTTGACTGCCCCTCTATGCTGCTTCCAAAAGTCATAGTGTGTGTTAAGATTTTTACTTTCATTTCTAATGTTTGTTTGTTTTTTTTAGTGAGTCCTGTTCTTCCTTTTTCTTTCAGCAGAAATGAAATCCCAGGTAAGTATAAGTATTCAAATATTTGATCAGTAAGTCACAGTTATCTCCAGTACATTAAATAACTTTCATCAAAAAACATGTTATAGGTAAAAAGCTCTGAAGGACCAGCTATGTATATGATAATTATGTTTCAGACCTTCTAGGGTATTATATATAATAACTTGTCTTCTGGACGTGGTCTTGAAGTCTTTATGGATTCAGTCTCAGTAGTAGCGAACTGCACTGCTACTTGGTTTGGAGTACAAATTAGATTTTAGCCCTCCTGGAGGTTGAGTTTTTGGTATTGAAAACCATAGGAATGAAATTATTGTATTTCAACAAAGGATCGAGGGCTTGAGGCTTAAACAAGGCAACATACGTGTGGGAAGCAGTCAGCCTTGAGGGCAGGTAAGGACATGCCAGGCATGCGGCCGCTGCTCGAAGGGACTGTCCCTACTTGTTCCCCTCCTTGTTCCATTCCATGGGAGATAAATCACCAGGGCCCAGAGATCAGAAAGAATGTAAAATGAGACAAGCAAAGCTGTCTCCCCCCTGCACATGCAGGTTATTTTTGATGCTTCTGGGTTTATGGGTTTCCTCCCAGGGAAGTTAACCTTGAGCCGAGACAGTCTGTAGATAATGTAATCCACCATCTGTCAACCTTCCTTTTTCTAGTCTAGATAATCTGCAACTGTAGCGCAATAAAATTTGCCTTGCAACCATCAGTTGTCTTGGTCCTTCTGACCCCATTCGTCGGTGCCACTTCAGTTCCTTACCCCTTCCCTTCTGACCCTGGGCGGTGAGATCCTCTTTCTCCGGCTGGTCCGCGGCACACATGAATATATGTTTTTGTCTTGCTGTACTGCACCTGTGCTGTCTAGTAACAGATATTTTGTCTGCTAGTAGTGTTCTAGATTATGTCTTTCCAAAGCGCTGAGGCAGTGCACCTAGTCTGTAGTTGCAGCTGATGCCTGAATGTAGCCTAGCTGACAAATTATTGATTAATAAGAACTTGAATTTCTCAAAGATTTGTACTGTTAACCAAAATCTGAGCAAGGAGTCTCAAATGTAATTCTTAGCCAGAATTACATGTTAATGAACTATTGAACAGTGTAAATGAAGGAACATCAGTGTAAGGATTTCTTTTAATTTATTTTTTACCTGCTTGAGATATCAGTTAAAGTTTGCCAGCTTGGTTGCAGATGAATGGACGTTTGAAGTTCACCAAACTACTTAATGTGGGATAGGATAATAGACTTCCAGCGCCCTCAAGGCTGTGACCTTGCAGCCATTTTACATAGCACATCCTCCTCCTTTCCCTGGCCCGAAAAGTAGCAGCTCTGTTGAAGCTTTGCATATTGTAACAGGCTTTTGTTTCCAGGTTACATGTCTGTGGAAGACTTAATTCTGAATAGAGATATAGATATTACTGGAAACTAATTGTTTTTTCTATTATACTCTGATTTATCAAAAAAGTAAAACATTTAAATTGTGCTACAGAAATTCAGAAGTTGTCTTGCAATCTTTAAACAATAAATGAATGAGTTGCCCTTAAAAAAAAAAAAGGATTAAGCAGTTAAGCTGTTGGTCCCACATCAGACAAATTTTCCTATACCTTCTGTCAATATTGTTAACAGAGACTGTTATTTTATTAATCCTTATGATCCCATGATTCTTTCTTTCATGTTTCAGGGCACAGCAGGTGAGAGAGTGGATTTGTTAAGCTGGGTGGGTTTATCCTTCTTTTATGCGTTCATTCAATTTTATGTTCATTTACTTATTGTACACACATGGCAATAGAAGCTGCTAAAGCAATCATTGCTATTCTGCAAAACAAGGCACAGAAGCAGATGTCTTATTTCTGAGATTTCTCCCCCCAGGATTATTATGATTAAAGATCCTTTCCCCCACTCCCTGGAGAGGATAAGGGGCTGCTCGCTGGAGGTTTTTTAATGACTTGGGGAAAGGCTCAAATATCCCCCCATTATGGTAATCCACCCCAGGGGCAAACCACACAAGAATATTATGAATTTATTTTATTTTTCTATCCTTGCAGAGGTAATACTCAGCTCATTAGAATATGAAAACTATACTGTCAAATTTCAGAATTACATGGATGAAGAAAATCACCAAAGTGGCATCATATCACGTGTGTTATAATCGTATTTACTATATTGACTATATTAACTATGTTGTGTTAACAATATATTGTATAACTATATATTGAAAAGGCAAAATGCTGTAACTTATTTCAGAGAAAATAATTATATTGGCAAACCCCAAATTGTACATTGTAGACAGGTCCTAGGAAAAGAAGATTTAATTCATAGTGGACAAGAGGTTAGCTTCTGTTTTCAGCCATGTGCTATTTCAAGAATTAAACGTCATGAATAATACAGGATATAAGAGGAATAGTCTAAAGACAGAAAAGCACATTTTGATTAGGAAAGAGAATTTAAGGCTTGTCTTTTTTTTTAAGGAAAACTGCCTTATTACTATGAGATAAGAAAATTGTTTCCTTCTTTTCTTCCTTGCTTTCTTCTTTTTCTTTTTTTTAACCTTTTTAATTTTGGATATTTGACCTCTAAGCTGAGATGACTGAAAATGCCTCCTCTGGGCATCAACCTTTTTGAAAGACTTTTTCCCCCTCCCTAAGGGCTATTTGTCTCTTGGAGGCATTGTCTACATTACTCACCAAGAGGCAAGCACTTGTCCTTGCACTAAATGCTGACATCTCCTGATAAGAGGGAAGCTGCAAAGTAGAAGAATTGAAGGTCAATATGTTGATAGTGGTCTCAAGAGCATTGATGTACATTTGTGTATTGGGGAAGGGGAGAGAAGCTTCAGAGTGGGCCAGTGGGGAGGGGTAAATATTTTGTGATGCTGTCTACCTATGGGCTTATAAAGTTTACAGCTGCATTAGGAGGACAAGCATTACCATTAGCATGAAAAGTAGGGCAGACCTCAGTTGCGAAAGCTTCTAGCCATACACATAGGGCAATACGTAAACGATACACCTTATTGCATTCACCCATTCACCCTCCCCTGTTCATGCTAATTGGAAATTTCAATCCATTTCAGAGAAGTAACACAACTATCGATCATTTTCCCTGGCACGAATCTTCCTAGAGCTCACGCACTAGCCCATGTGTCTTAGATTTAATATCTGATCACTAGCTGGATTGAAGCCAAGAGGTGGTTCCCAAAGTTGCTGCACATTAGAATCACCTGGGGAACTCTGAGCCCTCCCTGTGCCCAGGCTCCTCCCTAGACCTACTGAATCAAAATCTCTGGGGCTGGGACCCAGACACCAATGTTTTTCTTAAAAGCTCTTTAGGTCATTCAAATGAGCAGCAAAGCTTGAGAAGCAGCCCAATAACGGGAACAAACTTATTTCACACAGATAAAGTGGGGCAATTCATATGTTAAAAGAACATGAATATATGTCCATGCCTCTCTCACGCTTTGTCACAGTTTACCCTTCCCCCTCCCCATATCCTCAAGTCCGTTCTCTAGTAAGTCTGTGTCTTTATTCCTGTTTTACCCCGAGGTTCTTCATGACATTTTTTTTTCTTAAATTCCATATATATGTGTTAGCATACGGTATTTGTCTCTCTCTTTCTGACTTACTTCTACACTGTTGGTGGGGATGTAAATTGGTGCAACCACTATGGAAAACACTATGGCAGTTCCTCAAAAAGCTAAAAATAGAGCTACCATATGATCCAGCAATCTTACTCCTGGGCATATATGTGGACAAAACTATAATTCGAAAACATACATGCACCCCTATGTTCACAGCAGCACTATTTATAATAGCCAAGACATGAAAACAACCTAAATGTCCACTCACAGATGAATGGATAAAGAAGATGTGATATATATAAAATGGAATACTACTCAGCTATAAAAAAGAATGAAATAATGCCATTTGCAGCAACATGGCTGGACCTAGAGACTATTATACTAAATGAAGTAAGTGAGAAGGAGAAAGACAAATACCATATGATATCACTTATATGTGGAATCTAAAATATACAAATAAACTTATCCATGAAACAGAAACAGACTCACAGACATAGCACACAAACTTGTGGTTCCCGAGGGGAAGGGGGAGGTGGGGGAGTGATGGATTGGGAGTTTGGGATTAGCAGAGGTAACCTATTATATATATGATGGATAAACAACAAGGTCCTACTGTATAGTACAGGGAACTATAGTCAATGTCCTGTAATTAACCTAATGGAAAAGAATATGAAAAATTGTATATATGTATAACTGAATCACTTTGTTGTACAGCATAAACTAACACAACATTGTATATCAACTATACTTCAGTAAAATAAATTTTTAAAAAAAGAAAAAAAATGAATATATATATATATTTCTTTTTTTCCTCTTTATTCTGTTTGTGTTTCAAATAGGCTTTTTTTTTTCCTTCTGCAAAAAGCCTTATTGTTTCCATTTGGTCCAAGGCTTGGGAGAGGGCTCGAGGGCGGTTACAAAGCTGCCTAGTAGCTGCAGAGCAGGGCTTCAGGCAGAAGCTCTGATGCCAGAGGGGCTCCTCAGAGGCCGCTGGACTTCAGAGACTCCTGTTTGTGCTCGAGGGTGAGCCTTTCAAAGAGATACTCGCCCAGCACAGCCTGCGGACCAGCCAGCCTGCGGAGGTTGGTCAGGTGGTCGCCCATCTTCTTGATGAGTTTCACCTGCTCCTCCAGGAAGCGGCTCTCCAGGAAGTCACAGAGGTGGGAGTCTGCGCGGGCGGAACCCAGGGCGCGCAGATCTGATAGTGCCTGGTGCAGGCTCTTCTCCCTAAGAATGGCGGCTTCCACAGCGTCCTGGGTTTTACCCCACTCATCTTGAGAAGGCTTCCGCGCATCCTGGAAGAGGGCACGGCCACAGCATTGGTTTTGCATTTTCAAGAGATGCTGGGCGCCCTCACACTTCTCCTCAGCCAGTTGGCGAAAAATGTGGCCCACACTGTCCAGAGTCCCATTGTTGCTGTCGAAATAGAAGCTCAGAGAGAGGTAAGTGTCCCCAGATGCATGTTGAACAGGTGGTGGACGGCGGCCTCCACCTCGATGGAATAATTCTGACGAACCTGGGAACTCGTGGTTGATCAGTGATAAGGAGCTAAGCTCAAAAAACGGTGTTGGCCTGTCCTGGAGGCTGAGGATAGCTGAGTGGCTGATTCCAAAGGTTGCGACAGGAAGAAAGGTTGGAGGGTGGTCGGGGGCTGGAGCAAGGAGCGTCCCTGGGTCTGTTCATTCCAAACACTGTTGAAGCAAAAGACAGAACTGCAGGACTGCCAAGCGCACTGCCTCAAATAGGCTTTGATATAAATGAACAAGAAGTCCAAACAAGGACAAAACTTACCCTTCCCCCCACCAAAATAGCTGGCGATACTAGAATCTAGACCTGGGAAGGGATTCTTCCATTACTTTCTGAACATTCCAGGCCACTAGAGCAGTGGTTCTCAAAGTATGGTCACCTTGTAACCAAGCAGTACCCTATGGGGCCTTCCTAGGACAGACGCATCCCCCATATCCTCTGCTGTAGTTCCTCTCTGAAGTACTCAGATAATAGTATCTCAGGCATATTTCTTGAGTTTTCAGGTGCTAAAAACCACCGCCCAGTGGAAGAAATTAACTCCTTGATGATCATGAGCACGTAGCCCCCAGACCTTCTGGCACCTAAGGATGGATAATGTTACCTGCCCTGTGGCCTCCACATCAACCGATCAGAGGATTGTGCACGAGCTGATCACATTCCCTGGGACGTCCCTCCCTCACCTGGCCTTTAAAAATGCTTTGCTGAAATCCTTTGGAGATTTCAGGGTGTTTTGGAACTCGGGCCACCCCCTCTCCTTGCTCGATCCTGCAATAAATCTTTCTCTGCTCCAGACTCCAACCTTTAGGTTTGTTTGGCCTCTCTGTGCTTCAGACACACGAACCTGCATTCGGTAACAACCTGACCAGTTTTACCAGCGTCCCCTGATAATGTGTCAGATATTCAAGTTTTAGGGCCCTGTCCCAGCCCTATGGAATCAGCAACTCTGGTGGGGCTCAGTGATCTCTGTTATAACAGGCCCTCCAGATGATTTTCATTCACCTTAAAGTTTGAAAATATCTGCATTGTCAGCTGGCCAAAGCGTCCACCAGCAGGTGAAGGGGAGTGGTGCCTGGAAAAGATAGGGACCAGCCAAGGCAAGTACAGCAGCATTTGCCGTGGTAGTAATGGAGAATGCCTTTTCTCCACTGGTTGGCACAGACTAAGATCTGGGAGCAGTGGCAGGGTTATTTAGGATGCTTTACATTTCAATGTAGAGGGACCGCTGTCCTGGTTTGCCAGGGACTTCCCCTGTGTGAGCACTTTAAATCTCATCCTGGCAAACCCCTTAGCCCTGGGTTTGAAAAACGTAGGGAATAACATGAAATTTAGGGAAAACATGATCTAGGTTTTGGGCAAGTCACAAGTGCTAATTAAAGCTAAGCAAGTATGGACAACATCTAGCGTTCTTTAGCCCTTTGCGGGGAGGTAAATCTGATTGGGTGAAAGGACTTACTGTTAAGAGATCTTTGTAGAAACATCCCCTTCTGCTTAGTCCGCTGGTTCTCAGTTCTGGCTAGACATTGGCATCGTCTGAGGAGATTTAAAATGATTTTATTGGTCTACGATGACCAACCGTCAGTGTGAGGGTTTTTAAAAAGTGCTTCAGATGATTCTAATGCACAACCAAATTTAGGTGCCACTGCTTAAGCTTTTGAACCACTGCTGCATATTTTCACCTCATCTTCCTATGAGAATATCCAACTGTAGTTGAGGTTTGTTTTTTTTTCTTTTTCTTTTTTTAACTGTCTTACTATAAGATTTACTGTCTTAAATAAGGTTGAATGTACAGAAAATCTTGCTAGTCCATCTGGTATAGCTGGATACTTAGAATAATATCGTTAAGATATATACCATTTAAGTATTGTGACTGGCCTTTTTGAAATTAACATATGCATTGAATTAGTATGTTCTCTTTTGAAGTTGTTATGTTGGGGAGCTATACCTCTAATCTGCCATTGCTAAATATCTGGACACCTCTTATTAGGAATTGCTTTTAGAAATCTTTAGGGATTAAAACCAAGATTGCTGTATTATTTGCACTGGAACCACAAAAACCTCACAGAGTTCCCCCGCTGTACCTTCTACCCTCATCTCTAACCCTTGGCAACTTCTAATCTGTTCTCCATCTCCACGGTTTTGTTATTTTAAGAATAATATGTAAACATAATCATGAATTACTTAATCTTCGGAGATCGGCTTTTCAGAATTTTTCCCTCGGCATCATTCCCTTGAAGTTCATTTCAATTTTTGCATATATTAATAATTTGCTCCTTTTTGTTGCTCGGTAGTATTCTATCATAAGATTTTATCACAATTTGTTTCAACATTCATCCACTGAAAGACATTTGGGTAGTTGCCAGTTTTTGGCTATTATAAATAAAACTGCTATGAACATTTATGTGTAAGTTTCTGTGGGAACTTAATTAAGTTTTTGTTTCTTTTGGATAAATGCTCAAGAGTACAATTACTGCGTTGTAGGGTGAATCAACTTTTAGGATTAAAAGAGACTGTCAAGCTGTTGATCAGAGTGGCTAAACCATTTTATTTTCCCACCAGTGATGTGATATAATTTTTCTATGTACTCGCCAGCATTTGATGTTGTCACTATACTTTAATTTTAGTTATTCTCTGACATCTCATTATGGTCTTAGTTTGCATTTCCCTAATGGCTAATGATGCTGAGCATCTTTTCACGTGCTCCTTTGCCATGTGTATATTCTCTTCCATGAAATGTCTGTTCCTGTCTTCTGCCTATTTTCTAGTTGGATTTTTTTAAGTTGTTTGGAGAGTTCTTTGTATATTATAGATACAAGTCATTTGTCTCATATGGGATTTTCAAATATGTTTTCCTACTGTGTAATTTGAGTTTTCATCCACTTAAAAGGATCTTCTATGAAGCATTTTTAACTCATTTTGATGAGATCCAATTTATCAGCTTTTGCCTTTATTGATCATACTTTTGGTGTCAAGTCTAAGAATTATTCCCCTAGTTCTAGATGCCAAACATTTTCTCCTATTTTTTTTTCTAAAAATGTCCTGCTTTTACATTTAAGATTATGATCCACTTTGATTTAATTTTTGTGTAAGGTGTGGAGGTTAAGGTTCATTTTTTGTTTGTTTGTTTTTGTCGAGGGATGTCCAACTGTTTCAGTACCATTTTTTGAAAAGTCTATTCTTCCTTGATAGCTTTTGCACTGCTGTCAAAAACAAGTTATATGTATTTATGTCAGTCTATTTCTGGGTTCTCTATTCCATTCCATTGATCTATGTATCTACACTCCATCATTACTGCAAAATCTTGAAATTGGTAGATTAATTCCTCCATTTTCTTCTTCCTTTGCAAGTTGTTTTAGCTATTCTTCAGCCTCTTCTTACCATATAAATCTTAGAATAAGCTTGTCTAGATCCACAAAAACCTTGAGGGCATTTTAAGAGTAATTGTGTTAATAAGCCTCTTAACTTGGGGAGAATTGACATCTTTATCATGTTGTGTTTTCTAATCCATGAACAAGGTATGTCTCCCTATTTGTTTGGGACTTAAAAATTTTTCTTCATCAGCATTTTGTAATTTTCAGTCTAGAGGTCCTATAAATGTCTTATTGGGCTTATATTTAAGTATTTATTTAGGTCAGTTGTAAATGGCATCACATATTTTTATTTAAGCTTCTACACATTTGTTATTAATATATAATTTGATAAAATTGTGGTGATCTTGTACTCTAAATCATTTACAAACTAATATTATTTCTCAAGCTTTTTGTGGATTCCTTGGTATTTTCTCCATTTAGATTATCATCTCATCTTCAGATACAGACAGTTTTACTTTTCCTTATTCAGTATAATAGGATATATTACTATTCAACATTCAGTAGGACATGTTCCTTCCTATGCAACGTAGAAGGAATAGTCCTTTTATCTTTTAAATAAACTTTTTAAAAATTTAACTTTTAAATTTATGTATTTATTTATTTTTGCTTTATTTTCTTACTAGAACCTCCAGTGATATATTTAATAAAAGTGGTGAGAGCAGATATCGGTGCCTTGTTTCTGATCTTACAGAGAAAGCATCCAGTCTTTCACAGTTAAATATCATGTCGGTATAGGTTGTTTGTAGATCATCTTTATGAGTTTCAGTATGTTCCTTTTCTATTCCTAGTTTGCTTGGAGTTTTTTTTCTTCTTTTTTTAAAATCATGAATGGGATTGGATTTTGTCAGATGCTTTCTCTGCATTAATGGATAGGATCACATGACTTTTCCCCCTTAATCTATTGGATATGGTGGATTACACTGTTTAATTTTCAAATATTTAACCAACTTTGCATAACTGGAATAAATCCCACTTGGTCATGGTATATTATTCTTTTCATATATTTCTGGATTTAATTTGCTAATATTTGGCTGAGGGTTTTTCAGCCAATTTCATAAAAAATATTGGTCTCTAGGTTTCTTCTTTCTATACTATCCCTGTCTGGTTTTGGTATCAAGGTAATACTGGCTTCATAAAATTAATTAGAAACTGTTCCCTCTACTTGTATTTCTTATCAAATCATGTAAAATTGGTGTTAATTCTTTAAGTCTTGGGTAAAAGTGAAACATCTAAGCCTGAATATTTCTTTTGGGAGTTTTTAAATGAAAAACCAGTGTTTCTAATGGTTACAGGAAAATTGAGATTATCTATTTCATCTTGGCTGAGTTTTGGTAGTTTTGGGTGTAGAAACATTGGCCCATTTCATCTACATTTTTGAATTTATAGTGTAGACTTGTTCATAGTAACTTGTCCCTCATTAACCTGCAGGATATGTCATGGTATCCCTGGTTGCATTTCTGATATCTGTGATTTGTGCCATCTCTCTGTTTATCTTTATCAGTATTGCTAGATCTTTATTGGTTAGATTGTTTATTTCAAAGAACCAGCCTTTTGTTTCATTGATTTCCCCCCCTATTTTCCTGTTTTCAGTTTCATGGATTTCTGTTTCATCTTTATTATTTCCTTCTTTCTGCTTGTTTAGTGTTTTTTCCTCTTCCTTTTTTACTATTTTAATATAGAAAATTAGATTATTGCTTTGAAATATTTTCTTTCCCAATTTAGTGCTATAAACTTCCCTTTCAGCATTGCTTTCACTTCATTCCGCAAACTTTGATCTGTTATATCTCCATTTTCTTTTATTCTATGCATTTAAAAATTTTTCCTTGATGCTGTCTTTTTTACCCATGAGTTATTTGGAATTGTGATGTTTAGTTTTCATGTGATTGAAGATTTTCCTGTTGTCTTTCTCTTATTGATTTCTAGTCTGATTCCATTATGGCTAGAGAACATACTCTCTATGATTTTAATTCTTTTAAATCTGCTAATGTTTTCTTATCGCCCAGTATATGGTATATGAGTGAATGTTCCATGGACACTTGAATATGTATTCTGCTCTTACTGAGTGTGTTCTTTAAATGTCAGTTATATCCTGTTGATTGATGATGTTTTCAGTTCTTCCATATCCTTGCTGATTTTTCTCTCTGGTAGTTGTATAAATTGCTGTGTTGAAGTCTCAAATAATAATTGTGGATTTAAAACTTTCTCCTTTTACCTTTTTCAGTGTTTGCTTCATGTATTTTGAAGTTCTGTTGTTTGGTGCGCACACATTTAGTATCACTAGGTCATCTAGGTGGATTATTCCTGTTATCTTTATGTAATGACCCTCTTTGCCCCTAATAATTTCCTTTGCTCTGAAGTCTACTTTATCTGATAGTAATATAGCCATTCCTGCTTTTTCTGATTAATGTTCACATGATATATCATTTTCATCCTTTTACTTTGAACTACCTATATCATGATGTTTAAAGTAAGCTTCTTATAGACAGTATATAGTTGGATCATGCTTGCGATTTTTTAATCTACTCTTCCAATCTCTGTCTTTGACTTGGTTATTTAGATCATTTACCGTTAACGTAATTATTGCCATGTCAAAGATTTGGTCTACCATGTTATTTTTTGTTTTGTCTTTTACCTTAGTTTCTCAATCCTGTGTTTCTCTTATTTTGCCTTCTTGTGGGTTACTTAAACATTTTTTAATAAGTCCATTTTAATTTAATTCATTTATAATCATTTGTGTATACTGTTTGTATAGTTTTCTTAGTGGTTGCTTTTGGCATTACAGTATACATATGTAACTTATCATAGCCTACTGGAATCACTGTTTTATTACTTCAAGTGTAGTTTCAAAATTTTACTTCCATTTAGGTCTCTTAATATTCCCCAGTTTTAAAGTATGATTTTCTGTAGTATTTCCTTTCTCTACATTGAGAACCCCATCAGACGGTGTCATCATTTTTGCTTTGACCATCATATAGAATTTAAGAAACTCATGAGGCTAATCATAGTCTCTTATATTTACCCCATTTGTTTTCACCCATTCCATTGTTCCCCTTTTCTTTCTGAAGTTCCCAGTCTTCTGTTATTGTTTATGTTTTCATAACAGTAGGTGATATCTTGGATTTCCAGTGCAACTGGATATGAGTTTCAGGAAACACTGAGCCTGGCTCACTTAATGCTACTGAGTTGGCGGGTTTGTATATGTTGGGCCTGTTGGCACAGCAGATGCTAGCAGATTAGACTAATGTTGATGGGACTAGTGCCACAGGAGGATGGGTTCCCATTCAGGCTATGCTGCTGCTACAGTAGATCAAGTCCCCCTCTACCCCAAGTGTGGGCCAGTGACCTGCTGCTGTCACTGCTTTGTATTAGGCTCCTTTTGCCTCAGGTGTGTGGTGGGATCCCTTGGAAGCTGCTGCTGCTGCTGTCAATCACAAGGTTAAATTCATTTCAGAAATACTTAAGTATAAATATATAGCCTGGCTCTTGTAGGACCTCTGTATTTTTTTTAATTGCTTTCATACAAATTATCCCAAATTTAGTGACTCAAAACAACGTAAATTTATTACCTTACAAGTCTGACTTTGGTCTCAATTGAGTAAAGTAAAAGTGTTTGCAGGATCGACAGATGAATGGATAAAGATGTGGCACATATATACAATGGAATATTACTCAGCCATAAAAAGAAATGAAATTGTGTTATTTGTAGTGAGGTGGATTGACCTAGAGACTGTCATACAGAGTGAAGTAAGTCAGAAAGAGAAAAACAAATACCATATGCTAACACATATATATGGAATCTAAAAAAACAAGAAAAAATGGTTATGAAGAACCTAGGGGCAGGGCAGGAATAAAGACGGAGACATAGAGAGTGGACTTGAGGACACAGGGACGGGGAAGGGTAATCTGGGATGAAGTGAGAGAGTGGCATGGACATATATACACTACCAAATGTAAAATAGCTAGCTAGTGGGAAGCAGCCACAAAGCACAGGGAGATCAGCTCTGTGCTTTGTGTCCACCTAGATGTGTGGGATAGGGAAGGGAGGGTGGTAGGCAGATGCAAGAGGGAGGAGATATGGGGATATATGTATATGTATAGCTGATTCACTTTGTTATGAAGCAGAAACTAACACACCATTGTAAAGCAATTATACTCCAATAAAGATGGTTAAAAAAGAAAAAAAAGTGTTGGCAGAGCTACATTCTTTTCTGGAGGCTCTTAGGGGTGTTTCTGTTCCCTGGACTTTATCCGCTTCCAGCGGTCACTTGTAGTCCTTGACTCAGAGTCCCCTTTCTCCACCTACAAACCCCAAAATGTTGCATCTCTCTGATTCTGCTTCTATTAGGACATCTCTCTCTTTCTCTTTCTACAGTTGGGAATGGTTTTCTGCTTTTAAGGACTCATTCAATTAGATTTGTTCCATGAGGTAATCCAGGATAATCTTTCTATCTCAAGGCCTATAACTTCAGTCATATCTGCAAAGTCCTCTTTACCATGTAAGGTAACATATTATTAGGTTCTAGGGATTAGGGTGAGGGCATTTTTAGGAGCCATTATGCTGCCTACCACACCCTTAACAAGTGACCTTGAGAAAATTACTGAGATTTTTAAAGCCTTACTTTCCTCAAACATAAAATGGAAAGAAAGATAACTAGTTAATATCATGAAAGTGAAACAGTATATATGAAATCAACTAATTCAAAAAATAAGATTTCTTCTTTTTCTTTATGATTTGCATGATTCTCAGAGTTCAGTTACTTGAAGAGTTCCTTTTTCTTAAATAGAACTAAGGAATTTCAGGGTTCAGGTGCTGTAAGATTGTCTGAATTATCTGAGTAACAATTAGCTAAGCACAGGTGTAAAGCATTTGATTTACTCCCTGGTGTCCTTTATCTTCTCATCCCACTAAATCCATATCCCTTGTCTAGCTCCAGCCAGTAGAGTCAGAGCTTGTTTTACTGTTTAACTAAAGTTCAATTTAAATTTGCTCTACATCTCCAGATTCTCAGCCCTGGTTGCATATTATAATCACCTGGGGAGATTTCAAGACCTACTTGATGCCAGAGTTTTACCTATCATGGATATTTGAAGAGGGACCTGGAATGAAATGCTCTAGCTTATGGTTTGGGGAGCCAAATCATAGTCTACACTGAGCCAAATCATTTGCGAGATCACCTCTAAAAAGCAATTTATCTGTGGTGACTGATGCTCTTCCTTTGTCAGTATGTTTGTCCCTCTTTGGGGGAAAAGAAGAAGGGGAAAAAAACCCCAGCGGTTGGGCTCCCTGAATTATAACCTGATGCTGTGGAATTAGTGTTGGCTCAGAGCGCACATCTTCGGATACCCATTCTCTCTCCTGCTTCCTTGCATGAGCTTATATCCTTGGGCAGTTTTTCATCCACCACCCTCTTTTGCTTCTAATCTTAGCATGTAAAGTCTCCCCTTAATGAAAAAGCATTTCATGAGACTTACTGGGAGCATAGGTCTGTTCCAGACCTATCCTATGTTAGCTAAAGCAGATATAAGTGATGTATTTTTGGCATTCATCCTTGTGGGTTGGAGAGAGAAGACAGAATTTTATCCTTTAGGTGTCATCTGACTGGGCAAATGGGCTCATTCCCTCTACTGCCTACCATGTAAAATACTGAAGGCGTTACCTCTAGAAGGTATGTTCTAGGTATCAAAATAGTTCAGATAAGTCATATTTCTCAGTAACAGGTGACAAAACTATGGCTTAGGTGGTGAATTTTCCATGTCAATTTGTCTGGGCCACCATGCCCAGTTATTTGGTCAAATATTATTCTGGATATTTCTGTGATGGTGTTTTTGTGTTTTTTTTAATTTTTATGTTTTATTTATTTATAATTTTTGGCTGCATGTGGTCTTCATTCCTGCACGTGGGCTTTCTCTATTTGCAGCAAGCGAGGGCAACTCTTTGTTGTGGTGTGCGGGCTTCTCATTGCGGTGGCTTCTCTTGTAGCAGAGCATGGGCTCTAGGTGCACGGGCTCAGTAGCTGTGGTGCATGGGCTTAGTTGCTCCACGGCATGTGAGATCTTCCCAGACCAGGGCTCAAACCCGTGTCCCCTGCATTGGCAGGCGGATTCTTAACCACTGTGCCACCAGGGTAGTCCCTGTGATGGTGTTTTTGGATGAAATTCATAATTAAATTTGTGGTGGACTTTGAGTAAAGCAGATTATCCTCCATAATATGCATGGGCCTCATCCAATCAGGTGAAGCTCTTAATAAAGACTGACCTCCCTGTCGCAAAAAGGAATTCTGCCAGAAGACTTACAGAAATTGAACTGCGACTCTTCCGAGAGTCTCTAGAAGCCTAACCTGCAGATTTTGAATTTACCAAGCCTCTATTATTGTGTGAACCAATTGTTTAAAATCTCTCTCTCTTTCTCTATCTTTATATAGATATGGATATAGATCTAGGTATCAATATTGATATCTAGATCTATATCTGTCAGTATATATGGGCACATTGTATACACGTGCTGTTGGTTCTGTTTTTCTGGAGAACCTTGACTAATACAGTGGCCCATATAAATAAAAGGATGAACCCAAGTTCACCCAGGTAGAAAGTAGTACGATGAGAACTGGAACTTAAGGCCTCATGACTCATTCAGCTGTGAACACTGACCCAGAACTGGCGTCCGCACACTCTGGCCCACTGATCAGATCTCGCTTGACTCCTGGTTTTGTACATAACGTTTGGCTTGAACACAGCCGCATCCATTCATTAACGTATTGTGCATGGCTGTTTCTGTGCTACAGCAGCAGATGGGCAGTTGCAATGGAGACGTATGGTACAGAAAATCCAAAATATTTACTATCTGACCCTTTACAAAAAAGATCTGCTGATCCCTGCTCTAGGATGCCATCTGATTTCTGATAGCACCGAGTAGAATAATTCATGCACATTGGGATAGATTGTTAATCTCATGTCCTCCTTAGGTCAAAGATCTCTTAAATGCTCACCCTAGGAATAGCCAGCTTGGGGAGCACTGTCTGAGGATGAAGAAATATTTCTTGCCAGGTCTTTCCAATCCACACTGCTCCCTGACTATGGTTCTTAAAACCTATTTTTTTGGTAAATTTTTATTGGAGTATAGTTGATTTACAGTGTTGTGTTAGTTTCAGGTGTACAGCAAAGTGAATCAGTTATACATATACATATATCCACTTTTTTTTTTTTTCTTCTTTTTTCGGTACGCGGGCCTCTCACTGTTGTGGCCTCTCCTGTTGTGGAGCACAGGCTCCAGACGCGCAGGCTCAGCGGCCATGGCTCACGGGCCCAGCCACTCCGCGGTATGTGGGATCTTCGCGGACCGGGGCACGAACCCGTGTCCCCTGCATCAGCAGGCAGACTCTCAACCACTGTGCCACCAGGGAAGCCCCACTTTTATTTTTTTTTTAGAGTCTTTTCCAAATAGCCCATTACAGAGTACTGAATGGAGTTCCCTGTGCTAATAAGAAGAGCAGGTTCTTATTAGTTATCTATTTTATGTATAGTAGTGTGTATATTTCAGTCCCAATCTCCCAATTTAGCCTCCCCGCCACAATCCCCTGGTAACCCTAAGTTTGTTTTCTACATCCGTGCCTCTACTTCTAAAACCTGTCTATTTTAACCAACTACCACTCATTGCTTACTGTCTCTGGCTTCATGTACTTGATAATAAATCTACTTCTTGTTCTATCCTGGATGACATGTTCCAAGGACTGAGATAATATCTTTTCTACATAATTTGTCCTTGATATTGTCTATCTTGGGGTCTTCATCTATGTCCCAAAGAAGACAGTCGCTCTGTCTTCTAGTACTACTACTAATACCACATTTTATGGCATGAATTTGACCCAATGCACTGAACTATCCCTTTAGAAGCTGTACGCAACCTGTCACTGGGTTTTAGCACAGGGGTAGAACTCAGATTAGTGATCATATTTAAACAAATCTACTTGACCAGAAACTTTTTGTCTCACCATTTATTACACAAGTAACTTCTGTCTTTGCATCTATGATGTAAATATTTTTAATTTCCTAAATTATCTGAAAAATTATTTAGAGCTTCCGTTTCAGTAGGCATTGGAATTGCTGTGTTATGACTATTTCATTATTTTATTTCCAAATGTTAAATTAGGCTTCAAGCTTTGGCCAAGAGTAGACAGGAAAGGGTTTCAAAGAAATGAAGAGTGGGAAAGACTTCTGATGCAAGGGAGACTTAATAAAGATTTGATTTTGAATCAATAATTTATAATAAAGGTTTGAGTTTGAATCAATAATTTATGTCATTGCAAAATAGCTCCCTGGTAAAATTCCATTCTTTGGTAATCATTAAGTACAGAAATTAACAATCAAAATATGCAGTGATCTTCTTCATTTTCTAAAAACAAACCTATATCTAGATGAGAGGAGAATTCATCTCATAACTCAGGCTCTGGACTTACGACTCCAAGTCCTGTCTTCTTTCAACCGTACCTGCTAAGTTTCTGTCTAACTTCTTGAGCATGAGGTAATGGCATCAGCTTTCATCCCCTTCCTCAGTATATAGCGTGGTAAGTATAAGTAAGGGATCTAAAACTTGAGAACCTGGGTTCAAATCTTGACTCTAAAAATTTACTTGTTGAGTACTCTTGAGCATGTTATCTGTTTTTGCCTCAGTTTTCTCATCTATAAAATAGAGATAACATTACTTCTCTCAGGGAGTTGCTATGAGGGTGAAAGAGAAAATTCATACAATGCAAGAATTTATCAGTTCTTGGAACACAATAAGTACCGAAAAATAATGTTAGCCTTTATCAAAGGCCCCCTCATTTTATGGATAATATAGATTAGTTTATATAGGTCTAATATTTACATATGCATAAACATTTTGTACCTATGTGTGTGTATACGTTCTTCTTAGAAATTGAGCAGTCAACATTCACATCTAAAAATCTGTGCTCTGTGAAATGTAGATCTCCTGTGTACAGACACAGTGCTATAGTTATCTATTGCTACATAATAAAGAAGTCCAAACTTAGTGGTGAAATAAACAAAAATTTTAATATGTGCCCAGATTTTGTGGGTCAGCAATTCAAACAGTACACAGAGGAGATGGCTTGTCTCTACTCCATGACTGATGTCTGGAATCTCAGCTCATGAGGATTCAGATGGCTGGGGCTGGAATCATCTAGATAATTTTAATTCACACGTCTGGCCCTTGAAGACTGGGCCCAACAAGGACTGTTGACTGGAGTGCCTATAGATGGCTGCCCAGGTGGCTTGGACTTCTCATAACGTGGTAGTTAGGATTCAAGATAGAGTATTCCAAGAGAATGAGTGTCCAGGGTTGAAGCATTCCACGAGAATCATGCAAAAGCTGCATGACCTTTTATGACCTAGTCTTAGATGTTACATAGCATCACTTTCATTATATACTATTGCAGGCGTTGGAGACCTTTTTCCATAAAGTGTCAGACAGTCAATATTTTAGGCTTTACAAGCCATACAGCCTCTTTTGCAACTACTTAGCTCTGCTGCTGTGATGTGAAAACAGACACAAACAATACATATACTAAGGAACATGGCTGTGTTCCAATAAAGCTTCATTTATAAAAGCTGGTAGAGGCCTAGACTTGGCTCACCAGCCATAATTTACTGACCCCTGCTCTATTGTTTGAAGCCATGGAAAGCCTGCCTAAATTCAAGGGAAAATGCCCACATCTGGATGCGAAGAATGGCAATGAATCTGAGACCCTGTATTAAAACCACTACATATGGGATATTTATAAGAGGATCTGTCTGCATACCTTGTTTCTCCCATGTATGCTGGATATGAGGTATTGGGACATCTTACATCTCTGTAAGCCTGGGTCATGGTCAAAGTTGGAATCTGAACTCAATGACCTTGATTTCTGGAATAACTGGTAACTCTAATTATGATTTGCTTACACTCCTTACCCCAATAAATATACCACAAAAGATAGATTTCAAGTAAACAATTGCTTTATGGCAGAGTTTTATTAAGTCTCCATTGACTGAATTATTCCATTTTGGTTGGAAAGCATGAGTTTTGTTTCTTTCCTAAAGAGATCTGCAACTTTTCAGATGTGGCATTTCATTCTACTGAGAGGATGATGTAGGTTTTTATAAACGGAAAAAGCAGGGCAGGCTGAGTTCACTCAGATCGTACTAATGCTTACAGGAATAACCAAAACTGGAACACAGGCTTCCAGGTTTTCCTATCCTGTGCTCTTTCCTGTAGGTGCCATTGTCTGCTGGGTCTGGCAGTAATAATTTCTGACCTTTACCTCTCTACGCTATTTTGAAGTGGTTTTGGGTTTTGTTAACTTTCCTATGAGTTTGTACTAAATTGTGTCCATAAAGTAGGCTGAATTCCTCAGGGAAGGATGATAGCTGTTACTGTGTTATTACTGCAAATGTTGTGTTGGTTACCTTTTTTTCTTTTCTTTTGTCCAGTTGTATCCTGAACTTAAAAGTTATATTATCCAAAATGAAAGATGTGCATCTGGTAGAAAAGACTAATTTAAGGGATGAAAATTCCTGATGATTGCTTCAGTCAACCCTTAATACACACCGAGCTTCATTAGTAAATAGACAACTCTCAGACCATTCCCTTGGAAGAGGTCGCATAATCAGCCTTTGTGTTGATTTCGCATTCTGTTCTGTACAGACAGAACAAATTAGAATAATTAGCTGGTACAGGAAAGCACAAAGAACTTTCTTCTGTGTTTGTGATGCATCCCGTAATAAGGGTTGAAAATGAGACTGGAGGTAAGAACGTGAAACTCAAAAGAGCAAAGGAGAGAGGATATTGTTTCTTTGAAAATAGTCTTTCAGTGTTGGCCCAGAAGAAGTATGAAGCTGAGGAAATTTTTTTTTTAAATGATGATTTTTGTGTTAATGATATGAGCGTAGAATTAGTAAGAATCAGGAAGCAAGCATCCTTTTCCACCAAGGACTTGGGAGCAAATGAAACCATAAATACTCCCCGCTCTTGGAAACCCTTTTGGAGCAGTAATCAGAGAAGGGTAAAGGCAAAGCCTCAGGGCAGAGGTGTTCAGAGCAAAGGGATAGGAGGAAAACAAAAGGAGAGTGGATATGTTTAGAGCTGTCATTTTGAAATTTACCTGCTTCAGATTCAGTGCTGCTTTGCTTCTGTGTTGGTCCAGTGGAAATCCTCAAAGCAGGAGCAGCCGTATTTTAAAATAATAAGGTTAGAGCAAGTGACTGTAATCCAGGTCTCTTTAGCTCAAGAGCACAGAGGAGAGTATGAGGAAGGAGTGAGGCCACAAGGAATTGTTCACTGGATAATTTTCCCCAAACCTCACTAACTGGGAGAAACTGACCACTGGATTATGTGCCTTGAAGGAAAGCAAAAATGTTGAAAGCAAGGAGTGTGGAGCTTATTTAGAAAGCAAGCTGTATCATTTGGTCACCTGCTGATGATAATAGCATTGGCTGAGACCTGACCGTTTACAATGAAGGCACTTCTGTAGGTAATAATTTCCAGGAGGGCCCGAACTGAGTATGTCTGTTTCAGCATTTAGCATGGTCTAGCATCTGAGAGGGCGGTACATTATTGGCATATAGTAGACTTAAAAATGAATACTTGTGGATTATCTGAACGAGTGGATGTGTGTGATTCATATCCTATTTGCAGGTCCTATGCCCTACAGTGGATTTTCAGTGTCAGGTTGTGAAAGTATTTATGACGGGGATTGGCATTGTTCCCTATCTAATGGATAAAGATTACACATGAAAGGACTTTACATTGACATACCAAAAGCCTCATAGGAATTACATAACAAAAAATAAAATTGGATTCTGTATAATTTCTAATTTGTAAGCTGGCCAGAACACAGGTATTTCAGCCAGTCCTCTGGTAGTTCCGATGACGTCCCCATGATCACCCAGGCATAATCAGAATGGCTTTAGGATTTGAGAGCCAAAGTGTTCCTCAGTATTTACTGCTTTGCTAGTGCATTTAAGAAAATGGACTATTGAAAAAATAGCTTCAGACACAATATGGCATTTTATGATTTAGCATGAAATCTGAGAAATATAGAGGTTATCTGAAGCCTGCAATGGTAACGTTCCCTCTGCTATTGAAGTTATTGTCTTTAAACAAGATTCTACATCACTAATGCTATATATATATATATATATACATATTTTTTATGATATTCAGGTTAATTTCCTATTCTAAGGAAGTAACTGGTTGGTGGGTATGAGAGATGGTGTGGCTTCCAAAGGTGAAAAGTATTATTTTGTTGTAATTTCCAGCTACCTAAGGATGGGAGAGGCCAAGGACACTGCAGTCAGTATATTATGTGGAGCAGGTTATATTGTGGTTTATTTATGAACTTTTACATGTTTATTTTCTATGCAAGTTTGTGTGCTCCTTTTTGAGTTTTGGTAGATAAGTGTTTTGTAACTTTGGAATACTTGGAGTTATATATATAACATATATATATATATTTTTTAATGTAGTAGTTAAACCCGTGGAGAGTGTACTAGTCTACCTAGGTTCAAATTCTGGCTTTACCCTATGACTTCCCTGTGGCTTCCTCTGCTCACCTATTAAAAAGGAGGATAATAAGACTGCTGTGGTGAGTTATATACTAAGCACTATTTAAGCATTTGCTATAATGATTATGTATACTCGAAGGCAAGGAACTTGCCCCTTGATCGTCTCTGTATTCCTAGTGCTTAAGAATTCCTAGTGCTTTCCTAGTGCATTGTCTTAGGATAGAGATAGTTCAGTATAGTTCTTCTCACTATAAAGTACTGTTACGTTGAAAGTCTTTGCTTGTGTACTAATAATCTATGACATATCTGCTGAGGACAAGGAAAGGAATGGTTTTAAAAGTGCAATGGATAACAGAAGATTGTATGATATAATGCCTTTATTATGTAATTATAAAACTAACAAATGATCATGGTAGAAAATTTGAAAAACTCCTAGACAAAAGAGAGATCAACAAAATTTGGAGTAACTTTCAGAGTGTAGTGTAGAGCTGTCCATGAATATTAGTGCTTTCATATTTTCCAGGACTTTAGACTCTGCTTCTTAAGAGTGTATTCATGATATTTTACTTTAATGATGTTTTCATCATGGGGACACACACACACACAAATCTGTTAAAAAAAAAAAAGACATGTAAATCACTGATGTTTCAGATAGCCACATGAAATAAAGTGAGAAAGGTCAACAAGCTGAAAGAATGTGGAGTAGCATCTCCTTAATTGCTTACATAACTCTGATAATTACCTCTTTGTGGATAAAGTAATTAATGGGGAATCTAATTCAAGAAAAAGATATGAACTGCAAGCCTTCTCAAAGCCAAGTATTTCTTTCCACAAAAGGTTACTTTCCACGGCCATTCTTCCTTATTACCAGACAGGGAAAGAGTATTGTATGGCAAAGGATCTTCCTGAAGGAGGGTGCTTCCCACACTGATTGTCATAAATGACTTCGGAATTACTGTTGCTGTATTACCAAAATCTTAAACTAGGATATTTTTGACAAATGCGGTCCTTAGTTAATTGTTAGAACTACAAACTGTCAGATGGCTCTGAAATAACAATTGTCTGGCTATTCTTCAGGGTGATCACAATATGGTAATGACCTTGAAGTATCACTAAAAACCAGGAAGGTGTGAGTCTTCCTTTCGTGCCAGAGTGAAATGCGAGTTGGAGTTGGAAAAGAGGCCCACAACCAAGTGACAGAGAAGGAAACGTGAGGTCATTGGTGAAAAACCAGGTTGAAGTTAAGGTGAAGAGGCATGAGGAAATGGGCAACTGTTACAGTATTACAAAGATCATCAAGAAGCATATCCATGAATGTGGTTTGTATTGCAATCTGCTAAAAAAGAGACAAATATCCTGGCCTGGCCTTCATGGAGATTATATTTTATTGATTCTGATAATAGATTATTGTTGAAAAGGGCCTCCTATAAATTATAACCATGCAAAGGCAGCAAGATAATTTATTTTTCTTTATGTATGTGTTTCTCATTCCTACTCACTTCTCTCTTAGGGGAAGAGAAAATCACAAAAAGCAAAAATGTCAATTCTCAGCTATTCCTTTTCAAAATAATTTTTTTTGCAAATTCCAGTGGAGGCAATAGGTTAACTGTTAAGATTTGTAAGCCTCAAAAAGCTAGATTTTTACAAAGTGTAGCCAAATTTTATTACATAAATAATAGCTTTGGAAAGAATATGTGGTGATGCAAAGTTGGAAAAAGATGGTTTTTCTTCCGTGAATGGCTTCACTGTGTTGGGAGAAGAGGCAGAGAAGAAATCCAAGTAATTAAACATGGGGTGAGTTTTCCTGATAGGGGACTCTAGTGCTTTAAAATAGACTAGATAATCCTAGGGATAATCTGAGGGTAGAACAGACCAATGCCTCATTTCCAATCTGGTACCCTGGAAGAAAACAGTGTATTTCCTTTGAGGTCTTGAGAGGTTTTTCTTCTGCTTTGTTTTGGTTTTGGTTCATTTTGTAATCAACCTTATTAAGGTATCATTTACATACAATAAAATGCAGACATTTTTAGTCAACAGTTCAGTGACTTTTAATTAATGTATACATTTGTATAACTACCACCCCCATAAAGATAGATAACAATTCTAAAACCCTAGAAAGTTTCCTCCTAGGCTTTTGCAAAAGTATCCCCATCTCCCACCCCAAGGCCACCACGGATCTGTTTTTTATCTTTAGAGATGACTTTTGCCCAGTTTAGAATTTCATGTAAGTTGAATAATACAGTGGGTGCCCTTCTGATCTGGTTTCACTTGCTCAGCATATGGTTTTTGAGATTCATTCATGTTGGGATGTTTTAAACCAGGACTTTAGCCTGGGTGGCTGATGTTGTCTGAAGGCACCTATAGGTACATCTGAGTCTCTGGTATTGTCACTGTCTGTTCTTGGCTCAGTATTTTCAACTTTATAAGAAGCACAAGGTTGAAGTAAGGAAGATCATTGTCAGTATAATGGAGGTGAAGTGGGTTCTGTTATATAATATTCTCAGCATAAACTGATCTGCTTGGAATCATTGTGTTGATAATGGACAAGGATACTCTTCCTCCAAAAACCTTGATACTATAAAACTTCTAAAGGACGCTGTCCTAGGACTCTTTTAGTTTTCATGTTTTGGGAAACATTTCTGGAAAAATCAAATGCTCGCAACCTGAAAGAAGCAATTATTCACCTGAAAGCTGACTCTGCTAAAGTTGAGTTGTCCGACCTTTACATGCTGATAGAACCCAAATAGCCTTGCAAAACAATGCTCTCTTATTGGATATAAGCATATAGATTAAGATTGACGTGTATATGCAGTAAAGTGAAAAAACAGAGAATCTTTGAGTTTCCCTTGCTGGGTTTTTTAATTTTTTCATTTAAGTTTCTATAGCATATGCTAATAATTCAGGGTAACCTCAGGTTAGTTTTAGGTCCACTCTTTACATAAATGTTGAAGTACTCCATACCCACCTTTTTTCTACCTTCCTTCTTTTTTCTTCCATCTTTCCTTTGTAACTTCTTATAATCCATTATACTTAATCCTGCATTTGCTGAGGTGGCAATTAGTGTAGGAAAATACTGTGAAATTTTGCTGTTCAGAATGCATGTTGACCAAATTCTATATTGAGAAAAGGTCTGGATTTACCCAGAGTAACCCTTTCTCAGCGTCTTTGAATAAAGGGCATAGAAAGTGGGCTATATATAGTATCCTGACAGGTATGTAGAATTCATAGCAATTGCCCTAAAGAGCTTACCTAGCGTAGATGCATATGAATGCATTTAATGATTGTTTTATTGGCAGCAGTGCCAACATACGCAGTCTGTTTGGTTTTATATCATTCTCATTACCTGCTGTTTACCACTGTATACATTGCTAATGGCGTGGTTTCTATGGCTTGTGAATTTCACGGCCAAATAATATGTAATCTATTGCACACTTTAGTGTAGAAGATGGAGACTCCATAACTTTTCGTGTGCTCTTTGCCCCTCTGGAATGTATTACACTGAGAGCAGTCAAAGTAATAAATTTATTTCAAATGTGCGTGATAGCTAAACATCAATTAGGACTGATGGGCAATATTTCTTCTTCCAGCAACATAACAGTGTTTAAAGACTAAGTCATTGAATGTGGAGTTACTGAACATGGGACTCAGTTCAGTGGGATCCCTTCTTAGAAAAATAAAGCAAAACTTGAATTGGATTTGTGTGGCTTATTCAAGTTAACTAATCAGCTACATCTTGGTGAACTTAATTTGTCATAATCGTTTGGTATTTATTAACTCTCTTCCCCTTCTTCCCCCGACTCTCACGAGAATGGATCATGAGTATCTTAAAACATACTAAGTCATCTTCCATCCCTGTTAATCAAACTACAAAAGCACATTTTCCTTATCCGTTGCGGAGCACAGGCTCCGGACGCGCAGGCCCAGTGGCCATGGCTCACGGGCCCAGCCGCTCCGCGGCATGTGGTATCTTCCCGGACCGGGGCACAAACCTGTGTCCCCTGCATCGGCAGGCGGACTCTCAACCACTGCGCCACCAGGGAAGCCCAGAGTAGCTGTGCTTTTAATTCTCTACAAAATTAAAACCAGCAAAGAGAAACATTTTCAAGGAGCCACCACATTGTAGCGCTTTAGAAAGAAGACTTTAGAATTAAGGGCAACTGTATCATTTTATAGCTAAAGGACCTGAGGCCTAAAGAGGGAAGTTAACCATCCAGGTTAGGGAAAGGGGTGAAGATCACGTTTCCAGCTGAGATAGAGTCTAGAGGGACTCAATCTGAGCAGGTCGGAAACTGAAAGGAGGCCACGAATGGTCTGGGAAGGCTGCCATCTGGCCTCAAGTGTGGGATTCAGAAAGGGAGTGGACCCGGGGGGAACTGAGCTTCTTCAGTAGGCAGAGAAGTCCACCTCGTCTCCGGAAAGTGCCACTGACATCAGGGAGTTGAGGGGAAAGAGCAATGAATTCCAGTCCACCTGAGAAAGCAGGCCAGTCTGATTAACTCTGAATTTAGGCTTATTTCAGATACTTCTTGAGAAAGAACTTGGACAAGAGCAAGTCCCACGCAGCCTCTTTTAAATCCATGCCCAGTATTTTCTGGTGGAGCTGCTAAACCCTCCAAGTGACTCCAGTATTTTAATTTCACTCTATATTTAATTCTGACAGTTCTATGACTGATTATTTAATGGGCAAATAAGTAGGGTCACAAAAGAGTGTGAATGTATTTTACAAGATGATGGTGGGCGGAGTGGAGCAGTCTCGAATGGCACACAACTAAAAAGGGATCTTGGTAAAGAAAAACGTCTATTAGAAATGGAGAGGAATTCGCAAGGAAATTAGTGCCTGATACCACGCCCTTCTCTCTTCATGTTTAGAAGCTAGTTTCTAATTTTATTTTCATAGGAGATGTCCCTGTGATGAATTCTCTTTTACCTCCACACCATTTATCACATGGACATACTGTGAAGTTTGTGTGAGAGAAAGCAAGTATTAGAATGTGTCTTGCAAGGAGCTATAAACACTTCCTGGAACAATCTAGGGTAGAAGGAAAAGGAAAGGAAGGTGGAAACAAAGGAGAAAGACAGCTAATGATGCTGGAGTCTCTCGCTGGGATTTGTGGTATCTCTTTTTGAAACTAAGTACAGAAAGTCAGAACTTGACTGATTGTTTCTTGATCACAGTTTGTTTTCAGTTTTGCTTTCTTCTTGCTCTCTCATCAGTTACTCCAGCCAGTGCCATGTCATTTTCAGTTTCAGTAAGCATGCCTGTCTTGTTTCCATTCACATTATTCATGCAAACGTTGATTGAACTGATGACCCCGAGTTATCAAGGAAACATTAGATACACCAGTAGATACATTTCTTAATTTTAGAAAAAAATTACCGAGTGAAGGTTAAAATAACTCCTCTTAAATTTGTCATTTTAAAAATACTTCTCCTAACATACAATACCTCATTGCCTAACAATGCCAGATAAATGAAGAATTCCTATGTATTCATGAATGCAGGCTAGTGTCTATATGTTTTGGCAGGTATGACCGTTACCGAGGGTAACGGCCTGGTTTGCTGGCCATGTCCTGTCTCCTAGAAAGTTGTACTTTCTGTTGTCTTTCAGTTGGTCCATTGGGTATCAGAGGTGAATTTATAAAACTATACTTCCCTTTACACTTAGTGTTTTCTTTTGTTTTGTTTTACTTGAAGTATAGTTGATTGACAATGTTGTGTTTCAGGTGTACAGCCAAGTGATTCAGATATATGTATTGCTTTTTCAGATCCTTTTCCATTATAGGTTATTACAAGGTATTGAATATAGTTGCCTGTGCTATACAGTAGGACCTCGTAGTCTATCTACTTTATATATAGTATACTCTTACTTTGTGTGATCCACCCTGGTCAGACCACATGATTATTTTCACTTCTGATATAATTTTTTCTGGTCCAACCTCAAATCTTTGATAAGATATTTTTTAGCATGTGTGTGCTCTAAATTCAACAGTAGCTATTAGAGATATGGTTTTGCACTAGGTATTCTTCGTTCTTTTGTTCTCGGCCAACCAACTGAAAGTTAGCTTTTATTTTCTGGTTGGTTTGCTAGACGTTTATGACTATAATAAAAGTCTTACATTTTGCCTCATATCTTAAAACACAATCTGAATTAGCAATGGGTATTGTGCTATACATAGGCGCTGTGATATAAATATAGTTTCTAACTTCAAAAACATATAGCCTAGAAGGGAACACAGACACATATGCAGCAATTATGGCAACTGCATTTGTTTACTAAGTGAAAGAGCACTGAGATGGATAAAGTGCTAACAAGGCTTGAACAGCCAAATCAGCTTCAAAAATAGATGCACAGTTCTTTAAAAATCTTTTTAACGTTTTTCCAGCTACATGTAGAATATAACTTAGCATAAAAATGGTATGGGTTTTATTTTAAGTAATTTAGCATTCTGACATCCTCATAATGAAATTAAATCCAGAAGGAGGTTTCTCTCCATGATCTCTTGAAATGGTCCTTGATCATCCACAATATTTCCCATCATCACAAAGGTGGTACCGAGGGCAGGAAAGTCCAGCATTATTAAAGTTTCATAAAGCGAAGTCAATTTTAAGAATATAATGTCCCCAAACTGATAAAGGTCTTGACAGATAATTTCAAGGGAAGCATAAATTATTTTTTGTTTGTCAGAGGGCAAAAATATTTAGGTTGAGTTAATGAATGGTAGAGTTTTTGAGTGGAGAGTGTCCTTAAAATATTATGTAGATCTGTACTGTCAACAGATGCTAGCCACGTGGCATTATTTATATTTAAACAAATTTAAAAATAAGATTAAAAAATCAGTTCCTCAGTTGCATTTGCCATATTCCAAAGATGTTTATTAGCTCCATGTAGCTATTGATTACTGCATTGCATGATACAGATATAGAATATTTTCATTATCACCAAAAATTCTATTGAGCAATACTAAAATTATACCCAGATATTCACAGAGAAGGCAACCAAGTCTCAAGGAAATAATATAACTTCCCCAAGATCACACAGCTATGTTTTTAAAGAAAAAGACACAAAGGAAATAGTAACAGAGGCATTAAAGAAACCCAGTAAGTTTCTGGAGCAGTCAAAGTAGGGTTTAAAAGTGCATACTTAGCTGTTAGCAGGGCTGAAGCTCTTGATGGTTGGTAAGATCTACCTGCCTGAATTTGGACATTAGCATTTTATGCAATGAATTAAAAGCAAAAAATCCTTTCAGGGAATGGCTACCAGCTCCATATTTTTAGCCACTGCCGTGCTTCCAGGTTATGTTTATCACTTTCATATACAGGGCACCACTGTGAGATGTGATGGTTTATCTGACCCCAGAGAAATCAAGAAATCTTGTGGGGGTTATGGCTATATTTGAAAAGGTTGATTTTTAAATGCATCATGCAGACTGGCCCTGTTTTAAAAGGGATTCCTGCCATCAAATAATCAAAATGTAAACTCTCTTCTCACCTTGCAAAAGTCAAAGATAGTCCCTGCATCTTTATTATTTCGTTGAAATCCAAATATTATTTTTCCATTCTCTAACTTGTTTTCCTCACAGTGTGATCAACTATTGCCAAGGACGGAAAGGTTACATTTATCAGTCAAAGTTTGCTAAAGGCCCCCTAGGTAACTGAACCCTCAGGAGAAACAATCGTCATGTATTCTTTTTCTGTTGTTTCAGTATCTTCGTAAAGAGTCATTTCAATATGTTTGGTTCTGTAGCAGAGGTTCCAGTGAACTGCTTATCTTCCTCAGAGGTCCAGAAAGCCTGTGAGTCTATGGGTAAAGATGGGTAAGGAGAGAGAGGGAAGGAGGCTAGATAGAGGCTCAGTGCTGAGATAAGGACAGTGTTCTAAAGCCTCCTGGGGGTGAGGCTGGGGTGCACAAACACCCACGACTAATCTAGACAGAAACTGAATAATCAAGGGGACGACCACTGTGAAGTCATGTGGTCACCTTTCCCTCTAGAAATAAACATTGCCCTCAGTAAGTCTCCCCCCTGCCCCAGAAGAGCATTAGGAAGGTCTGGAGAGGGGGATTATTGGCAGAAATGGGAAAAGCAGGTTGAAGGGATTAGCCTGGAGCAGAGAGCCCAAGAAACCCAAGCCAGTAGATGGAAGGCAGACTTTTTCATGGAAGTCTCCAAGCCCACGTCAAGTTCTGGGACCACCAAGTACAAGTCAAAGAGTGCTCATTTAACCCCTTTGGGCCCCCACGGGAGTGGAGGAAGGCTGGACAGAGAGGGAGAAGGGGCCATTGAAGGTACAGTATTTACTATGGGATTTAACTCCTCAAAGGCCTCCCAGTAGCTTCAGATCTGCTCAAGAATCCTTCATGTCCTGCTGGTGTGCAGCGAGTGGCTCACAGCTTCAAGGCCTCCTCTGCCAGATGGAGAACTATTTCAAACATCCTGCCTCTATTTTGTACTGTAGCAACGCAGACAGGAAACCTGACCCCATTTTCAGATTCTAAAGAGAAATTCTAAGTACCTGAAAGACTGAGGAACATGGTGGCTTTTATTTAAGATGTGGAGATAGAGAGCACATACCTGGACTTGGCCCTGCAGCAGCACCGAATTGCACCAAGAGTTCCCTTTATTTTCTCTCGCATCTCTGTTCCTCCTTTTCTCTCTGCTGGATTAGCCATGGGGACTCCAAGTTCTTCATTGTGTGGTCCTGGTACCAAGATTCTCCTGGGAATTATAAAGCTATTCACCTTCTACATCGAGCACTTCTTATTTTTTCCCCAACAACGTAAGTCATTCTTAAGAAGGGTCAGGGTGCTAGCTCTTAAATATATTTTAGTCATCCCTTTGTACATTAAATTCTCTTTCTTGGAGACTGCTCCTGAGATGGTGTTCACCGTGCTCCCAGCTGGCCTCCTGAAGTTCTGCCCTGCCTTCCCCACCAGGTACAGTTCAGGAGCTGGCTACTTCAGGGTGATAGGTTATCTTCTAGTTGCTTTATTCCTTTCCGTTTTACATTTAGAGAGTATACTTGGAATACATAAACTTCTCTGTGACCACAGCTTTATTTGCAACCCACAGGTTTTGTTATGGCATATTTTCATTATCATTCAATTAATAAAATTCTAATTCCCATTGCGACTTTATCTTTGACCTACATAATGATCAGAAGTATGTTTTTAATATCCAACTATTTGGTAAAATATTGGTTATATAGTTTTAAATTTCTTGCTTATTCGGAGTCTTGTTTTATAACCAGAATATAGTCAATTTTATAAATGTGCCATGTGCACCTAAAAATTTCTGCGTGATATATATATTCCATCATTGTTGGTACAGTGTTTTATGTAAATTTAGGCCAAAGTTTTTCATGATGGTATTCAGATCTCCTATAATCTGCTGATTTGTTGTTGTGGTTCTATGTTCCTGATCTAGGTAATTTAGATTTTTCTATTTCTACTTAGATTTTTGGAATTTCCCTTCATATGTTGCATTGAAGTTTAGATTTATAATATATTCCTTGTAAAGTAACAGTGGGTTTTATTATCCTGCCTTATCGCCAGTGATACTTTTTGCTTTCAAATCTATGTTAACATTAAAAAATCTTCTTCAATTTTGCTTATGGTTGTTATGCCATAATTGTTGAATCCTTTCATTTTCAATCTGACTCTTGTCTCTTGTAGGTGGCATAGAATTAGGTTTTTTGTTTGTTTCAATAATCCTTGTCCTTTAATTTGAGTATTTACAGTTAATGTATTTTCTTACAGACCGTTTACTCCTTGTTTACTATTTGTCCCACCTTGTTATGTTCCTTTTGCTCTTCTTTCTTCGAGATTTCTTCAAATTCCATTTTCCCTTATATTAGCTTGTTACTTTTACATAAATAGCAGTTACACATGTACCATGACTTATTAGCTCTTTTACTGCTTCTCAAGCAATGCTGAGATCTTAAATTTCTTTTACTACTTTTTCCTCTTCCATTTGTTTTAATGCATTCTAATTTTTGATATATTTTATTATTACCCTTTTGTGTTGTTAGATTTTATTTAGGTTTATCCACTTATCCTTTCTGTTACACATAATTCTTTATAAAGTCCTTATTTTCATCTGTGATAATCTTCCTTCTGCCTGCAGGTCTCCCTTTATAATTTAATTCAGTCAGTTCTGATGAGAAAATATTTTCTAAATTTTGTTTGTCTGCAAATTTCCTTATTGCATCTTTCCTTCCAAACAACATTTTCTCTGCCTCTACAATTCCCAATGGGCAGTTCTTTTCTTTAGCACTTAAAAATGTTATTCCATTATTTTCTAGTATCCATTCAGTTTCACTGAGAAGTAAGCTGTAATCTTAATCCTATTGTTCCTTTGAAAGTAATCTCTCTTTTTCGTTGGGCTGCTTTTAAGATGTCATGTTTTTCTTTGCTATTCATGAATTGTACTGTGGTGATCTTAGGTGTGGTTTTCTTTGTATTTGTTCTTGTTGCGCTTTTTTAGTGCTTATTGAATTTATGGCTCCATATATTCCTTTTAGTTTTAGAGAACTCTCAGCTGTTGATATTTCTAAAATAGTGTTTTCATCCCAATCTGTCTCCTTTTTTCTTTGGACTCCAGTTTATACATATGATAAAAATGTTTACTGTGGCCCATATGTCTCAAATGTGCTTATGTGTACTTTTTATTCTTTTCGTTTCCCGTGCTTTAGTGTTAATATTGTTACTACTCTATCTTCCAGTTCACTTACCTCTCTTTACCTGTGTCCAATCCATTACCAAGTTTTAAATTTCATATAATTTTTAATTCTATCAGTTCAACTTCAATCAGTTTATAGTTTCTAGTTGTCAAGTTAAATTCTTCACCTTGTCATCTATTTTCTTGAACTTGATAATATTTACCAAAATATGTAAGATCTTTAATGTTTAGGTCATCTATGATTCTGATTCTGTTTTGTTTTTTATTCTAATTCTCCTTTTCTTGGTAGTCTTGGTGGTTCTTCAGTGAATACCAGACTTGGGATATGACAAGTTGTAGAGAATCTGAATGACATTACAGTTGCCCTTTGGACAACCTGGGTTTGAACTGCACAGATCCACTTATACATGGATTTTTTTTTCAATAAGTAATACAGTACTACATGAGCTGTGGTTGGTTGAATCCTCAGATTCAGAAACACAGATAAGAAGGGCCGACCATAAAGTTATATGTGGATTTTTGACTGCACAGGGAGTCAGTGTCTCTAACTCCTACATTGTTCCAGGGTCAACTGTATTTTCTTGAGGAGAGAATTTCCTATTCTTAGGTAGGGAGCAGAGGGGAAGATCACCTCAGTCACCTGGACCAACTTCATACTCATTTTTCTTCTTTATAAGGTTCAATGTAGATGTTGCATCAACCTTCCTAACACACAGACACACAGACACACAGACACACACACACACACACACACACACGTAGAGACTTCCAATGTCCTAATTCATATCATTAGTTTTCCATTGGGCCACAAATCTTTCATAGGTTCTGAACCCCAATTTTGTCTCTTCAGCATTATGAGCCAACTAAGTCTTTGCTTTGACTTCAGTTAGCTTTTGTTTGACTTCTTAGCATCTTGTCTTGTCTACCTATTATACATGGAAAATACTGCAAGGGAACACTGTTGCTGAATCCAGCTCCGTTCTCTGAATCTTTACTCTCTCTGTGATTTTGGTCCTTAAAATTCTAGCTGCCTTGTTATTTCTCAATTCCAACTCTGGTTTCCTTAGTCCTATGACATTGTCCTAAGTTCTACTGGCTTTTCTACCTCTTAGGAGCCACATTTGGTTTCTCAGACTTTTGCTCTTCATCAGTAGTTCCTAAATGACTGGGCTAGAATCGCATGTGCAGAATATTGTTCTCACTTCAGTGAGTTTCTTCCTCTATTTTACTTTTCTAGGTCATGGCTACCTCAGTAGCTTTCTAACGCTGACAGTCAAATGTTGCTTATGATTTATCTGGCCTTTCTAGTATGTTTTCCTAAGGTAAACTGATATAGTTGGAAACAGAAGTTGGTACCCACCATTTAAAAAATCCTGTTTTGTCTTTCTATGAATTCTCTTTTTGTCCCATCTTCTGTCACTTTTTCCTACCCAAAATTCCCATTCTCACAGATAGATTATTTTAAGATTAAAAATTATTATTAAGCTAATATGTTAATTTTGAAAGGAATTAATTTTGCTTTGAACAAGAACACAGATTGGTGAATGGAACATGGAAGAATCCTTAAGACCTTTTTCATCTCTAAGAGTAGTATCCAACCATCGGTACCATCATAAGTTTGTCAACTATGGAAGAAAGCAGTCTTTATAAAATCAGCATTTTTTTTCTTATTTTTTTTATTTTTTTGGGTGTCACCAGGAGTTGCCTTAGACCACAACTCCTGGCAACACCAAATATAAATGAACCCTGTTACCCATGGGCGTTTACTTGGCTCTGCCACCCTAAGATTGGCCTCCTGGCTCCTTAACCCCAGGGGACTCTAAGCCCTGGGCCACATTCTTGAACCCAAGCCCTGCTCCTCTGTCAGTGGGCAGAATAATCCTGATACCCCCTGGACCAGGGACTGGGCACATGGCCCACATCTGCCACCACACGGGTCAGGGCGAGAGGGAAGAGGGACCTTGACATTCTCTTCTGGTTTCCCTCTGGGGCTTGGAGTCAGATCCAGGCAAAGACCCCTCCCTTCCGTGTGGAGCTCCTGGCCCCTCATTTGCAGCGCCCAAAACCTGCCTCTGGGGAACCCCTCATTTTGCTTTCTTTGGCTGAGGGTGCTCAGGAAGGAAGCACTGCTGAGACCCAGAATCCCAGGCCAGAAGATGCCCAACAAAGTAGGCTAGGCCAGCCCCAGGACATGATACCGGAACTCCCTCCTAAACAAGACTGAACTCATCACACAGATGGGGAAACTGAGGTCGAAGAGGGCAACGGCTTACTGGCGGAGCCTGGAGCAGAGTCTCTAATGGACACATTCCATGTTACCACCAAAACATGGGATTTCTAGAGTGCAGCTCAGCCCGTGCTGACCCCCCCTCTTAGCCTGGCCACCAAGGTCTCGCCTCCATAATCCCATCCCATGACACCCCCTTCCTGTGTCCCACACAACAGCCAGATTAGACCCCTTGCCCTCAGGCTGTCGTTCACAGGGCTCCTTCTCCCCGAAGCTCCTTCTCCCACCTCTGCCTGCCCAAGTTCAACCAGCCTCTTTAGAGTCCGGCTCAATGCCAGCTCCTTCGTGAGCCACCCAGAGCCCTCATGCGCCTCTAACCTTCCGAGGTGCTTTGCCTCCACCCGCACACCCCGCACTCTGTTGTCCACGTGAGCTGTGGTTACGGTGTGTGAGCTTCCTGAAGCCGCAGACCACCTCCCCTCTGGGCCCCAGCACCTGGCGCAGTACCCAGCACTCAGTAGGTGCTCAGTAAAATCTCCTCCTCATCTGATGCCCTGCCATGTCCTACCGATAACTGACAATGATGGCTATTGTTTATCGAGCATATACCATAAGCCCGGCTCTGGTTCTGTCTCCCATCCTCATGTGATGGACCCAGGTCACAGAGGTTGTGTGACTTTCCTGAGGTCACAGCTCTGGAACTGGAACCCCACTGGTTCTTGTGCCTATATGAGTCTCCTTTCCTTCCCACTCACCTCTTCTAGGTCAGACCACCATCATTTCCTCACCCTGTCCTGTCACTAAAGACTTCCCATGACTCCTTGTGGCCCACTAGACAAAATCTAAACCCCTGAGCATGGCATCTAAACTCTGTGACATCTGGCTTCTTCCCTCTTTGCAGCTTCTCCTGTAGTCTCTGAGCATCATCTCAGTTTCCAGCCTACTGTACCTTGATTTACTTGTAGGCTCTGCACATGCTCTGCCCTCTGCCTAGAACACCCTTCCCCTACTTTTCCTCCTGTGAACTCCTACACATCTCTCAACATCCAAGATCAAGGGTTACCTTCCATTCTAGTCAGATGAGACAAGCAGCAAATGAATTGGACACAAAATTGAGAGCTCTACGAGGGAAGGACCTGTGTCATCATAGTATCCCCAATGCTTAACCCATAATCAGTGCTCAGTCAACATTTGTTGAATGAATAAATGAATACTCTACATATTCTTGTTGACTACACGGAGAAATGGCAAAAGAATACAAGGCCACAGTATGCAGGGCTGGAGGTGGAAGGGAAGACACTGAGGCCAGGAAGGCCAAGGACGTGGTGGAGTACAGTGACAAGTACTTCAGGGGCTGCTCTGCAGCAGAGCCACGCTCTTGGCAGAGGGAGTGTTTGTGAGAGACAAAGGAAGGAAAGTGATGGTGTGAGGGAGGCTCTGAAAGTATGTGTGTGTGCACGCACACGTGCATGTGAGAAGGCGGTGGGGATGTATGCGGGGGAGTGTGCGTGTGTGAGTGTGCTGCATTTGTGAATCAGTCTGTGAGAATGGTGCTGAGGAAGTATGTGAAGGAGCACGTGTACGTGGCTTGTGGGTCTGTGGCGGAGAGCCCGTGCGTTCTATTTGTGCATGGGGGTCTGCGTGAGAAGGCGAGGGTGTGGGCCACGAAGGCTGTGCCGGAGGTTGTGCATGTCTGCGGGGCGAGGGGGTGGGGACAGTGATTGAGAAAGACAACAAGGAGGGGACACCTGAGGGGGGTGTGAGGGAGAAACCGTAAGTGTGCGGGCGTGGAGGGTGTCGTGAGCACGTGCAGGAGGAGACGGTGTGACCGTGAGTGTGCATGACGCGGAGGGTAAGGTAGGATGTCAGGGCGCTGCTGAGGGTGTGGCTGCATGGCCTCGGCCACGGGCCGGGAGCCAGAGGTGGGGACTGGCCCTGGGCCCAGGGTGGGGGGCTCTGACCGAGCAGAAGGTTCCTCAGAGTTCTCCCTGGAGCCACGGGCGCCAGATCACCACGTCCCCAGGTAGAGAGGTCGAGCAGGAGGCCCAGATGTGTGTGTGCGCCTCACATTTTGTCCACAGCAAAACCTCTGGGCATTTGTCTTTGTCTGTGTCCGGGTGTGCACGCCTGTGCTTGTGTGCGTGCTGCCGGCTGTGTGTCTGTGCCTCTCTTTGTCTCTGTATGTATCTGGGCCTTTGTCTCAGTGTGTGTGGCGGTTGGTCTAGGCTTGCCCACAAGACTGTGTCTGGGGTTGTGTGTGTCTACGTGTATCTGTGCCTGTGGGGCACCGGGCGTCCTTGATCTGTGCATGTCTAGGTAAGGCTGCGAGCGTCCCCCTGGACCGCCTGTTTGTATCTCTGTCTGTGTGGCCTTAGTGTGAGTGGGAGAACGTTGTGCTTTGGAGACTGTGGATCTAGATCTCGGTGTATCTTTAAGTGTGAGTGTGTGCTTGTGTATCTGCATGTGAGAGTCTGCCATGCGTTGTAGCATGGAAATGCTTATGTGTGTCTGTGGAAGGTGCGTTTGTGAGACCAAGGATCTCCGTGTGTCTCTGTGCCTCTGTGTGTGTATGTGTGTGTTGGGTGTGAGGGGTTTGTCACAGACTGGTGAGCAAGTTAATCTCAGACTCCGTGACACGTGGAATAAAATCACGCTCCCATAATGGAAGAGAACCAACTCTTCACCCTCTGCCCTGGGGGAGTCAGTGGGGGCCAGGGCCAGGCTTAGGCCCCTATGCAGGGCCCCCTGTGGCCTCAGCACCCTACCCCCGCCTCTCCTCTGCCACACCAGGCTCATTCTGCCTCCAGAGTGCCCCGGTGCCCACTGCTGGCTGGGCTAGGCTCCAGGACATGTGACGGAGCCTTAGAGGCCTGTCCTGGGCCCCACAGCCCCACCCACTGCTGAGGAGGGCCCTGCCCCAGATGGGAGGGCGGGTGCAGGAAGGAATCTTTGGGCCCCTCCTCCTCCCGGAGGGGAGGGATGAGCTGCAGGCCCGACCTGGATCTTCCATCTCTCAGCAACAAGATTCCTGGTGAGCAGGGTGCAAGGCTTGGCAGGGCGCCTGCCGGAGAACCACCCTCACCCGCCAGGACGCCTGGGTCCCCAGGGCCGGGCAGCAGCGGGTTCCCTGGGGAGCTAGGAGGGCCCCAGAACTTCAGGCTACAGCTGCCCGGGACTATGGGAAAGCCAGACCCTTCCAGGCTCCCACCCCCAACCACAGACGGCTCCTCAGCCCCCCAGGCAAACCGCCACCCTTCTTCTGGCCTCTCCCCAGCCTCAGCCTTTGCTTCACAAAGCAGACCAGCCACCCAGCACCACCCACTCCCTACCTGAGCCTCAGCGCACACCCAGCCTGAGTTCAAGACCTCACCTCTGGGTTTGAGGGCTCTCAAGGCCAGGACTGTGCTGCTTATCTCAGAATGGGGCTTCTGAGGACAGGGCCATGTGTCCCGCAGCTGTGAAATCCCTCTTGGTCTTAGCACTCCTTCCTGACTGAGCAGTCAGGCACCAGGAGAGGATTTCAAACCCAAGGCTGGGGAAACTGAGGCAGTGAAGCTCTCTGCCCTGCCTACTGTTATGAATCAGAGGCCAAATCCAGTAGTCTAGACACACAAGTTCTTAATTCTGTCCAGCGGCAGTGGCTGCAACTTGTTCTTCCCCATAGGGGGTGCAATTTCGGGGGCGGGAGGCATCAGTTGGAGGGAGAGGGGAATGGGCAGGTGGACCCCCCTCAACCCTCAGACTTGGATGAGCAGCCGGAGAGCAGGTTTGGTAAGAGATTAAGGTCGAGGAGAAGAGAACCCAGACGCTCCAAGATTTATGACCCTAATTCTTCTCCCTTAAATTCCCCTCCAAGCCCCCCAGCCCTAGCCTGGTCCCTCCAGGGTCATGCTGTGGCCCCAGGCCAATGTCAAGGCCTTAACGCATCCATCAGTTGTTGCCAGGGAGTTTCCACCCCAATGGGTCCCAAAGGGAGGAGATCAACTGACACTACGGGCCCAGACTGACGGGGAAGGGGCATGGCCCTAAAGAGGTGGCCAACAGCCCCCTGCCCCCTCCCAGGATGTAGGGGCTCACAACCTCCAGGGCAGAAGCTAGGCTGGTGGGTGGGTCCAGGAGGAGGTGACCTCCCAGCTCTGGCACCACTCCCAGCCCCGCCCTTCCAACAGGCCAGGAGACCTGGGATCCCACGGGGCCCTACAGCTTACAGGGTGTGTGGCCTTGGGCCCTTGTTGCTCCTCTCCAGGCCTCAGCCTCCCCACCACACAATGCAGGAAGTGGTCTGGATACCCCAGGCATCCCCCTTCAGCTCCGCTGCCTCAGTGCTAAGCCCTGCCCTCTCTCCAGTCCAGGGGTGTCACCTAGAATCTGGGCCAGATGGGGTGAGGCTTTGGCAGTTAACTGGAGGAGCCCCTGAAGCCACCCAAGTCACAGCTGAAGAACGTATGGTGCTCACTCCTCCACCGCACATCCATTTTCCAGAAGAGTGAAACTGAGGCCCTGAGAGAAGGTCGGGGTCTGCGCCAAGACCTGAGTGTTACTGGTGGGATGGTTAAGAGCACGGGCTCTGGGGACAGAAAGACTTAAGATTAAAATGTCAGCTGCAACAGAAACTTGTTATGTGAAGTCCCTTGCCTTCTCAGCCTCAGATTCCTCATCCATAAAATGGGCAATAGTGCCTCCCTCCTACGACTGCTGAGTTGAAATAAGAAAACGCATGTAAAGGGCTCGGCCAGTGTAGCCAACGCTTGGACAATGGTTAACTATCATGACTGTGGGTAGTATTAACACAAAGCCAAGTGGCCGGGGGAAAGGGTAGGTGGGGTCCCGACCTGGCTCATCCTCCAGACCAGGAGGGCCAGCCAAATTCCTCAAAGCCCCCCAGCTGTCTCCCCTCTTCGTTAAAGGCCTCTCATTAGTGAGCCTGGGCACCTGCCCCCCAACACGTAATAAGCCTCATTAGTATCTTAGCCCCAAGCTCTGAGCCCAGAGTCTGTGCATGTGCACACGCGTGAGGGTGGGGGGCTGCGACAGGCCACCAGCCAGGAGACAGCATCCCCGCCAACCACACCCCCTGCCTGTCATCAGCAGGGCCCGTCACCACCCAGCTTGTCACCTGCCTGCCTCGCACCCGCACCACCTGTCACCCACCCAGCTCGTCACCCACCCAGCCCATCACCTGCACCACCTGTCACCCACCCAGCCTGTCACCGGAGCTGCCTGACAGGCCTCTGGGTGGGGGACAGGAGATGGGGAGGAGAAGACCACAGGGGTGTGGAGCTGGGGGCCCCAGAGACCCTGTAAGATCCCCACTTCAGCTCGGCATCCTGCAGCATCGCCATGGCAACGTCTCAGCCGCAACCACTTTCCCAAACATCCCCCCTGCCCCCCAGGCCCTGCTCTTAGCTGAGCTGAGGCTGAGAAGAGCCTTGACTGACAGCAGAATGGGACAGGAAGGAGCTGCTCATCAGCTGGCTGGCCTTGGCCATCCCTGCCCTCTCTGGACTTGGTTACTCCATCTGCAAAATGGAGGGGCTGGAACTGGGGAGGCCCCTGTACAGTGGGTCATCCCTTCCCAGCCTGGATTTGCTGAGCCAGTGGCCAGTTAACCTGTGAAGGCTGGTGGGGGCGGGGTACAGAAGGACAGGGGGTTCTGGGTTCTTCCATACTCCTTTGCCCTGGCCCAGCTCACACAGGCTGGGCCTCTGGCCCAAACTCACATAGCAAAAGAGGAGGAGCAGGCTGGAAGGCAGAGGGGCTCTGCCACAGGACTGCCAGCTGGAGATGATGCCACAGTGGGTGACCCAAGGTGACCCACCTCCAAGCTGCATTATTTATAAAACCCAGAGCTCCTAGCCGAGCAACAGCTGCGGTGCCGCCCCTCCAGGGGGCACAGGCAGCGGTGGAAGGGTGGTGCCTCCCCGGGGGAGCCCCCTGGGGTCCCGGGCTCCCTCCACAGCTGGCTGGGGCAGGGGCTGAGGTGGGAAAGGGGCGGCTGCGCCATCCTTCCGCTCCCAGCCCCCTCTCCTCTCCTCTCCTCCAGGCAGGCAGGCAGCGATAGGATTACTTCTGCATGACTGCCCGCTCCACAGGGTTTCAGAGACCCTCCTGCCTGCAGCAATCTAAAATTCCTGTAGCCCGGCCTCTCTCCCCTTCTCCCCACAGTGAATGCTCCAGCTTCTACCACAGCGTGCCCGCGGCTGCCACCACCACCAGCGAGCTGGCCAGGCCCCCAGGTCCCCGGAGCCACGGGCAAAGGTAGGCCCATCCTCGGGGTGTCCCTCGGAACCCTCTGAGGCCCAGGCCCTGGCCCATCCCCTCCGGCCCCTGGTGCCCGTCCAGCCCCACAGGGCAAGGCTCAAGCTGGGGTCGGGCCTGCCAGCTGCGCCAAGGAGGACCGGCACATACGTGCAAACACACCTGGTGGGTCCTGGCGTGCCTGGCCACATCCTCTGCTGCCAAAACCTGGATGTCCCCACCTCTGCTCTAACCGCCCCCTCCCTAACCCTTGCTACCCCTGGGGTGGGCAGACAGCTGGGCCAGACCAGCGCCTGTGGCTCCCCAGGGCACAAGAAGCAGGCAAGAGATCGATCCACTGAATTTTTTAAGGCTCTAATGAGCCTGCCTCCCCAGACTTGGGGCCTGGGACACAGGCGATCTCTCAGGGACCCCTCCCTCAGCATTGCAGTTGCTTCCTCTTTCAGGTCTAGGGGGTTGGGGCACCTTTCTAGGAGCCTTTCCCCCAGCAAGAGAAGAGGCACGAGGGGCCCCTGGGAAAGAGATGGGATTGGGGGGCTGTGAGCAATACCCAGAGGCCCCCCCAGTCTCCCCAGCCCTAATGCAGGCAGAAGCAGCTCAGCCTCTAAATCACTCCCCTCACGCTGCCCTCTGAGGCGGATTCTGTGCATCTGTAATTAGGGGGTGGAACAGATGGTGGAGATTCCATTTAAAATCATGCATCTAGTAAAGTAACCTTCACTGTTGGAACTGACTCCCAGGGAGACCAAGCCCCAAGCCGGGATCTGGGGGTGGGGTGGGGTGGGAGGAGAAGCATATCAAGCCAGCACCTTCTCCATCTTTTTTTCCTGAAGCTCCAGACCCAATGTCCCCCTCAGGTGAGTCCAAGAAGAGGGGGATTTGGCAAGCACCTGAGAATGTGCAGGCTGGGGGTAAATCCCCCTGCCCAGACCCCCCCACCCCCACCCATACACGACAGAGTCAGGGCATGGCTGGGTACTCAGAGTTCTTGGCTGACACACCAGGATGACCAGGTGCCAAGAGCCCCCAAAGAGGCCCCAAACCCCCAAAGCCCAGGCCAGGGTGCCCAGAGCACAGGGTCTTGGGTGGGGCAGCTTTGAACCAGATGTACAGCCTCACTGTCCAGGAATGAAAGGCCTGGGGCAATGAGGGGGGGTGGAGATGCCTCCCCAGGCAGAGGAGGCTCTGGGAAGTGGGGGAGGACCAGGCAGCTGAGAATGAGAGAGAGCACGGAAGAGTGGGCCAGTGTGTCTGCAAGGCTGAGGCTATCTGGGGGGAGGTTGGGGGAGGGAGGCTGGGGAGGACAAGGTGGGGTGGGGGAGCGGTGATGGAGAGCGCTGAGGAGGGAGGCTGTGCTGGAACGTGTGATGGTGGGAGTGCGGCTGCAGGGTGAGGTGTGGGCGCAGGGCGGAGCTGCTCTGAGGGGTGACTGGGCTGGGGCCCTGTGTGTTTGTGTATGAGTGCGGGACTGGTGTTTGGAGAGGGGTGGGGCTGTCCCTGGGCCCTTGGATGGCTGAGGAAAGTACTGGAGCTGCAGCTTGCTGGGGAACACACAGAGGACTGCTTGTTTGCGGAGGTGCTGGGATCTGGGGGGGGGGGGTGTGCGTGTGCGGGATGCGCATGCACGTGCACGGCCTGGAAGGTACGAGAAGCTGAGGGGACATTACTGTTCAAAGATGCACCGTGTCTGTGTGTTTGAGGTAAATGGTGTGGCTACAGGGGTGTCCTCCTCTGCGTGGGTGTTGAGGCGGTGTGTGTACGTGTATGTCGCAGGGAGAGTTTGGAAAGGTGTAGGGGGCTGTATCAATGTGTCTGGGGACGTGATGAGCTGCAGCGGAGGGAAACGCTGGGGCCGTCGGGAGAGCCTGTGGGTGTCTGGTTAGGTGCTGGGACTCTGAGAACCTGAGTGTGTGGAAGGTATTAGGGCTACAGTAGGGTCCTGGGTGTATCTGGGGAGGTGCTGGGATTGGAGGAAGAGTTGATCTGTTTCAGGATGTGGTAGAAGCCTTGTGTGTGTGTTGGGGTGTCTGGGGGTATATTGGGGGTCATAAACATCTGGGTTTTGGTTAAGTACTAGGGCTGTAATATGTGTTTGGGTGGGTAGGCATGTGGTGGTTGTGTGTTTGGGGGCGTGCTGGGGCTGTGTGTTTAGGGGTGCTGGAGCTGTGAGTGGGGAAGTGGTTGTGTATTTAGGAGGTACAAGGGGCTGGAGTTGGGCCCCTGTGCCCAGACAGGTGATGGGGCTGCGGGGTGAGGGCGGGTGCCCCTCTGAGGAGGTGAAGGGCAGAGTCCTGGCCTTTGCTCAGGGGCCCACCTGGGGGCTGCCCGCTAGAGCCCCTCTGCCGGTGGTGCCCGCCTACCCCCAGACCCCACGTCCGGGTGTCGAGACAGACAGCCCATCTGTCTCTTCCTGTGCCCAGGCTGAAGGAGCAGTGCCGCCTCCTCGCTCCCTGGGGGGGCGGCAGCAGATCCCAGCCCACCCATCTGCCTTCAGATGGTCGAGGCAGGAGCCTCCACAAAGTTGCCTGGAGGGCATCCCTGTGTTTGAAGAGGCACGGGCTGGGGGGTGGGGGGAACTGCACAGCACACAGTCCTTGTGGAGGCTCCTTTGAAAACCACTGACGCCAGGAGAGACCAAGAAGGAGGACAGGGGCGGGTATGTCTGTCCTTGTACGTCTGTGCGGGTCAGCGCCCAACTGTGTGCCTTGGAGCCCCTTCGCATGTGTTCATGCCGGTGGCCTCTGTTCAAGCAGCATCCTTGCCTTGGAAAACAGCCCTCCAACCCAGGCTACGAGCTCACAGCCTCACACAGGCAGCTACCCCCTCATCCATGCACCCCTGCCTACACTACACTCACACGCAAACATCCCCCACACCTTCACATCTGCAGAACACTGCACCCTGGTACACATGCCCTCAGCCCCAGAGTCCCAGTCCTTCACATGTGTACGCCCATGACACACACCCGCACACTGCAAAGCCAGGTACAGCCACATGCACCTGTCACATATACATGCCTCCACACAGACATACTCGACAAGTAGCTGTCACACCCACACCCACACACTCCACACACCTTGGGGAGTGGATCTCCCTGTCACACCCATATCCCACCTCATATGCACTCAGTCTCTCTCATATACATTGTAACAGACACTCACCATCCCTTATACCTGTACATACGCGCACATGTTTGTACACGTGCATACCCACTCTCACCAGCTCTCAGCTCTTTCACACCAGCCAGTTTCTCTGTGTCCAGGCCAGGCCCTGCAGGAAGGCTGCCACCGGCTGAAAGTGTCTCCTGCCTCCCTGCCCTGCCAGCTAGGTCAGAGTGGGGGGCATACCCCCCCACCATGACACCATGGCTCCCTGGGAACCCTGATCTTCCCCTCCAGAGAGAAAGAGTCCTCTCTCGGCTCTGGGGTGACTGCCACTGTTGTGTGAGAGTGTGACTGTGTATGTGTGTGTATCAACATGTTTTGAGAAGCCACGATGAGGCCTGTGTGTCACTGCCTGTATGGGTAAGAAAGCATAGGGACAGGTTCACCGGTTATGTTTGTGAGATTCAAGATGAGTGTGAGAGCAGAGACATGTATGCCACAAAATGTGTATTTGTGAGTGTGTGTGAGGCCAGGCCCCTGTGGACAGGCGTGAGTATGGGGGGGTGCACTTACACAAGGAGACACACAGTGAGTGTGAGTGGGGAGTGAGTGGGAAGTATTCTGGGATATTTTCTCAGACAAGGGGTATGTACATTTGTGAGTAGGGGTCAGGGCTAGGAGAGGCACCCTCCGCAACTCCCTCCCCCTACAAAGAGATCAGGGGAAAGGGGTCTCTGGGATCTGGGGGGAGTGTGTGTGTGTGTGTGTGTGTGTGTGTGTGTGTGTGTGTGTCTGTGTGTGTGTGTGTGTGTGTGTGTGTCTGTGTGTGTGTGTGTGTCTGTGTGTGTGTGTGTGTGTGTGTGTGTGTGTGTGTGTGTGTGTGTGTGTGTGTCTTCCTCTCTCTCTTTCTCCCTGACCTCTTTAGCAGCTGGAAACTGAGCCGAGGGTGGAAGGAATGGAGACTTGGCTGGCCTGGGGGTTTGGGGAGGGAAGCAGGAGAAAACACCTTCCAGATTCTCATCAAATCCTTGTTTGTGGTTTGTAGCCTTCAGTCTCTCCTCTCTCTTTCTCTCGGTCTGGGTTTCCCCCTTTCTTTATCTCTTCCTGCCCCTCCCTCTCTCCCCCATATGTCTCCTTCTCCCATCTCAGTCACCTTGTCTCCCCCCTTGGATCTCCCTGTCTCCAAGTCTCTGTCTCTGCCTGTCTGTTACTCTCTCCCCAGGCCCTTCCATTTTTCTGACTCCTGTCTCTGCCAGCACCTCTGTATGTCCGTCTCTCCCAGTCCTGGTCCATCTGTCTGTCTCTCTCCGTCTGCCTGTGCGTGGGTGTCTCTGTCCATCTGCTCCGCCACCCATCTGTCTGGTTGTCTGTGCTAGTCCTTCTAAGGGTGCCCACTCGCTCACCAAGACACCCTCCCCCAGGTCAGCAAAGGCCTCTCCTGGCTCAGGGGGCGGGGAGGGGGTGCAGAGCTGCAGCTTCTGGAAGCTTCAGTAGCAGCTGGCTGAGCTGGGAGTTCGGGGCCAGCCAGCTGCAGAAATGGCCCCTCCCCTGGGCTCCCAAGCCAGAGCAGAGAGAGGAGAAAGCAGGGCCTCACTGCAGCTCAGTCTGTGTGTGCGCGCGTAGGGGGAGGCAGGGGGCCTCACTTTGCCTTCACTTCACCGTTCCCCCCAAAGCCAGGCCCTGTAGGAGAGGAAGCTTCAGTGCCCACCTCCCTCATCCCCTCACCAATGGAAGAGATGCTGGGGATCCAGGAGGGAAGGGCTGGGGGATGCCAGGCCTTGGACGAAGCCATAGCTTCCTGTCAGATGGGTGGGAGGGGGGCTCCTTCCCTCCTCCCTCCCAGGCAGTCCCTGGGGATCCCTCCAGTGCTGGTCCCAGCTCCGGACACGAGGGGCCCCATAGGCAGTTCTCACCAGCTCCCACAGGGACCATTCCTACCTCCCAGCTGCCCCAGAACCTCTGACCCACAGGGATAAGGCGGAGGGGGGTGGATCACAAGGGTGTCTCCTCCCTCCCCAAATGGAGGTTGGCTCTGGACATCTGGAGTTCGTGGCCCTGTCTACGCCCTGGCCATCCCGAGAGGCCCCAGGCAGTCCACCTACCATTGCCAGCCCAGCACCACACACACACACACTGCACCCCAGCACTCGTGGCCCACCACCGCCACTCCCTGGCCCAGCAACTCTGAGGGCTCAAGAGGAGCCCTACCGCGGAGACCTGCACCCTACACTGACTGGTGGCAGCCTCCAGCAGGGCCCCCGGCACAAAGCCAGCAGCTGGAGGAAGTACCCCCAACACTTCCCAGGAAGCTCTGTTCCTCCCTCTCTAAGAAGAGCTCACAGTCCAAATCCCACAATAGATGGGGAAACTGAGGAAGGGATGGGATGACACAGTCAGTCATTCTTCCTGAGACCCTGGGGTGGGATCATAAATGAGGACTAGGGAATGAAAAGGATGCCGCAGGGGCAGAATCTGGCTCCTTCCTGACCTGCCACGGGCAAAGTCCATGTTGGCTGCACAGCCCTGCACAGCCCTACCGCTGGGCCAGGGCCAGGGGCTGGCTCCCTCCCTCTCCTCACTTCTGAGCAGCCCTCCCTGCCCTCTCCCTCCCAGCTCTGGCTCTCTCATCCTCAGCTCTTGGAAGCCTGACTCACTGTTTCCCCTCCTCTCTCCCCTCCCTCCCTCTCTCCCGGCAGCAGCGCCTCCCCCTTCCCTGGGGGGGCTCTGGCCACAAGGGTGCCCGCCTGCTCCTCTCCCCAGGCTCTGGCCCCCTCCGCAGCCAGGAGTCCCCCCGCAGCTGTTCCAGCTCTCTAACTATACAGAGTGGACGGAAAGAGCCTAGGTCCCAGGCAAGCAAGGGGAGGGGGCCCCTCTAGACTGGATTTCCTCCTGTCAAACAAGGTGGGGGGGATCCAACCGGATGACACCCCTGGTGTCTCTAACAGTCCTAATGTTCCCCGCTTTTAAAAGTCCGGTGCCTCCTGACAGAGGGCCCACAACCTGTGGGGTGCTGTACCTGCCTCAGGCTCCGCCCCCAGGTCCAAAGAAGAGGTCGGCTCTGTTCCCAGACATTTGGGGAGTGGGGAGACACTGCCCTGGGGCAGGAGCATTAGTCAAGTGACCCCTGGAATCCCCCTGTCTCCCCGTTCTCCCTCCTCCTGTGGGAGAGCTTCCTTCTCTCTCTCTCCCACCTGTCCTCCTCCCTTTTCCCAGAGACGTTTGCTTGTCTCTCCTTCAGATACTATCCTAGCAGCAATTGATCTTGGGTGAGAGGCTCTCAGTGCCCGCTCATTTTGGGCTGTGGGGTGGGGAGTGGCACATGCCTAGGCCTTCTTGGTCCCCTGGATGCCATCTCCAGGGGCTGTGATCCTGGCTCTTCTCCTTGACCGTTTTCTCTCTCACCCCCTCATCACTGGCTTCTGTCACCATCTTTTCCTCTTTCCACCTCATGTCGGGCTCTCTGGGTCTCTTTCCTCCCCACCTCCCCCAGCTCTCTCCCTGGGGGGCCCATCTGCTGACATTAGCAACAATGTTACCATTGCTCCCCCCATTCAGTTCCCAGCTCCACCCCATCCTGGCTTCCCCCTCCCCGGCTCTGTCCCAAGAGACCCAGGGGACCCAGAGGCAGAGCTGGGCTCCATCCCATAATGGTGAGTCTGCTTGACCTCACTAATCATACCAGAAGTGCCTGGGCATCTGGTATGAAGGCATGGCACCCTGTGGTCTTGGGTGGCTGGCCTGAGGCACAGAGCTCTGTATTCCACAAACCAAAAAAAAAGAAGTTGACTTGGGGTGGGGCAGAGCAGAGGGGAAGTGAGGGGGATCAGGTTTGCCTGGAGGAAGCCCCTGTCCAATGGGGAACAGAGGCAAGAGGAGGTAGTGGCTCGAGCCAGCGCTCCAGGCTGATAGAGAACAAGCAATGTCCCTCTGGGGCTCTGCCGGTCCAGATCAGCTCCCCCTATAAAAAAAGGTCTTCTGCCAGGGACAGTTTGCCCCGCAAGCCTCCAGCACAGCCACACCAAGCAGGTAAAGATCCCGTCTCTGTCTCTTAATCTCCTGTAGAATCCAAATCCATCCTCCCTACAGTACACCTCCACTTAGCTCAGCAGGGGGTTCCATAAGCCTCCCTTGCCCCAATCTAACCAGGTAGAATGGGAGGGGACAAAGCCCCCCAGCTCCCAAGCCCCCTCACCAAAGGCCCCATCAAGGGCTGGGGAGCAATGCAAAACAATCCTGGAACCCACGCACCTTCAAACTGAGAAGCAACCCTGTCCATCCACAGCACCTGGGGGTGCTGGGGCTCCCTGCCCCCACAACCCTGTTCCAGACCCCCCAGCCCAGCAACCATAATAAACAGCAAGCTCTTTTTCTTTATGACACCAAATTCCTCCAAGCCAAACAGCTCCTTCCATCGCTACCTCAGCCATAGATCACATTAAAAACTCACGGAGGGCAACTTAAACACATCACATTTGTTTCTCTCTATATTATTTCAAAAGTAACGGCATTAAAAATGGATTTTACTACAGAAAATAAATATCAACACGTGGGCCGGGAGCCCAGGCAGGGGGAGAGAGCCCACCAGGAGAAGGTCCCTGAGGGCTTGGGCACAGCTTAGGCACTGACCAAGGAGGTGGCTGAGAGGACAGACTACACCTGGGGTGGGGTGGGGTGTGGGGGGAATGCCTGGGGAGGGGGCAATGCCCGCCCACCTGGGCACCTGCCCCAATGCCAGACCAAGAGGGACAAGAGTCACTGGTTTGAACTGGTCCCCCAAAGCTCATGCCCTCACTGATCTTTGCAACCTCTGGAGGGTAGGAGCTCTGGGGCAAGAAGTTCACTAGTCTCTAGGGGTTATTCCAACTATTGACACAGCAGAAGAAAAAAATGAATTCAACTTACTATCCAGTTTGATTTTCCATTACTATAAAAATATACATCTGCTCAAAGGAGGGAGATGGCAAGCTGCAGGCACATGCCACCTGGGGGGTCCCCCTGCAGCTCACCACCACAACCCAGCCTGCCCCTCCAGGCGGCAGGGGTGGGGGCTGTGTGTGGGTGGGGGACGACCAACTGGTAATCTGTCACCTACAGCCCCAGCTCACACAGCTACACACACCGGACCACACGGAACAGGAACAAGCCAACAATAGAAACACCCCAAATGCTCCTGGCAGGACTCTGCCCAGGCCCGGGTGCATGTCCCCGCCCCGCCGGCGGCAGCAGCGGACGAAATGTGGCCACCCTGACCCGGAGGCAAACTTGTCCTCACATCCTGAGCTCTGCCCAGGGAACTGGGGCCAAGTCCCGCCCGACACCAACTGGTCCAGCGGGAAACGCCTGCCCAGCCAGACAGGCACAGGCCCCCCAAGGGTCCCTCCTTGTGCTCAGGGGCCAGGCTGGTGCAGCCTGGCCCTACCTCCCAGGGTGACGCCTGGGCCCAAATTCAGCTGGCCCTGCCAGTCAGGCACTGGTGCAGAACGGAGGGCACCAGGCTCAGCCCCGCCCAGCCCCAGGGACCCCAAGCTAGGAGGGAGGGGGGACTCCTCACCCCTCCACATCTGGCCCTGGCCCCCAGGGTCTGCAGTAGAGAATTCCCGCCCCCGCTTCTCTCTCTACCTCCTCCCTCTCAGTGCCCGCTGCCCGTCTCAGGGACGGCCCCAGCTCCCGCCTCAGGCCAGCAAGGCCCACATCCTTCCTCCCTCAGCTGGCCCCTTCGCCTGGCAGGAGGCTGGGGGGCCAGGCTGCTGGGGAACCCCTCCAGCTCCCATAAGTCTTCATCCCCAGCCCCCAAACTCTGGGTTGCTGTCCCTTTTCCTGTAGAACAGGAAACAAGGTTATTTCCTAGACTCAGAGCCAGCCCTCTGCCCCTCTGGCTCTGCCTGGGGACCAGGACCCAGCAGGGGAATGTGCCCTTAGCCAGAAAGCAGAGGGATTCTGCAATTCACTCCCAGCTACCGGCCCAGGGGGCTGACAGCTGTCACTCAGCACCCCACCCCCTGGGGAAGAGGGGGCCGATTCCATCAGAGCCTCAGAGGAAACGCATTGATAGGCGATTATTTATTTATTTATGCAAAAGTGAGCCGACTTTGTTCACCAGGTAACCGGGCACGCGGCCCAACCCCTACGGCCCTGGCCCCCCCAAATCCCTCCTCCGCCCCACACCCGCTCCTGGTCATTAGGTCCCCGCCTCTCAACTCCCAGAGCACCAGCAGAACCTTGGGATTTGGGGGTTGAAGGGGAAGGGCTCCTCCTTCCGCAGTCTCCCCCTTTCCCAGGGCCGTTCCTAAAATCCAGCCTTGTTCTCCGGTCCCACGGTCCCCCCCTTCAGCCACCCACGCCACACACTCAGCAAGCTGGAGAGCAAATTGCAGTTTTAAATCCAAAGACGGAGGGAGGGGGAAGGAGGAGGGGGCGCGCAGCAGCGCTGGGCGCGCACCTCGCCCCCGAGCCGGGGGAGCCGCGGGGCGGCCAGGAAACCCGGGAACCCCCCCTCCCCGCGCCCCCTTCTCGTCCACCTCCCCCTCCCCCTTCCCGGCGCTGCCTGCCAGGCTTCGAGCCCAGCCCAGCGGAGCCGCGGGCCCCGGTGGAAACAAAGACCGATCGCACCGCGGGCACCGCAGCCACGGGGTCCGGCGGACCGGACCCGGGCGCGCGGAGGGGGCGCAGAGCACCCCCGGTGCGCTGCACAAAAGAGCCCGGCCGGCCCGTCCCCAGCGGGGGTCTAGGGCTGGGGAGGAGGCGCCACTCACCGGAGTGCTGGGCTGCCGGCTCCGTTGGTCCGAGCCAGGCGAGGGGCTTTGGGGGTCGTCTGTCTTGCGGCCGCGGCAGCGACGCGGGCGCTCGGCAGCTTCGCCGCTCACCCTAAAATCGAGATCATATTTCCCTTTGAGTCCTAACACTATGATAATATAATCTCAGTTATGGTATAAAGCAGGTAACTGATTTGAGAAGGGTACTGAGTTTGAGGACATATTGACTGATTCATTCCACAAATACTTTACTAAGCGACTATGCTAAGGGCCTGGGATCCCATGAAACAAAATGCCAGCAGAAGTGAATCTCTTTAATGAAACAAAGTATGTGGAAGACAAATCATTAAATGCTTACTTACAGTAAAGCATGCAATGTATCCTGAAATAGGATATATAAATGACTATATGTCCAGGGCTTGCCCCAAGAGCAAGTCTTCTCTAAATGGATTATTTTCTTTTCTCTTTCTTTACCTTGTCTTCCCCACTTATACCTCTACTCTCTGCTTCAGTGAAAGATATTTCTCCTTTCCACTTCTAGCTGAAAAAAAAAAAGTCTCAGGTGTCAATTTACTATGTAACTGTGGGTCCCTCTCTGTATTACAAAACAAGACTCAGGGGCCAGTGAGTCCTGATATCATGACCTCCAAAAGGGTCACAAGGGATCTCTGAAACTTTCAATAGTTTTAGTGTCTTTTCTACATCTTTTCCAATGATTCAGGTATGGAGGTTTCTATATCTTGGGCCTAGAATTCCTTCTACTGAGTGGTGAGTCGATGTGGTTTTAGTGCTTATATCCTATAAGTTCTTTTAATTAGTGTCTTATAGCCTCCCAAAGTGTTTACATATATATATATATATATATATATATATATGACTGGCCACCATTTAAAATGAAAAAAATAATTTACATTGCTACTTATCCTCATTGAGTTGCCCATTTAAGAAGCAGAACTACACTGTCAGAGCATCCACTTTTGTAATACCTTAGCCATAGTATTTTAACATATATAGTAGTTCTCAATATTTACAGTGTATTGGAAGCACCATATTAGGGTACTCCAGAGAAACAGAACCAATAGGAGATATATAATAAATATAATGTAATATATGTAATTGCTTTAACATATGTAATTGCTATTAAACATATTAAATATTAAATATATTGTATATTAAATATAAGCTGGAAACTAGGAAATCCAGGGGTGTAGTTTTCAGAACTGATGTAAGCCACAGTCAGAGGGCAGGGGATCAGATCAAACACTCAGGCAGAGAGAGCAAATTCTCCTTTCCTCTGACTTTTTATTCTTTTGGGGCCCTCAAGAGATTGGATGAGGCCCACCTACACTGGGGAGGGAAATCTGCTTTACTCCATCTACCAATTCAAATGCTAATCTCATCTGGGAACAGACCCATCCAGAAATAATGTTTAGCAAAGTATCTGTGTATCTCAGGATATAGTTGAATTGACACTTAAAAATTAACCATTACATTCTGCAAACCTTAAAATATACCAATGCCTCAGTCCAACCCCCAGAAATTCATATTTAATTGGTATAAATTACAGGCTGGGCTTTAAGATTATCAAACTCTCCCCAGGAGATTTTAATGAATCACCAAAAGTTAAGAACCATTAACATCATAGAATATTTCTTTCTTGATGAGAAATCAAAATGCTTCTCACTTTTAGCGTTGATGCCCTGGGAGAGATATTATCTACCTCTGTAAGGTGCCTTCAGAGTATCCCACTGTACCCCATTGTAGTCAGTATTTTCAAACAGGCCACTGCAAACATGTGCCTCCAAGTCTGGTAAAAGTCAATCCAAATATTTTTCCCCAATATGGTAGTAGATGGGTAGAATTTCTTTTATGATCACCACGTTGTATGGTAGGCATAATTATTCCCATGTAGAGGGTGAACTGAGATTCAGAGAAAAATAGGGGTGCATATTGCCACAAAGCTAGCAAATGTAAAAAATTAGGAAAAGGTCAAGTTTTCTGATCCGAGTTAAATAAGTAGTAGGTATCATTATTTTATTTATTCCACAGATACTACTGTCAGGGGTGAGTAGAAAAAAAGCAAATGAATAAAAATGTAGTCAGCCTATGAACGGGAAGATTAGCTAGCATCCTTCACACAAAAGACCTGATACGTATTCGGCCACTAGAGAGGTTTAGTCAGCTGTATTTACAGTCCCATAAATGGAAAGAAGCATCATGACAAAAGGAAATTCTATGAATCCAGGAAAAAACACATCAAATTAAATAAAAAATTCACAGGCAGAGCGAAGATTACAGAGTTGGCTCTGATAACAAAGTATCTAAAATAAGTGGTGATGTGTTTCTCCAACCACACAGGCTGCCAGTCCAGGTGCAAAGGAAAATAAATAAAACTATTATAGATCTAGTAAGAGTTAAACAGACAATAAAAACCAACAATGGCGATGAATTTTAAGTTGGTGATTCTTTGAACAATCTTCAAAAGATTTCATTTGCTCTGTTAACGCAATGTCAAGTCCATTTTAGAAATAAAAGAACATTTTTCTGCTTGCTAGAGTTTAGACATAAATCCTCAAACTGTATTAAATCAAGATGCTTCTAGAATCATAGCGCTAAAGATCATCAAGGATTATTAAAGAACTATAGTCACTCCCTCATTTTACAGGTGAGAAAACCAAGGTGGTAAATGACTGTGTGATGGCCTTAAAGTCCACATGATTCCCATCAGTGGCCAAAACAAGATTAGAATGCAGGTCTCCCATTTCCTCTTCACTTAATTATTCATCATTCTTTAGTCATTTTGAGCACAACTAGTGCACTGCTGTTTGAAACCTGACCTTTCCAATGGCAGTCAAAATGCCATACTTTAATAGTGCTTCCATTATCTTTGACCAGAATATTAAATAACTGGCAATCATGTTCTGAGCTTCTTTCCAGATGAATTATATGTTAAGCTCTATTTCAATATTGATTTGTAATATACTTTAAAGCATGTTGATCTTCCTCTGGTCTCTTCTTACAGTTCTGAGCTACATGAACGCTAGAGTTCCTAAAATTTGTGATTTTCTGAATGGCCATCTCTACTATGTCCACCAACCCAACAACAGTCACTGCTTGTTGCTAGACAGAAAAAAAAAGTTAATAAATTTACAAATGAAATCCTGTGTTTGTTTTTTTTAATGAAAAACAGAAACCTATTTGATTTAGAATCTAAACCCTAGAAGCATACACAGGGCTTAAAGAAATGTATGATTCTTCTATGGAATATTGGAGAATTCTTGTTTAATCAATGGAAGCACATCGTTAGTTTACTCAGGTCCCTAAAAAGGCGGAGGACCTCACTTAAAAGAAACAAGTGACTATCTTAGTTAATGTAAATAGAAATGCATTTCCAGCTTATTTATGGTTGTTCATTTCTATACCATACAGTGGTCTGTTTCTCAGGACATCAGTATAAAAGGCAAATTGATAGGTGAGAAGGGTAAGTGGTATAATAAAAAAGTTAAAAGCATGGGCTACATGACATGGACAAGTTACTCAGCCTTTCTAATCTTCCATATGCACATCTATAAAACAGGGAATAAAACATATTACAAAGAGATATGCTTCTCCTCCCACCATGCTTTGGCCTTCACATGTTTGGGAGGCATAGGAGATCCAGTGCCTTTCCCCTCCATCCTATTCTGGGAAGAGGAATTGTTAATGTTATTGGTCAGTAACCAGAACATCTACGGAGCAATGGGTAGAATTATTACATTTGAAAGGGACAAACGTGTCACATGGTTCTGTCCCAGTAGCTCAGCTTATGATTCACAGAATAAGGCATGTTAGCTTAAGCTTGTCCCATGACCTAGTCATCTGTGATTTGGGGGCAAGAGAGAGAGAGAAGGAAAGCCTCAATTAGAATTCCAAAATGAAGTAACAGCGGCTAGCTCACTAGTAATAAGTAATACTTTGGTCTTTTCTGATGATCGTTTCTTGTGTATGGATCCCTTGGCAGGAAACTTAACCACCCACTTCAGAGGTCTGTTATGAAGTCCGATATGCTATAAAAAGTGCACAGTGCAGTGCCTCATATGCAATAAGCTGTCAAAGAATATTATCTAGATGACCTTGGATTTGCACTTAAATGTTTGTTATTAAATCAGTTTGCATGGGACTAGTATCCAGAGCCTCAGGATAAAGTAGATTCATGTGAGTTAATAAATGAAAAGTTCTCTGAAATTCTAGATGGCAGGTCATGCTAACTCAGGTAAGTAGAAGCTGGTGGCTGGGCGTTCCCTCAGGACACGTGTTTTGATGGAATGAGGACTCAGGGTGTAGAAACCAGCTTGGCAGTGGATGGTAAACCATTGCCCAGCACATGCTGCCTCCTGTTAAGCAGAAGGCTCTCATGCAAATTGCTTTCTGAATCATTAGCTGTCGGCAACCCTCATCTCTCCTCCTGCAGCTGTTCTTTCTGATTTTGCCTGCAAACTTTTCATATTGGGCAGGCTCCCAAGCCAAACAAGTTGCCCCTCTGCAGGCTTTGTTCCTGGGGGCGAGAGGTGAACCTCACAGATAAGTCAAAGTAAGGATGCACCATGGACTAATACACACTGAAGGAACAGACTCCTGTAAGCTAAGGTGATGAATGCCTTTGAAAGTAATTTTCATGCGGCTTCCTATGAGAATGTCAGCCAGGCTCCAGAAGTTATATGCTGCAATTTTAAAATTATCTGCCTTTGTAGACTTCTAAAGCTTCTATCAGCTAAGAAGTATCTTTTTTAAAAAAGAAAATATTTTTATACAATTTTAAAGACTACTTTCCATTTATTACAAAATATTGGCTATATTCCCCCTGTTGTATAATACATCCTGGAGCCTACTTTACACCAAATAGTTTGTACTTCCCACTTCCCAATTCCAACTCTTAAATTGCCTTTCCCCCCTCCCCCACTGGCAATTACTAGTTTGTTCTCTATATCTGTGAGTCTGCTTCTTTTATGTTATATTCACCAGTTTGTTTTATTTCTTAGATTCCACATATAAGCGCTATCATACAGTATTTATCTTTCTCTGTCTGACTTGTTTCTCTTAGAATAATGCCCTCCAAGTCCATCCATGTTGCTGCAAATGGCAAAATTAATTTCATGTTTTTTTATAGCTGAGTAGTATATATATATATACATGTATGCAAATATATAAATTTAAATTATATATATATACACATACATACATATATATATATATATATATATATATATATATATATAAAATCTTCTTTATTCATTGATCTGTTGATGGACACTCAGGTTGTTTCCATGTCTTGGCAATCATAAATAACGCCTCTATGATGCTGCGAACATTGGGGTGCATGTATCTTTTTGAATTATAGTTTTGTCTGGATATATGCCCAGGAGTGGGATTGCTGGATCATATGGTAATTCTATTTTTAGCTTTTGAGGGACCTCCGTACTGTTTTCCACAGTGGCTGTACCAATTTATTACATTCCCACCAGAGGAATGTGTGGGAATCTCTGTACCTTGTGCTCAGTTTTACTGTGAACCTAAAACTTAATTAATTCCCAGCAGCATTAGCAAATAAGACCATGCATTTTTTTAAAAATCTTTTTTTAAGGCATCGTAAATATTTGCTGAATAAAATGAGAAACTCTATCTCGATTGGGTGGATTAAATCAGCAGAAACTAAGCTTCACCTGTGATTTTAGCAGCTGAACTGGTTGAGAAATTCAAAGCAGAACAGGCACAAGTCCTCTCTGGACAAGGTAAGGTACAAGAAAAGGAAGGATGGATGTTGTAGGCAAATCATAACACTCTATCATGGCTAAATATAATATCAGGAATTAAATAACTTGAAATCATATAAAAATTTCCTTTACTCGTATGCCCCCTCCCGCATAAAGTGGAAGGTGAGCACAAATGTAAATCAAGCAGGCAGAGGCTCCCACTATCTTATATATGAAATCAAAATTTTAAAGTGTTTTCTTCAGAATCCCTTTTGCCTGGGTGCAGAAGAAAAAGTAGCTGATCAGTGCACCCAAAGGTAAAATGAAAAATAGTAAAAGAAAGTTCTTCTACATTTTTGAATTTAAAATCTGAAATACATTTCTTTAACACTCTTCTTATTTATACCCATGTACCTTAAAAACCAAAATTAAAATTAAATTGTATTAGAGCAGAGGAGCAAAAATTTCCAGCCAATCCAAAGGTTAAGTGGTGCCTGATACACTGTTTGAATAAAGTTACGAATCCATATCCAGACTCAGCTAGAAAATTAAAGCGTGCTGTGATCACTAGGTACGAAGAGGGGTCATGGCAATTGATTTTACTTATACACACTTTCATACATAATAATTTATCAAATTTGTCCTATGCCACTTTCCATGCTTATTTAATCCTCATTTAATCTCTACCAAATGAATACTGTGAAACATGTTTAATCATTATTCCCATTTCCAAGATGTGGGAACTGAGGCAGGAAGTATGGTACATCAAAATTCAGAAAGTTTGTCACTCCAAATATATCCAGGTCTAGCTCTTTAACCTGTATAATAGTCTTTTTCTCTTTTCCTTGCCGTGTGAATCTTTCATCTTCTCCCACTGTCAAATTCAAGTGTTAACTCTAACCTCTCTGGACCTCCGCTATCCACTGAAGGATGCCTTCTGGCTTCCTAGAAAAGCTTCACCATTCTTAGCAGAGTACTTGAGATCTAGCAGGTGCTTTGTTAAGTGAATGAGTTGATAAACATATAAGAAAACATTAAAATTACCATTTAAGGGATGGAGAAACAGGCTCTGAAAGATTAAGTAACTTCCTTCATGTAAGGGGTCAAGCTGGAATTCAGATTCTGAAGCCCAAGTGATCATCCTCAGAATAATCTAAGTTATCTTCATTGGGATAGGATGTGCTCAGTCTATATCCCTCACTAGACTCAAAGGAAAAGAAGGCAGTACTAGGCACCTAATGCACTTCATTTTGGGCAAATTTTTCATTTATGCAAAAATACTTGCGTAAAGATAGACTAAAGCCTTAAGCTTTCCCTGCTGGATTCCCTGCTCATCTGTGAGTACTCCTGTGCTGAAAACTTGCCTAACGCACTGAATGACCTTGACCAAGCAGCTTTCCTTTACAGCCTCCATTTTCTTTTCTGTAAAATACTGTTGACAGGACATGTTCCACCTGCCTCATAGAAATGCGTTTATAAAGCACTTTGGAAAGCATGAAGCTTTCTTTTTTTTTTCTCGGTACGTGGGCCTCTCACTGCTGTGGCCTCTCCTGTTGCGGAGCACAGGCTCCGGATGCGCAGGCTCAGCAGCCATGGCTCACGGGCCCAGCCGCTCCATGGCATGTGGGATCTTCCCGGACCGGGGCACGACCCTGTGTCCCCTGCATCGGCAGGCGGACTCTCAACCACTGCACCACCAGGAAAGCCCAAGCATGAAGCTTTCTTCAAAAGCAAGCAAGTACTTTAAATGTCATTATTATAGGACTCCTTAAAAGGAGCCTTTTTATGGTGAAAAGAAACCTTAGCTTATCAATTGTGCAACTCAACCACAGAAAATTTAAGGCGGAACATGCATGACACAATAATAATTCCAAATAAATCCTTCTAATAGTTAAGTAAAGAGAAGTCAAAATTCTTCTCTGGACTATTCTGATTTCAATCAAAGGGCATCCCTTTAGAAGTTATGGAAGTTCAGATACAGAGCCTCAAACTCTAGATTGCAATGTGACATTTGTTTCTGAACTTCTGCTGCCAGTCTTGCTAACAGTTCACTTGCAATGTAATATATTACTGCATTTCATTTCTAGGCAAGAACATTATTTACTCACAGAAGAAATACTTTCCTGAGGAAAGACTGTCTTTGGAAACTTTCAAGGACATTTGAGAAATGCTTCAGCCCAAGCCACAAAATTATGAGCATGCTTTTGTGCCTCTCTGTTCCCAGGGCACCATTTTAAAAAATCTTTCATTTAAGTTTAGTGCAAGCATCCATCTTCCCTTTCCAGAAAAAATAGCAATTAACACAACTTCATTGATTTCCAGTTTTTCTAGGTGTCATTTCATAATGCATATATTGTATGCAGTTCACATCATCATTTTCATCGCTTTCAACATTTTCCATGTTGTCTCCCTACCTGAATTGTGACTTTTTGTATGGAAAGTTTTATTTATCACTTGCATCTTACTTTGAATAAATCTGAAATCAACATTCAGGATTATTTATTTTTATTTTCTTCAGTATGTTTCTAACTTAGCAAGCTATGGGTAAAAATGCCATGTAAAAATAATATGTAATATTTACATAGAGCCCATGGAGTGAACATAGTCCTAAACTCTTACCAAATCCTCACCAGACCCTATAAAGTAGGTACTATTAACCCTGTCATTTGATAGATGAGAAAACTGATGCATAAACTGGTTAAGTAACCTGTCTGAGGTCAGATAGCTAGTGATTACTTTCCCCATCACCGCCATTGTTTAGTTAATGCGTCCTTCCCATCTCAGTTCAAATGGCACTGACACAAAAAAGCCTTTCTTTGACCTCCTGAAAATACTGGGTCTCGTTGCTTTTACAGCATCATATGTTTATTATTCATTTCACATATTTGTGTGATTATCTAATTATATTTGAACGTATTTTTCCTAAGGGTAACTCTAGTCCAGCTGTGCTTTCCAAATTATGAAATCCGGGACTACGTGGGCTATGTCTGTTTTGCTTATTACTGTACTTTCAGTATTTGGTGCATGGTAAGTATTCAGGAAATGTGATGGATGGATGAATACAGGACTTTGTAAGAACAAATAAATAAATGACTGGATCAATAAATTTGGTTGATCATAACATAAACAACAGTGCCATGTTAAAAGTTTTCTCTGGGTCTATACACAAACTCTTCTCAGACAGGGTTCCTGTTTGCTGTCTACACCACCAGTTGGAAGAGAAAAAAGCCAATCAAGGTCTGACTGTCATGTGTACAGGCTGAAGCTGTACTTCTGGCTGAACTATATATAGAACCAAGTCTTACGTTATTAAAAAAACCCCTACTTTTAATATGATTGTGTGAAGAATGAAATAGGAGCATCAAGCCCATTAATTGAGATATTTAATTATATTGTCCCATTTCCACATTCATTTCCATGAATTTGGATGCCATTAGGTCAAGCTAACCCAAGCATTTACACCACCATGATAAATAGTGAAATATCAATGGATACACAGAAAGAAAATTTCCCAAATTTAGCAGAGAACACATTAGCATGAACTTGTAAATTTAACATTCAAGTTCACTGGCGCTTAGAGAACCAAGTGACTTTTGTTAAAGTAGGAAACTTTATGACTATGTGAGGACATGAACATCGAGAAAATGCTCCCTATTTTAAAACCAGGACATTAGAAATATTTTAATGAATTTATTTTTTGCATATCTGCCATCTAGGTGACAGTAAAACTCAATATTTATACATCAGATTTTTAAAACATGGTGCATATATACTGTATACTGCTACAGAATATAAGTTGCCCCCAAATCTCCAAGATACAATATGGGATCAAACAAACAAACAGAATGACAAGAAAAACCAACTGTAATATTTTGACACCTCTTAATTATTAAATAATTATGTTTAGAGAAATAAAAGTTAAAACATTGTGCTCTGAAGAGTATTTAAAATAGGAATGAACCTTCAAGATGGCAGAGGAGTAAGACGTGGAGATCACCTTCCTCTCCACAAATACATCAGAAATACATCTACATGTGGAACAACTACAGAACACCTACTAAACACTGGCAGAAGACCTCAGACTTCCCAAAAGGCAAAAAACTCCCCACGTACTTGGGTAGGGCAAAAGAAAAAAGAAAAAACAGAGACAAAAGAATAGGGATGGGACCTGCACCTCTGGGACGGAGCTGTGAAGGAGGAAAAGTTTCCACACACTATGAAGCCCCTTCACTGGTAGAGACAGGGAGCAGTGGGTGGGGGGAAGCTTTGGAAGCACGGAGGAGAGCACGGCAACAGGGGTGCGAAGGGCAAAGCGGAGAGCATCCCGCACAGATCGGTGCTGACCAGCACTCACCAGCCTCAGAGGCTTCTCTGCTCACCTGCCAGGGCAGGTGGGGGCTGGGAGCTGAGGCTCGGGCTTCAGAGGTGAGATCCCAGGGAGAGGACTGGGGTTGGCTGCGTGAACACAGCCTGAAGGGGACTAGTGTGCCACAGCTAGCTGGGAGGGAGTCCAGGAAAATGTCTGGATCTGCCTAAGAGGCAAGACACCACTGTTTCGGGGTGCACAAGAAGAGGGGATTAATAAAGCACTGCCGAAACGAGCTCCAGAGATGGGCGTGAGCCGCGGCTATCAGCGCGGACCCCAGAAACAGGCATAAGATGCTAAGGCTGCTGCTGCAGCCACCAAGAATCCTGTGTGAAAGCACAAGCCACTGTCCACACTTCCCCTCCCGGGAGCCTTTGCAGCCCGCCATTGCCAGGGTCCCGAATTCCAGGGACAACTTCCGCGGGCGAACCCACAGCACGCCTCAGGCTGGTGCAACATCATGCTGGCCTCTGCTGCGGCAGGCTCGCTTGCCCCGCACTCCGTACCCCAACCTCCCCCCGGCCTGAGTGAGCCAGAGCCCCCGAAGCAGCTGCTCCTTTAACCCTGTACTGTCTGGGTGAAGAAAAGACGCCCTCAGGTGACCTACACGCAGAGGCGGGGCCAAATCCAAAGCTGAGCCCCAGGAGCTGTGCAAACAAAGAAGAAAAAGGGAAATCTATCCCAGCAGTGGAATACCTGAATAGACAATGAATCATCCCAAAATTGAGGCGGTGGACTTTCTGTGATTTTTGTCTGTATAGCTTTGCTTATACCATTTGTCCTATGGTTCTGTCTGTACGTCTTTTGTTTCTTTGCTTTTTAGTACAGTTTATAGGGCTTGTTATCATTGGTGGATTTCTTTTTTGGTTTGGTTGCTCTCTTCTTTCTTTCTTTTTTTAAATTACTTTTTAATTTTTAAAAAATTTTAATTTTTTTAATTTTAATAACTTTATTTTATTTTTTACTTTCTTTCTTTTTTTCTCCCTTTTGTTCTGAGCCGTGTGGCTGACAGGGTCTTGGTGCTCTGAAGGGTGTCAGGCCTGTGCCTCTGAGGCAGGAGAGCCAACTTCAGGACACTGGTCCACGAGAGACCCCCCCAGCATCACGTAATATCAAAAGGCGAAAGCTCTCCCAGAGATCTCCATCTAAACGCTAACACCCAGCTCCATTCAACGACCAGCAAGCTACAGTGCTGGAAACCCTAGGCCAAACAACTAGCAAGAGAGGAACATAACCCCACCCATTAGCACACAGGCTGCCTAAAATCATAATAAGGTCACAGACACCCCAAAACACACCACAGGATGCGGTCCTGCACACCTGAAAGACAAGATGCAGCCTCATCCACCAGAACACAGGCACCACTCCCATCCACCAGGAAGCCTACACAACCCACTGAACCTACCTTAGCCATTGGGGGCAGACACCAAAAACAGCAGGAACTACGAACCTGCAGCCTGCAAAAAGGAGACCCCAAACACAGTAAGTTAAGCAAAATGAGAAGACAGAGAAATACACAGCAGATGAAGGAACAAGGAAAAAACCCACCAGACCAAACAAATGAGGAGGAAATAGGCAGTCCACCTGAAAAAGAACTCAGAGTAATCATAGTAAAGATGAGCCAAGAGCTTGGAAATAGAATGGAGAAAATACAATAAACGTTTAACAAGGACCTAGAAGAACTAAAGAGCAAACAAACAATGATGAAGAACACAATAAATGAAATTTAAAATTCTCTGTAAGGAATCAATAGCAGAATAACTGAGGCAGAAGAACAGAAAAGTGACCTGGAAGATAAAATAGTAGAAATACCTACTGCAGAGCAGAATAAAGAAAAAAGAATAAAAAGAATTGAGGACAGTCTCAGAGACCTCTGGGACAACATTAAACACACCAACATTCGAATTATAGGGGTCGCAGAAGAAGAAGAGAAAAAGAAAGGAACTGAGAAAATATTTGAGGAGAATACAGTTGGAAACTTCCCTTATATGGGAAAAGAAATAGGCAATCAAGTCCAGGAAGCGCAGACAGTGCCATACAGGAAATATCCAAGGAGAAACATGCCAAGACACATATTAATCAAACTATCAAAAATTACATACAAAGAAAAAATATTAAAAGCAGCAAGGGAAAACAACAAATAACATACAAGGGAATCCCCATAAGGTTAACAACTGACCTTTCAGCAGAAACTCTGCAAGCCAGAAGAGAGTGGCAAGACATATTCAAAGTGATGAAAGGGAAAAACCTACAACCAAGATAATTCTACCCAGCAAGGATCTCATTCAGATTCGACGGAGAAATTAAAACCTTTACAGACAAGCCAAGGCTAACAGAATTCAGCACCACAAAACCAGCTTTATTACAAATGCTAAAGGAAATTCTCTAGATAGGAAACACAAGAGAAGGAAAAAAACCTCCAATAACAAACCCAAAAGAATTAAGAAAATGGGAATAGGAACATACATATCAATAACTACCTTAAATGTAAATGAATTAAATGCTCCAACCAAAGGACACAGACTGGCTGAATGGATACAAAAACAAGACTCCTATATATGCTGTCTACAAAGGAACCACTTCAGACACATACTGGGGACCCAGACAGACTGAAAGTGAGGGGATGGAAAAAGACATTCCATGCAAATGGATATCAAAAGAAAGCTGGAATAGCAATTCTCATATCAGACAAAATAGACTTTAAAATAAAGACTATTACAAGAGACAAAGAAGGACACTACATAAGGATCAAGGGATCAATCCAAGAAGAAGATATAACAATTGTAAATATTTATGCACCTAAAATAGGAGCACCTCAATACATAAGGCAAATGCTAACAGCCATAGAAGGGGAAATCAACAGTAACACAATCATAGGAGGGGACTTTAACACCCCACTTTCACCAAAGGACAGATCATCCAAAATGAAAATAAATAAGGAAACACAAGCTTTAAATGACACATTAAACAAGATGGACTTAATTGATATTTATAGAACATTCCATCATAAAGAACAGAATACACTTTCTTCTCAAGTGCTCATGGAACATTCTCCAGGACAGATCATATATTGACTTGTCACAAGTCAAGCCCTGGTACATGTAAGAAAATTAAAATCGTACCAAGTACCTATTCTGACCATAATGCTACAAGACTAGATATCAATTACAGGAAAAATACTGTAAAAAATACAAAAACATGGAGGCTAAACAATATGTTACTAAATTACCAAGAGATCACTGAAGAAATCAAAAAATACCTAGAAACGAATGACAATGAAAACACGATGGCGCAAAACCTACGGGATGCTGCAAAAGCAGTTGTAAGAGGGCAGTTTGTAGCAATACAAGCCTACCTCAAGAATGAAGAAACAACTCAAATACACAATCTAACCTTACACTTAAAGCAAATAGGGAAAGAAGAACCAAAAAACCCCCAAAGTTAGCAGAAGGAAAGAAATCATAAAAATCAGATCAGAAATAAATGAAAAACAAATGAAGGAAACAAGAGCAAAAATCAATAAAACTAAAAGCTGGTTCTTTGAGAAGATAAACAAAATTGATAAACCATTAGCCAGACTCATCAAGAAAAAAAGGAAGAAGACTCAAATCAATAGAATTAGAAATGAAAAAGGAGAAGTAACAACAGACACTGCAGAAATACAATGGATCATGAGAGATCACTACAAGCAACTCTATGCCAATAAAATGGACAACCTGGAAGAAACACACAAATTCTTAGAAATGCACAACCTTCTGAGACTGAACCAGGACGAAACAGAAAATATAAAGACACCAATCAGAAGCACTGAAATAGAGACCGTGATTAAAAATCTTCCAACAAACAAAAGCCCAGGACCACATGGTTTCACAGGCGAGTTCTAGCAAACATTTAGAGAAGAGCTAACACCTATCCTTCTCAAACTCTTCCAAAATATAGCAGGGGGGAAACATTCCCAAACTCATTCTACGAGGCCACCATCACCCTGATACCAAAACCAGACAAAGATGTCACAAAGAAAGAAAACTACAGGCCAATATCACTGATGAACATAGATGCAAAAATCCTCAACAAAATACTAGCAAACAAAATCCAACAGCACATTAAAAGGATCATACACCATGATCAAGTGGGGTTTATCCCAGGAATGAAGGCATTCTTCAATATATGCAAATCAATCAATGTGATAAACCATACTAACAAATAGAAGGAGAAAAACCATATGATCATCTCAATAGATGCAGGAAAAGCTTTCCACAAAATTCAACACCCATTTACGCTAAAAACCCTCCAGAAAGTAGGCATAGAGGGAACTTGCCTCAACATAATAAAGGCCATATATGACAAACCCACAGCCGACACAGTTTTCAATGGTGAAAAACTGAAACCATTTCCTCTAAGATGAGGAACAAGACAAGGTTGTTCACTCTCACCACTATTATTCAACATAGTTTTGGAAGTTCTAGCCACAGAAATCAGAAAAGAAAAAGAAATAAAAGGAATCCGAATTGGAAAAGAAGAAGTAAAGCTGTCACTGTCTGCAGATGACATGATACTATACATAGAGAATCCTAAAGATGCTACCAGAACACTACTAGAGCTAATCAATGAATTTGGTTATATAGCAGAGGATACAAAATAAATGAACAGAAATCTCTTGCATTCCTATACACTAATAATGAAAAATCTGAAACACAAATTAAGGAAACACTCCCATTTACCACTGCAACAAAAAGAATAAAATACCTAGGAATAAACCTACCTAAGGAGACAAAAGACCTTTATGCAGAAAACAGTAAGGCACTGAGGACAGAAATTAAACATGATACAAACAGATGGAGAGATATACCATGTTCTTGGATTGGAAGAATCAACATTGTGAAAATGACAGTACTACCCACGGCAATCTACAGATTCAATGCAATACCTATCCAACTACCAACGGCATTTTTCACAGAATTAGAACAAAAAATTTCACAATTTGTATGGAAACACAAAAGACCCTGAATACCAAAAGCAATCTTGAGAAAGAAAAACAGAGCTAGAGGAATTACGCTCCCAGGCCTCAGACTATGTTACAAAGGTACAGTAACCAAGACAGTATGGTACTGGCACAAAGACAGAAATATACATCAATGCATCAGGATAGAAAGCCCAGAGAGAAACCCACGCACATATGGTCACCTTATTTTTCATAAAGGAGGCAAGAATATACAATGGAGAAAAGACAGCCTCTTCAATAATGGTGCTGGGAAAACTGGACAGCTACATTTAAAAGAATGAAATTAGAACACTCCCTAACACCATACACAAAAATAAACTCAAAATGGATTAAAGACCTAAATGTAAGACCAGACGCTATAAAACTCTTAGAGGAAAACATAGGCAGAATACTCTATGACATAAATCACAGCAAGATCCTTTTTGACCCACCTCCTAGAGAAATGGAAATAAAAACAAAAATAAACAAATGGGACCTAATGAAACTTAACAGCTTTTGCACAGCAAAGGAAACCATAAACAAGATGAAAAGACAATCCTGAGAATGGGAGAAAATATTTGCAAATGAAGAAACTGACAAAGGATTAATCTCAAAATATACAAGCAGCTCATGCAGCTCAACATCAAAAAAACAAACAAGCCAATCCCAAAATGGGCAGAAGCCCTAAACAGACATTTCTCCAAAGAAAATATACAGATTGACAACAAACCCATGAAAGGATGTTCAACATCACTAATCATCAGAGAAATGCAAATCAAAAGTGCAATGAGGTATCACCTCACACCGGTCAGAATGGCCATCATCAAAAAAATCTACAAACAATAAATGCTGGAGAGGGTGTGGAGAAAAGGGAACACTCTTGTACTGTTGGTGGGAATGTAAATTGATACAGTCACTATGGAGAACGGTATGTCGGGTCCTTAAAAAACTAAAAATAGGACTACCATACGACCCAGCAATCCCACTGCTGGGCATATACCCTGAAAAATCATCATTCAAAAAGAGACATGTACCAGAATGTTCTTTGAAGCTCTATTTACAATAGCCAGAACATGGAAGCATCCTAAGTGTGCAGCGACAGATGAACGGCTAATGAAGATGTGGCACATATATACAATGGAATATTACTCAGCTGTAAAGAGAAACGAAATTGAGTTATTCATAGTGAGGTGGATGGACCTAGAGTCTGTCATACAAAGTGAAGTAAGTCAGAAAGAGAAAAACAAATCCCATATGCTAACACATATATATGGAATCCAAAAAAGAAAGAAAGAAAGAAAGAAAAAATGGTTCTGAAGAACCTAGGGGCAGGACAGGAATAAATACGCAGACATAGAGAATGGACTTGAGGACATAGGAAGGGGGAAGGGTAAGCTGGGACAAAGAGAGAGTGGCATGGACATATATACACTACCAAATGTAAAATAGACAGCTAGTGGGAAGTAGCCACATAGCACAGGGAGATCAGCTCAGTGCTTTGTGACCACCTAGAGGGGTGGGATAGGGAGGGTGGGAGGGAGATGCAAGAGGGAGGAGATGTGGGGATATATGTATATGTATAGCTGATTCACTTTGTTATAAAGTAGAAACTAACACACCATTGTAAAGCAATTATACTCCAATAAAGATATTTTAAAATAATAATAAATAAATAAATAAAATGTGAATGACTGTTTTACATGTGGTTCATCACAAAATCATAAAAGTGCAATTCTCCATTGTATATGTTTAAGAATATATTCATGATGCTGACTAAGGTCCTCATATGACTGTGGCTTTGGTCTTGAAACATGGAGAAATTTTTTCTTGAATTTCTATCAAACACAACTACCCAGCTGCCATTAACAAGTGATGTGCAAAGTCAGAGAGGGTCAACGGTTGTAGGATTTGGGAAAATTTTCTCCATTCTGTGAAGTGTTGAAGTCATTTATTGAACACCCACTAAGTGTAAAACAGGGCAGGATACTAAAATACTGAAAAAATGGACAACATATACTTTAAGTCTTCAAAGAGGTGATACTGACATTAAAACATGTGAAAATAACCAACAAAATGAAGAGTGCTATACTATCATTTTAGATAACAAATATGTGAGTTAAAATACATTTCTATGTGATCAAATATAAGCGGTTATTATTAAGGATTGACAACTATATTTGTATTGAGGAGAACTGTATTGAAGCAGCCTATGAACTTATTAATGGTTTATTGATTGATTGACTTATAGATCTTGGAAAGCAAAAATTTTCTTAAGGTCAAGTTGTAAAGGTAGGAAAGTAAAGACCATGTAGGATTTAAGATTGTGAAGAATTTGAAAGACTTCCTAGGCAGGTGAAATAGGGATATATTGGAATATAAGGAAAAGAACTTGTACTCCAGATGAGTGAATGCAGTTGGGTGAATGGATATTTGCTGTATGAAAGAAGTGGGGAGAACTACTGGAAGTGGATTTTGGTGGATTAGAGTATGAGTATCTTGAATGCCAAGCTAGGGGATTGAGATTCCATCTGGCAGGCTGTTTTTGAAGGATGGCATGCTCAGGAAGCCAGGGCTGAGTAGTTCATTGCTAGTCATAGTCAGGGACTCAATCATTCAGCCTGGTTGTCTAATTTTTCTACTGCAGGAAATTCATCTGAAGAAAGGTTGGGTGGAAGACTGTGACGGGCTGAAGACCACTTATCCTTACCATTACTACTAAAATCACTAAAATGCTAAACCTTTAATGGAACAGCCTTCTGGCTTGACTAGGAACACTACTTCACAAAGAAAGGATGAAACCAAAAGGTTTATCCAACTCAGACCTAGAAGTGGGGAGAATGGTGGGAAGGCTGCAAATAGTCAATCATTTAATACTGAATGGAGAATTAAGGACTCTAGAACTAACCTTTGGAGAAAAGTAAGAACAGAAAAGATAAGATTTGGAACACTCATTATTATTCCTGTTTTCATATAACAGGGTTTCTTGTCATCCAACTATTTGTTATCTACATCCTAATGTTAAGGTGTCTATAGATTCCAGCCCTTCTAAATCAGCAAACTGCTCATCCTGTTTCAGAAAATTACTCACTGATGGATTCATAACATAAACATAATACCGTATAATAGAAATAAAATTCAAATCAACTTTAAAGTGAAATTCTGAATTTTAAAGATATAGTATCATGAAGCCATTGTAAATAATACCAGAGATCTGCTGGGTTAAACATACAAAGCCATTGATAAATGAGGATGTGTAGTTAACAATTTAAAGAAGAGATACAATAGAAGTAAAAGAAAAAACAATTGAGTATCAAATAATTAAGAGAAGGCCTTGGAAAACCGTTGAATTTTTACCAGAATTAGCCTGTTTGAGCTGCTAACATTGAACATGCAGGGAAGGAGAGTTTACTGTCCCATAAACCAGTTTTGCTGAAATAATCACTCGAAACAGAATGTAATTCTTTTTTTTAATTGTAGCACTTGTGCTTAATTAAAATTTAACCTAAATTTTACTAGCTATAAGAGAAAATATACTGGATTCGTTTATATAATAACATATTTTGACATAAATTTCAAATGAAAATTATTTTCAAATGTATTTTCAATTACTCTTCAGTCACTATTTACAGATGATTTGAAGTATATGGATTTTTTTTTTTATGTACAAATCATCCTTGAAAAATAAGGATTCTTTTACTTGAGTAGGACTTATCTTAATCCAGAGATCAGATCTAGGTCCAATAGACAAAATTTTAAAACTTAAAATTTTCTGAGAGTAAAAGGCACTTAAAAAGTTAAAACCTCCTAACAGACCAGCATTCCGACTATAGAATCAGCTGATTTATGGGTAGTGAGCATTTTGTTATCAAAATACTCATCCACAGCTGAGTGAGCCTATAGCATGGATACATGGTAGATTTCTGTACCAGAAATTGGATGAGCTTGTGTGTGGATCTCCTTCCAAATGCTAAGATTTCAAGGGCTTAACTGAGACCAGAACAGCATTTTCCAAAGTTGCTAGAAACAAAGAGTCCTTTAAAATGTTCCACTGACAAAGGGTTGTAGAGCCAAATAAAGTTTAAAAACACTTCAGACCAAACTCTACTTAACAGTGAAATTCACAGAGCACATTATAGCTCATTCCACATCTCAAAAGTCCTCCAGTCAAGAAACATGTTTAAATTTCCTGAACCCAGGATTTCTCAACTTTATTTTACTACAAAATCCTTTTTCTTACTTTTTTTTCTTTTTTGTTGACTTCACATTCACTAATGTCCCATGGGAGCATAGGTGATATTCAAAATATTTAACAAACTTCAAGTGAAGGCACTAAACAATCAGAAGGCTGTCTGACTAATTAGAATGACCATAAAACTAGTGTTCTTTGGATCACTATTTAGAGGAAAAATCTGGTTTAAAACTGAGATCTTAATTGATAATCTAATGCCATCAATCTGCAAAGTTGCCTTAATTAGTAGGGTTTTTTTTTCTTGTTTTTGGTTACAGTTGCTGGACTTAAAATGTAGCTGATATAATGTAAATCATTTCAAAAAGGTCAAATGTATGATGTCACATGTTCTCTAGCATCAAATCCATTTCACTAAGTCTAAAATAATCTCTTTCAAGAGACGCAATATTTTTTTAACCCTGGAAGGTTCGTTTCTAACCTTGAAATAACTTAAAGACACTTTTCAAAACTAAATTAAAAATTGAAAAAATAAATAATAAGTAGAAAAGGGCAAGAGCTAAAGTAAGAGACATTTTCACTGGCCATTAAAACAATTCTCTTCTTAAATCTGATTTTTAAAAATTAATAGAAAAGACTGGCAATTAACTTATTTTCCCTGGTGACTACTGCCTGTTTGGGGTGATACAAACATTTACCTAGATAACTGTGCTTTAGGAGTAATAAGAATTATATTTTTGGTCTCTGTCCCAGTTTCTGCCAGAGTTTTTAAAACCCTTGGGATTTCCTAAGAGATGAGATGATAATGATGTCTTTTGTTATGTTAAGAAGGTGATCTTTGGAAAGCACCTAAGGATGGGAGCAGGCAGCCTGTGGAGCCAACCTTGTGATTAGAGGTTGGAACTTTCAGTCCCACCCCCTTGCCCTCAGGGCAGGGAAGAGCCACTCAAGATTGAGCTCAATCGCCCATGGCCAATGAGTTATTCAGACACGCCTGTGTACTGAAGCCTCCATAAACCCCCAAGGACAGGGTTCAGGGAGCTTCCCAGTTGGTGAGCACATGGAGATTTAGGGAGAGTGGGCTCCATGCTTTCTCCCCATACCTCGTCCTATACATGTTTTCTATCTGGCTGTTGCTGAGTTTTATCATTTTATAATACACCGGTTAATCTAGTTAATAGAATATTTCTGTGAGTTCTATGAGTCACTTGGGCAAATTAATTAAAGCTAAGAAGGGGGTCGTTGGAACCTCTGATCTGTGGTACAAGGGTCAGAAGCACAGGTGACAACATATACTTGGTGACTGGCACCTGAAGTGTGTGTGTGCATTCCTGCTGGACTGAGCCCTTCCTTCACATGTGAGATCTGATGCTATCTACAGGTAGATAGTGCCAGAATTGAGTTGAATTATAGGACACCCAGCCGTTTGAGCACTGCTACGCTCTCTCATTGGAAATGGGGTGCTCAGGACCACTTAATGCTTTCCAGGCTCTGGCTTCTGTGAATTCATGACAACAGTAACCTCTGAAACATACACATGTACCTCTGCCACAAAAAACTTCTGATAGACACATAAGAAATTAATAACAGTTGCTAAGAAAGGGGGTAAGGGACCTAACGTTGGTTGGATGAGGGGCAAAAATATTCCAGAAGGAATTACTACTACTATTTACCTTTTGATAGTATGTGATTTTTAAATATGTGATCTCATTAGATTTTCCAAATACAAATAAACAAGATAATTATCATTTGTTTAAAAAAAGGCTGAAGAAAATGTAGTTTTATATACTTCAGAAAAAAGAAAATTGAGGGAGGATTTGATTATAGCGTTCAGTAGGCCAAGAAATGTGAATAAAGAAAGAATTACTATAAAGGGGCCAGAAAAATGATTTAGGAGACGAGACTTTAGGAGACACTTTCTGATAAGCAGAGCAGTAACTCTTGCCCATTTCCTTTGTTTTTGGCCACAAATGGTTAAAGGCTCCTGTGAGAGGGCTACAAGGGGACTAGTGTCCACATGAAGTGGATAGCTTAGATCCCGATACCAACTACTGGAAATTATCCAGGGCCCAGTAAAGAAGTACTGGTAAGCTGCAGTTGCCAGCACGGTGCTTGGTAGATGTAAATATTTGTGGGTCTGCTAAATTAACGGTAAGACTATAATTCATAATATCTTGCACACAAACTAGATTGGTAAGTTTTCAGTGGATGACTTTATTACCATTCAGAACTCAGTTAGATGGAACAGTACTCCTCAATGATTGAGAAGTCAATCTTCCTCAATCTTCATGTATCACCATCTGCAAACATTGCTCTCTCTCACAGATTACCTGCCTTCAGCTATGGATGAGACAGTGAGATGCATTTCATTCTCCTCTTCCTGGACACACAGAACAATGACCTTTTCTAACCTCCCTTGGAGCCAGGCAGAGGTCAAGTTTTTGCATTCTTGTTGAAAGGGTATGGGTCTACCACTTTCAGGCCTGGCCAGGAGATATTATGCATGATTGCCATGTTCCCTTCTGCTGTAGTTTAGGTAGTCATGCATTTAAGACAACACCTCAAGGTGGAGGGGGCATGGGTTCCTGATTCACTACTTGAAAGCAATCTGCTAAGAATGAACCACCTAATTCACACTGGTCTCTGACAAGAGAAATAAACATTTATTAAGTTAAGACACTTGGCTTTCAGGAGTGTTTGTTAGACTACCTAGCATCAATTACCTTGAGTAATTCATTGCTAAACTGGTAGACCGGTAATAACCACGGACTAGTGATGAGTCTACTTAATTCCCATCCTCTCCATTTCTCATTGCTGATTTACTCTATACTCACCAGAAATTATTTTTCATAGGACTTCCTGATGACCATGTCAGTCTAGAATTATCCATAGTACCTCTATGTCTATCTCTGCCTCCAATTCAACTTCCCAGTAGGGGACCTGGCATTACCCCTCTGTGTAGATACAACCATGGAGGATCAGGTCCTAACGAGAGCGTATCTAGAAGGGCCCTGTTCTGCAAGGTTTATGGTTTATTTTGCTATACCTTGGATTCATATGTTGGTTTAAAATAAAAAGTGACATGATTTTTAAAGGCTGAAGCTGAGTGGCTGAACCAAATTTCTATAATCAAGGTAACATATATTTTCCCCCTGAGTCTGTACTAGGTCATTTCTTAAAAATTATTTTTTCTATCCTATGAATCTATATGTTTACATAAGCATTAGCTATTATTCCCAACGTCTATGTTATGGACGGAAAATAGGATTCTTCTCGTGTCCCAACTCAAATCAAACAGTAAAGCATTGTTTACATTATACAAGGTTTACATTGCACAGGACTGTTTATATTCCACAAGGATCCTGAGGTCACGTCTAGAACCAATGGGAAAAAATGTCATAATAGATTAGTAAGGACTGTAAGGAAGATGGAAGGGAAAAGTGGTGGCATATGTGCTAGGCATTTATTTCCCCAACTGAGGTCATTTCCTTGTCATGTATCACAACGCTACTGTAGTTGCTCATGTGCTGCAATCCACTGCCCACCCATCCACCCATCTAACATTTTTGAGGACTTAACCTGTGCCAAGGACTCTACTCTCTGCCTGAAATGCAAGTGAAAAATACAACCCAGGTCTTTCCTGAAAGAGCACATAAAGGAAGACTGATCTCTGAATAGTAAGTGACACAAGATAATGGCTGAATGGGTGGTTTCTTTTATCGTGCACTTGCAGGATAGAAAGCAGAGAGAAAAATAGCTCCAAAGAGTTGGACATTATCATTGATTTTCGAGTGACCACCAATTAAAGGGCATGCTTAGCAGCTAGAAATGAGGACCTCATTAGATGACTACAAGAGCCAGACACTTTCAAAACTTTCCCCTAAACTTGCAGTTCCATTTTCATTTCATGAAGAGACAGCTTGGGAAGTCGGAGGTCACGCTCTTGTATGTCCACAACAGGGATGATTTAAGGCACCGGTAAGCTCCTGCTGAGCTGCCACCTAAGGTCATACGACTGTGAATCATGGCGGGATATAATGACTTGGGCAACATTCTTTCCTGCAAATACGTACAAGATGGATGGTGAATAGTATTGAAGTATAATATATGGTGCCGATCATGAATTTAAATTCCCTCAGAAATGGAGGAGAAACAATTAGCAAAGGGCATTCTTGACTTCGTTGAGCAGCAATGCCTCTCTGACTCCTGAGACACTCATTTTCAGCAGTCAGGCCACAAGATGTGTCTTCAATTTCTGCAAAATCTAGTTCTAGCTAGATTTTGGGAACTAATGGGAATATGATCTTAATGGATGTCTCATGTTTCTCATGCAGTGTGGCTGTGGAAGTTTATGGGATGGAGTCAACAAAAAAGACAGGTCCTTTTTTACAGCATTCTTTATATCTGTTCAATCTTGTCACTACCATAGTGTCCTACTAAAAGGACGTTTCAGGGATTGTGTGAGGCTTGGTACAGTGTGTTTTTATAGTCAGAGTGGGTCAGCGGATGGAGAATCACATGAGAGAAAACAAGAGGATGAGGTGCTATTCCTGGCTCCGGCTTCACCTCAGAGAATGACCTTGGCAGAAGCACTTAACCTCACTTTGAATCTTTGAACCTCAGTTTTCTCATCTGTGAAATGAGGAAAGAACATCTGCCCCTTTGCTCCCTCTCAGGATTCTTGGAGGATTAAACAGATCAGGGCTATAACCTGAACTACGGTGAACCCATGAGGAAAAAAATTAGACATCACTTAACTATATAATATTCTTTTTAATCATTACTAATTTCCAAAGGTGAAGAAAACCTTGTAAAAAAAAATATGTAAGCTGATTGTTTTTCTGGAAACAAAATAAAGGCTCAACTAGCAACCCTGCATTAAAAAAGAGAACCTGAAATGCACATTCCACATCTACTTCGAGACAGAAAGACCCCCAAATTCCTTCCAGTTTCCTAAGATTTTTCCACTATAATTTTTTTTCGTTATTGTCTTCTTCATCAAACGTTAGTTATATTTTGGGGGTTTGCTATTGCACAGTTGAGCGTATATAAGGAAATCGTCTTTCCAATTCACTAATAAAAAAGGGAGTACAGGAGAGAAGAAGGAAGAGAGGGAAGGAGGAAGGAATAAACAGAGAACAAACCCACGTGGCTAAAAGAAGCTGACCTGAGAAGACAAAACAATTCATAATTTAAAATACTATATAATACAAATGAAGTTAAAGATGTGTTTGCCCAGAAGAGGACTGACTTGAAGTAAACTGATATGATTTGCTGGATAACACCCTGTATTTCCCTGCTTTAGTGAAACAGTCAGTCATAGAAGAGCTCTATCTACAGGGAAATTATGAAAGAAATAATCTTCATTTCTCCATGATTCTTTAAAACCAAATTGGACTTTATTCCTTCTTATTTCCCTCTCAAACTCCACTCCTCGACATAGAAAATAGCATTCTGGAATGACTTAGAATTAGAGAGCAGTCAATATTTCATGATTTTAAGGTTCTTCATTAGGAACAATGTGAATTTGGGCCCAATAATCCTAATCCTAGCTTTTTCTTTAGTTCTATAGTTCTATTAGGCCATGTTGTTAGAGCACTGTTCACACTTATTGCCAATAGTCTCTGGATTGGAGGTCAAACTGTCACTTACCTTCTTCAGCATACCCTTCAATGATTAAATGCCCCCAAGGACTTTTAAGAATCATTTTCATCTTGTAAATATTTTTTAATTGACATCTTAACTTTATAGTTGCTTCCCCTGTGAGGGAAAGAGACTAGGGTGATGCAGGGTTTTTGCTTCTTACTTTGTATTTTTTCAAGTACTTATTACTTTTTAAATTAAAATCAAGGAACCAGCACAAGAATGCTAGTAAGGTATAAGTGAGATGTAATGCTTGGTGTGCATAAGGGTTCAACAGTCCACTGTGAGAGTGCAGCCTGTTGAACAACCTCAGTGATAAGTGGGAACCACTTGTCCAAGACTATTTTATTTAAGATGCAATACTCATTTCTATCCCCTTCAATACATTTTAAGTACCCCAAGCTAGAATAATGGGGCTAGAGGTGCAAGAAGAATATTATACAAAACAGGGGCAATATAAAAAAAATTACAATCAAATTTTCCTTATTAAAAATATAAGTGAAAAACCTAAATACACTATTATTCCACAGAGTTTTAAGGTATATTAAAAACATTGTGATAGGATGTTTCAAAAATTATGGTACAATCCCCTTCTGACACCCTCATTCCTGAGTCACCACTTCAGCAGGACTGGGCTTTGGCATACTCAACCCACATGATGAGACAATAGCAAAAGAGCTTGATGGCTCAGTTGCCGAGGACTAGCCCACTAGGTTCTGAAGACAAGTGGACCAGGTGCTCCCACTGTCCATGCCAACCACCAAACCTGTGAGTGAGGCTGTCTCAGACCAGCTCTCACTCAGCTGATCCATCAGTTGACTAAAACTGCATGAAGGAGCCCAGATAAAACCAAAAGTAAACCACTACCCAGATGAAGCCAGTCCCAAATGGCCAAGTAATTGCTATTTTAAGCCACTAAGTTTTTTGTTGTTGTTGTTTTGTTTTTTATATCTTTATGGGAGTATAATTTCTTTACACTGGTTTGTTAGTTTCTGCTTTATAACAAAGTGAATCAGTTATACATATACATATGTTCCCATATCTCTTCCCTCTTGTGTCTCCCTCCCTCCCACCCTCCCTATCCCACCCCTCTAGGTGGTCACAAAGCACCAAGCTGATCTCTCTAAGCCACTAAGTTTTGAGGTGGTTTGTAATATAGCAAAAGCTAATCTATACTATAATACGATTTGGTCAAGTGGGTTTATCCTTGAGAATGCAAGGTTGGTTCAGTATCAGCCAGTCAAATCATGTGATTCACTATATTAGTTAAATAAAAGGAGAAAATCATATCATCATTCTTTTTAGATAGAAGAGATAAAAAGCATCCCATGAGGTTCAAAATCTATTGGGTAGGGTAAATTTTATAAAACTAGATCCAAATAATAACTATCTTTCCTTGATAAAGGCTATATACCAAAAATACATGGCACATGTATACACTAACAAAAATTATTATACTACTAATTTTTTTAAAAAATTAGCATTTCCTTTAAGGAGAGAATTGAGATAAAGATTTCTAACATTACTGATCTATTGGAACCAACCTTTTTGGAGCTGTGTATTGAGAGAAATAGAAAGAGAGAGAAGATTTAGAAGATTTATAGATTGCTTTGATTATGTATTTCATTGGAAACACAGGAAAATCAATAAGCTATTAAATCTAAGAAAAGAGCTCAACATAGGGGCTGGAAAAAAATTAATACACCAAAATCACTTGCGTTCCTCCATAGCATCAATATCTAGATACAATACAACATGAATTTACCACAGTAACAAAACCTATAGAGAGTATGGGGTTTCACCTAATAAATTATGCAGAAAATCTTCATAATGAAAACTTTATTAGAGGACACATGAGTAAAAGAAATATATATCACAGGTATGGATGAGATGACTTACTATAATAATATAAATGTCCTTATATTAATCTATAAAATTAAATGCAACTGTAATAAAAGGCCAAGCTTTTTTTTTTGAGGGACAGCATAAAAAAGTGATTCTAAAATGTATCTGGGGGACTTCCCTGGTGGTGCAGTGGTTGAGAATCCGCCTGCCAATGGAGGGAACATGGGTTCAATCCCTGGTCCAGGAAGATCCCACATGCCACGGAGCAACTAAGCTGGTGCACCACAACTGCTGAGCCTGCACTCTAGAGCCCACGAGCCACAACTACTGAAGCCCACGAGCCTGGAGCCTGTGCTCCGCAACAAGGGAAGCCACTGCAATGAGGAGACTGTGCACCACAACAAAGAGTAGCCTCCTGCCCCACGCCTCGCTGCAACTAGACAAAGCTCACACGCAGCAATGAAGACCCAACGCAGCCAAAAAAAAAAAAAAAAAAAAAAAGAGCAGATTGCTCTATCTCCTATAAAAACATTAAAATAAAATAAAATAAAATGTATCTGGAAGAATAAAGTTCTCCATACAGCTAAGGTAGTTTTGAAAAATAAGCTCAAAGTGGAGAATGTGCCCTATACATTAAAATCTATTGGGAAGTCATGATAGATAAGAACTGTGTGATGCCCTTGGAAGAAACAGCAAACAAGAAAACAAATCAAACAGGTGGCCTAGAAATACAGCTATATACAGATAGGAAGTTGGCACATGAAAGAGATGGAATCATAGTCCAATGGAGGAAGCTGAATTACAGCTTTTGGGGAAACAGTCTCATTTTAAAAAGAGATATGAGACTGGATCTTAACCTAGTGACATCACTTATGTTGTACCCAGTCCTATATAGCTCACCTAATCTTCACAAAAAAATCCACAAGGCATAAACTATTATCCTCATTTTACAGGTGGAAAAACTGAGGTATGAGAGATAAAATGACTAGCCTAAGAAGTACATGGTGGAGCTGGAACTTAAACCCCACAGAAATCATTCTATTAACCATTATGTTATATAATTCCACCTAATGTACAAAACTAAAATACAATAGTTTTAATATCTAAATGTGAAAAATAAAATCTAGAGAGAATAAAAGAAATTGCAAGGTAATATATTTGTGATTTCAGGGTAAGAGATGAAATAGATCTTTGAAAAATAAAGAAGCATACATTGTATGAAGCAAAAGTGATGAATTTAACTATATTAAAATTATAAATTTATTAATATAAAACATCTGATTTAAAAAAGTGGGCAGAAGAGCTGAATAGACATTTTTCCAGAGAAAACATACAGATGGCTAACAGGCACATGAAAAGATGCTCAACATCACTAGCCATCAGGGAAATGCAAATCAAAACCACAATGAGAGATCACCTCACACATGTCAGAATGGCTATCATAAAAAAGAACAAAACTAACAAGCCTTGGCGAGGATGTGGAGAAAAGGGAACCCTGGTACACTGTTGGTGGGAATGTTAACTGATGTAGCCACTAGAGGGGTGGGATAGGGAGGGTGGGAGGCAGACACAAGAGGAAGAAGATATGGGGACATATGTATATGTATAGCTGACTCACTTTGTTATAAAGCAGAAACTAACACACCACTGTAAAGCAACTATACTCCAATAAAGATGTTAATAAAAACAAAAACAAAACAGAACAACCATATAATCCAGTAATTCCATTCCTAGGTATATATCTGAAGAAAACAGAAACACTGATTTGAAAAGATGCATGCACCCACATCCAGTGTTTGTAACAGCATTGTTTACAATAGCCAAGATATGGAAGCAACCTAAGTGTCCGTCAAGAGATGAATGAATAAAGAATACGTGCCATATGTACACAATGGAACACTGCTCAGCCATAAAAAATGTTAAATTTTGCCATTTGCAACAACATAGATGGACCTGGAGGGTATTATGCTTAGTGAAATAAGTCAGACAAAGACAAATACTGTAATGATATCACTTATAAGTAGAATCTAAAAAATAAGACGAATGAATGAATACAACAAAACAGAAACAGATTCACAGATATAGAAAACAATCTAGTGGTTACCAGTGGGGAGAGGGAAGCGAAAGGGGCAAGATACAGACTGGGAATTAGGAAGTGCAGACAACTATGTATAAAATAAACGAGATACAAGGATATATTGTAGGGCATGGGGAATATAGCCAATATTTTATAGTAACTTTCAATGGAGCATAATCTATAAAAATATTGAATCACCATGTTGTACACCTGAAATTAACATAATATTGTAAATCAATTATACTGTAATAAAAAATTAGAATTTTATGTACAATAAAGGATACCAAAGTCAGACTGAAAAACAGTTGATGGGTAGAAGACATATACATTATCTAAAACCCAATAAAGGACTCAACATCTGAATACAAAAACTTCTACATCTCTAAAGACACACAATACTCAATAGAAAAATGAGAGAAGGTCATGATAGGCAATTCATAGAATGGAAAACATGAATAGCAAGAAAGTATATGAAGACCTAACTTTTCTAGAATCAGAGCAATGCAGAATTAAAACACCTTACTTCATATGAATCCACACATGCCAAATTTCCAGAAGTTAAAATGCAAATTATGCCGTGGAGCAACTACGCCTGCGCATCACAACTACTGAGCCTGCGCTCTAGAGCCTGGGAGCCACAACTACTGAGCCCGCGCGCCTAGAGCCTGTGCTCCGCAACAAGAGAAGCCACTGCAATGAGAAGCCTGCGCACCGCAACGAAGAGTAGACCCCGCTCGCTGCAACTAGAGAGAGCCTGAGTGTAGCAACGAAGACCCAATGCAGCCAAAAATTAATTAATTAATTAATTTTTAAAAATGCAGATTAACAGCATGTGGTGACAAAGGATATGGCAAGAGAGAAATTCCAAGTATTGCTGGTGAGGGGAAAATGGTACAGCATTTCTGGGGAGGAATCTGTGAAATAAGGCATATATATGACTCTACCTCAGCCATTCCACGGCTGCACTGTTACTCTGCACTGTTACTCAAGGGGACATGTGGAAAGAGTGTATTAATGCTTTATGGTGGACATAAAGTGTTGAAAATAGCCTAAGTATGTATCACCAGGGTAATGGATAAGTAAAACATGGTATTAACATATGGTGGAATATTAGACAGTGGCCAGAAGCAATAATTTCTATGGAGCAACACAAATTTTAAAACAATAATTTTGTGTAGAAAAAATAAAAGAATACGATGTGATTTTTAGTCGATACTACTTTTGCAAAAATTAGAAAATACAAAACAATTCGGTATTTCAAATATATACATATGTTTAAAATAACTATGAAAGGTGAGTTGGGAAATTACATATTAAATGGCCCAAATGGTGCTATATAGGGGAAAATAAAGGAAATAAATCTGGCAGAGGAACGTCGGGGCCAAAACCAATCTTAAAAGTATTAGAAAATAGAGTGACCATACACACTGATGATAGAGTGACATGAACTGAGGCATATGGTCCCTTTTGAGTAAATGCCTTAAATACAAACTAAAAAAATAATGTCATAAGATTTACAAGCACTATAAAAATACTTAGCAGTATTGCAGTAGACAGTAGAAATATATAACCTTTCAACTTAAATAAAAACAAGACTGATGAAATATCATCTTTGTTCCCATGTCGTCCATGCTAAGGAAGAAATAATAAATCAGCTTTTAAGATAGAATTTTTTACAGTGAGAGATAAAAAACAAAAAGAAACCCTAACTGTTTATCCCATGAAGGGAGAAAAAAAACAATTTGAAAAGTCAGAGTAGAACTCTCTAAGGACAATATTTAACATCAATTTTTGTAAAACAGAATTTTAAGAAGCTGGTTTTGAATTGTTTATAGAGTTTCTAATTAGCATGCTGAGGAAATACAGGCTCCATCTTAATCCAGAAGCAAATAAAAAGTTCTGACTCTTAAAATTCTAGGCTCTAGAGTAGGTGCGTGCTGGTGTGCTGGTGTGTATGTGTGTGTACATTTGCTGTGTGTTTTCAATAAACTCAAGAGTACATAAGGGTGTATGTTATTACATTGTAACAATTCTTGAGCAAGTCTAACTGAAGGTCAGTAGCAAACAAGTAGATGCCGCTTGGGTGGCCCCCCAAACTCTCAGGTAATGAGCAGATCTGGCTCGGGAATCATGTTCTGCTTTTAGACATAATGCATTTTTATGTTCTTGTTAGCATTGAAAGACTAACTTGAATATTCTGCAACTGATGAAATGGACAACAGAGCAGTAACCTAGAGTTTACACGTATTGGGGGCAGTAAAACTTTAGTTCTAGATTTAACTTGGATTTTAGTCCTAATTTAACTTGGATTTTCTACAACGCATTTTTTTTCTATACACTGGAGGTATATACCACCATAATCCTAAAAAACCTGTGACTTTGGGCTTCAGGGGTCTAAGCCTTCTAAGTGACTGAAAGGTACAACTGGATATTAGACCTGTCTAAAAATTGTCCTTTTCTGTCCTCACATACAAGGGTTCAGCTTGATTTTTGGATAGCTGTCATTAAAAAAAAAAAAAAAAAAAAAGTGCAAAGAGCTAATGCCTTTTGCTACAAGACAAAACAATTTCTCCTGGACATGCAGTAATAGGAGGCAATGCCATGTGTTGGAAGCATGCACATATTTTATGATAGATATTAATCTGGAGGTTAACAGCTAGATGCTCTGGTTGAAGCAGTTTATTTCAAACATACATATAATGTTAACCCACTTTGTAACAAAGCCTTCAACATTTCATAAGCAAATTCGTTTTTCTTTCTAGTTTAAGCCCAAGGAAATCCCTATAAGTCTTGTCTCCAAAGAGTAAATATAAAGAATTCATAAGATTAAAGAGTTCTTATCAATTGTATAAAAAACTAGAAATGTACTAACTAGACAAAAATGTAGACGTCTAAGAGAACGTCCAACAAATAGAAAAGTAGAGGACTGCACTGAGATTGCAATCCTGAGAAAAATACATTATTTCTAAATGAAAAAGTAAAAGGAGATAGTATAAATTAAAGCCAGAAGAAAAATTTAAAATCTACAAAAATACGAGTCAATACAAAGTTAAAAACCCATGAATTTTAGTATATACCCAAAGGCTTCACAAAAGATCTCATGAATATCACAAATTAAACAAACAAAACCCAGAAATATTGTTTTCCCCAAATTGTACTACTACCTGCTTATTGCTTCAGTGGTAAGAAGAAAAATTATCTTCAAATAGTTAAATTGTATACCTACTTATATTTTAACTCTTAGGTGGATCTTGTTATATAATATATATGATCTTTAAAGAAAACTTGTTGATTGTTTATTTTGGCATCTCTTAGGAAATTCCTATTTAATTAGATAAATCTCCTTAGATAACTCTTAAATAAAAATAGATGCAAATACAGTATGTTTCATATCATTCATTTTAGACCTCTAAGAGTTGGAAAAGCTCAACCTGGAGAAGAAACTAGTTTTATTGAGGGAAGAAACTACTTTCCAGTTTAGAAGAGGAGGGATTATCCCATTTCTGTAGAGGAAGCAATCAGGAAGATACAAAAAGAATGATCCTTGCCTACTGCTAAGGCCAGAACTACTGTGCATATTGTACCAGATCTTGTAAAAACAGTCACTGTGCTGGCACTCACAGGCCTGGGTCATGGTGTGTTCAACAATAAAACTTTGTTCCAAAGGATGGAACTCCTTCGGGCCAAAAAGCTTTCACCTGCATTATTCCATTAACCTCACTGTTTTGTTATGGGAAATGTGTTTATTTTTTGAAATGACATTGAAATATATCCTTAAAAGAACACTTTAGGTCTCAACAAGATTCTCTTCTCTTTCAGCCAACACATTACCTTTTAGAAATCAACAGTCTACTTCTTTCTTTAGATCATCACATTTCAAAGCTGTAGCAGCTAATAAATGTTAATAAAATTTTTCCAAAACTGCAATCTCCCTAAATTTCTATGCTGTCTTCTTTATCCTGCCTTTTCAAGGTAAAGGTATCTTTCCAGTTTTCTTAGCATTATCAGGATTATGGATTTTGTTCATTGTTAAAGTTCATTATTTATGGACATAAGTTAATGTAAATGCAAAAATATCTCGTATTATTCACAAGCTGGCTGACTTAAATCACTCGCTCTTAAAGCAACTTTACTGCTCTCCAATCTGTTCAAATGCACGGAAATATAAATTCAGGATGATGTGGCTTTTCTGCAATGCTTTCTTTTCAGGCTGCAGTCTACATGACAGCGTTATACCTTAATCTTGCTGCTGTTGTTGTTCAATCTATAAAATCTCTCTTGAAGACCCCCAAAACAGCTTGTAATTTAAACTTTTACTTTTGGTGACTCACTGTTTTCAAACTGCCATCTCTGACCATATCCCCCTTCCAGGGGAATTTATGCAGACTCTTAACCCATAATTGCTTTACTCTTTACCTCTATTTCTGGGTTCTTAAATTAACTCTTACATCAGTGTTCTTCATTACTCAAATTATTTTTTCTTAAGAACTTTTCCTGGAAGTAAGTTCATGCTATTTTTGACAAGCAAACATTTGACCTCTGAAGGAATTCTTATGGTAATGGGTTTATATCCCAAATGCACCACCAAAAATCTTTGTGACCTTGCATAAACGTCCCTTACCATTTCAGGTGCTATCTTTGCTTGACTCCAAAGGGAACTGATTAAACCTATGAGCATCTAGCTGTTATGCAATTTTGTCTCAGTTTGGTCAATGAAACTCTCAAAAATCCATCAGATTTTCATTATTTTTATCATTAGCCTGTTTGTGTAAAATAAGTTACCATTTATGGAGCCAGTGTTCTCCTTTATTCCGGCATCCAATCATTGTAAATATTTCTCATGGACACATTCTTAGAAGGCCTATGAATAACCTGGCCTCTTACTGATTCTCCCTTTTGGAGTCTTACTAGCCAGACTTCCCCAATAACTTTCAGAGAGAGTTTTCCCCCTTTCCGGGTCTTCTTTTTGAATTCTATACGCCATAGAACTTTCAAAAGTCATCACACCAATACTAATATTACCACATACCCTCCAAAAATCTCCAAGCTGTTTATGCCTATTCATTAAGTTAATACTTTATCAAAACTTGTCCAATTGAGTAGTTTTAGCACAGATATTTTACACAGTTTAGCACAGACATGCTCTGTTTAAGGCTGACAGATCCATTAGGAATTAACTTTCTGGTACATTTTCCCTCTGACATTTTCCTCACAACTGCGTTTCCTCATAACTGAGCCATCAGTTATCTCTTGCCTATAGAAAGGCAGATAAGAGAAAAGAAAGCTAAGTGAGAAAAGATATGTAAATAGACTAGCACAATATTGGACACATAATAAGTATTCAATAAATGATAGCAAGTATTCTTACCCTTATCCTCACATTAGTTTATATGTATTAAAAACTGATTACTGGACTCAACTCTTACTTCCATTGCTCATTAGATCCTCACAGAAACCTTGGAGGAAGCAAGGTTTTATCCCCATTTTACAGGTTGGGAGACTGCAGCCTAGAGGGCTTAAGTACCTTAACTGAAGTCATATAGTCAAGAAATAAGCCTATATTTGTCACAATCACTTGCCCATGCTTTGACGTGACACCACCACCCATCATTTACCCAGCTTCACCAAGGTACTACTAAATTTTTTACTCTTATTCTCCTCTCTTTGCTTCATACTGCCATTGTCACCAGCCCAGTCAAATTCACTTTTAATTTTCCAATGTTAGTGAGGGGAGTAGAAGGTGGAAATTGAGGTTAAAGGAGGAAACTTTAATGTTACTCAAGGATGACTTCATCTTAACTTCCAGCCTTCGTCTACCCATTCTCTGCTCCAGTCACACGCAGAGTATTTGCTATCTCTTCCATAAGTCTTGACTTTTCTTGTCTTTATGCCACTTTTCTTTTCTCCATTTGCAATGAATCTCCCTTTCCCTTGGTTCTTCACCATTTCTTACTCCATACTCTCCATTAAAATTCAAATCTACCTTTAAAGCCCAACTCATATACCAGTTCTGTCCTGCAGTCTCCTGGATCTGCCAGGTCAGAACTAACCACTTGCTCCTCCGTGCTCCTGCAATGGCAATGATGTTAGAAGGGCGAGTGATTTTACAGCTCGCTCAACACCTGCGGGAAATATGTCCTCTTTGCCCTTCCACATCCTTTCTCCACCCAACTCTATATGGATGGCTTGCATAGCCTATCTTAGTAAGTGTCCTTGCTCTGGCTTCCGTTTGGCTCACCAATGAAGAGTACCAATAGAAGACTGTAGGGAATGAAGGAGGGGAGTGAAGTTAGGGTATTAATTCTTGCCAAATTGCATCCCCGAACTAATGTATAGTGCTTCTCCGTGGGGCATCACAGCATCTTTGGGGAGGACTCTCTCTCCAGCAAGGCTTCCTTTCTCTTCCATCTCCTATAAAGTAACCACACTTTTACTGAACCCAGGGCACTACACTATCTCTTGATTCTCTACATTGGGCTCAATTTACCCTTATTGATGTACCCCTGATTTCCTGCTGAGACCCTGTCTGATGAACTTCGTAATATGCTCTTCTAAGCTGTTAATTTTACAAACCACATTATTACACTTATTAGAAGAATGTCTTCAGGATGTGTCAGTAAGCTCTGATTGATGATAATGGTAAACAGCTAGAATTTATGGAACATAAAGTATGCTTGAGTACATCGTGTGCATTATTCTAATTAATTAAAATCACTATTAGCTAAGCAAGGCACACAGATGCTAAGAGGTTCCCAGAAGTAACTTGCTCATGGTCACTCCAGTGTCTCAGTAGTTTAGGACTCAGATCTGTCCAAAGCCTAAACCTTAAGTTCTAGGTCTAAGCAGTGGCTCTCAAACTTGAGTATGCATCAGCATCACCAAGAGAGCTTGCTGAAACAGGTAGTGGGCCCCACCCCCAGAGTGTCCGAGTCTGTAGGTCTGGAGCAGGGCCCAAGACTTTCATTTCTAAAAATTCCTACGTGCAGCTGATGTGCTGGTCTGGGTACCAGACTTTGAGAACCACTAGTCCAGGCATTTTAGGTCCAGAATTTCAGGTGTTAGAATAATTTTCTGGTGATAAATGTCCAATAAAAAAAAAAGCACTGCATTTTTCTGTTTGTAAGGAGGTAATACATTCTATCTTAAAGAGTCAATAAGGGGGCTAACTATTTAAGAAAGAAGAGTTATTCTCCAGGAAGATGGGAGGAGATGGACATTCTAAGGACAGGAATGCCCTTTCAGGAAACTTGCAAAGGGAACAGAAAAATAACATAGTAAGGTTCTGCTATCCAGTGTTCACAGAACATGAGTGGGATACTCTTGACTGTAAAATGGGAAGCCAACTTTTGCTCACCATATACATACCTTATTCAGTACAAATGTTTATTAAGAATCTCCAAAAGCTAGACACTAGGCATCAGGGCTACACTGATAGAGCAGATAAAGTGCCTGGCCTCAGGGAGCTTGTGCTTCAGAGGATGTACATCAGCTAGATAGACTGAATGATGGATACTATATTGGGTTCACACTTCGTCTCAAGAAAAAAATATATCCATAGACGTGATCCAGGAGTCAAATGGCAAAAGACCTAGCCTCAAAGTGAGTGTTAATTTCATTAAATGGTAGGTAAAAATTATTTTATATGCCGAGATAGGCTCTGCTTAAAAGACACACTATTCCTCCAAACGTATTATTCAAGCCAGCATATAAACCTGTGACTTTTTCTAGGAGAAATGTTGCCTTCTTTCCCAAGAAGGGAGCAGTAAGGGTCGGGGTGGAAATAGTTTCATCATCAGAGGCACAGTCTCACTACTACTGCTCAGCTCCAATCCGCAACCTTCTGAATGGTTCCAGACTAAGTAATTTAGCAAAGTGATAAAGAAAACATGGCCCATTAATCTTATGATGCGTGTTATAACTTCACTCTGGGTTTAGCATAGGAAAAATATTATTTGCATTGATTAGAAATATGCTTTATGGCTGCATATATTATTCACTCTGAAGATTCTAAAATTATTAGCTGGGTTGACATGATGAACTGCACAGGAGTACTTCTAGATGGCATCTCAATGTCATCTGTTACTCACATCATATGGGTCTAGGAATCAACATATATTTTACTCAATATGAGATCTTATTCCAAACATCAAAATATACCTGTTTTTATTCGATGGTTATCATCATGAAATTAGCAGCTAAACGTCATTTAGAAAATTCAAAGCAAGTAAATTACAGTATTAACTGTCCAACTATGATTATGACTTTCCTCCACTTATAGCTGAACCTAATATAATGATCTGGTCAGTCTGACTAGGAGGATTTATTCATTAATTTACTCAAATGTTCTGAGGTATATTTTGAAGGACTTAAATTATGGTCTGGTTTGTAGGATCCAACAGTAAGGCTGCAGGTTTATCTCCTACAAGCTCTGTGACCTTGCCCAAGTGACTTAGCATCTCTGAGCCTCACCTTCCTAATCTGTAAAATGGAAACAATAATAGAACCCAAGTTGTAAAGCTGAAGGAAAAAAAGTAATATGGTAATGTATTTTGGCACAAAAGAGCAGTTACGCTGATGGTCATTATTTGTGAATATTGTTGCTAAGATTATTGAAAACCTGTTTTGTGTTAGGTGCTGTTCAAGGACTAGAATTTTAAGACTGTTCTTCACCTTTATCCCAGTTTTACCTGCAAAGTTCTGCCATGCACTGGAAAAACATACTGGTATTTCCAGGGAGGGGGACCACTCAGGTGACATTTTTGTTTCACCAGGTATATAAAGTATACAAAGGTTATAGTGTATCTTTTGAGTCCTTTGGACGTCTAGTTACCTTTCACTAGAATGATTCTAGTAGATCCTGATAGATACCTGAGACAAGGTCAGGTCAGTGATGTTGGTACCTTTTCTGGCTTAAGAGCATAGGGCAGAAACACAGGAAGAGAGGTCTTCCTTTTCCACTCCTGTTACTAAGAACCCTCTAGAATAATGACAATCTGAAACAGATCACTACATTGTTGCATGCTGTAGAATCAAAGCAGTGTACAAAGCAAAGAGCACTGGCCTCCATTATACTTGCATTTCACTTGAGATTCACTTTTCTAGACCGTGGAGAAAGCAGATGTTTCAACACTTTCCAGGTACTGGAATATTACAATCTGGCCATCTCCACCACTGCATGTTTGATCACACTATTCCCTGCAAATGGAATGCTGTTCCATCAAGGTCAGATTGACCAGTGCAAATACCTCATTTTATCGTACGGTGAGAACCAAATTAACTTACTGAAATTCTGCCCAGCTCAGGGTCTACCTTCTCTGTGAAACCTCCTGTGAGATCCCAAGTTACAAACAACTCTGTCTTCTTCAGAAGACATTGTATACTATATAAATAGTAATTTACATATAAATATATGTATATGTGTGTGTATTTCTTTGTTACATTAAGTTACAGCTCCTGTGGTTTCTCTTCTTAATTAAACTGGACCCCCTTATCATCACAGTGGCCATGTACATCATTGTATCCTCCAAAAAATCCAGATAATAATATCATGGATTCAGTATATAGTTGTTTAATAGAAAACAATTAACTAACCACTGCAGAATACTAGTGTCTCTCAAGGTGTGTTCAGTGGATCATAAATCCTATGAGACAGTCCATGAAGGAAAAGATTTCAAATAAATTTGGGATCTGTTGTCCACTACATCTCCTTATCAGAGACTCATAATTCACAAGACTCGTGAAAAGCTCTGTAGCAAAGAAACTGTTGACTTAGTTTGACCCGGTATTTCTCTTACAAGAGTATCAGTTCTGGAGGTCAAGGACATTTTCCACCTCTAATACAACATCTCTACTGCCTAGTAGAGTGCCTGGCACTTAGTAGACACCTAATAAATATTTGAATAAGTTTCAACATACATTCCCCTTTTAAGCTATAGAAGAAAAACACAGTATATAGTATATTTTGATTTACTTGGGGAGAATAATATGAATAGATAAATTTACACAAATCATTTTAAAGTATATATATTTGATAATACTTTTTTCCACAAATCTACACAACTGCACATTTAGTGGTGATAGTAAACGAACTACATTTGCTTCGGAAAACTTGCTAAGAAGGATGGCTACTAAAAACTACAACTTGAACCCAAAACAATTGATTTAGTTCATTGGTCCCCACTCCTTAGCAGTTTTAATATAGAAGAAAATAGACGCATATATTTCTTTTCTGCCATAATATGACATCACATAAGGAATGCTATGTTATTAGCTAGAAATAAGATTTGCTTTTGTTATTTTAGTGCATGTGATCACATAAGAATAATTCTAGATTTTCCCCCTCCTGTGACTCTCACAGCATCCCCATCTAAAACAGACTTTGGAGATTTAGATCAAATGTCATATCAATTGTCCTAGACTGCTTACTATGTGCTTTCACTATAGATTTTAATGTCAATAGAGAAAGGAGAAGGAAAAGTCAGAGGGAAATGAAACAGGTGTATGCAACACCCCTCTCTACTACCGACATTTCTCAGAATTCTGGGGGAAGTTGCATCTATAAGGGGAAAGTTTTTCACCATGGAACTCACGGTGGTTGAACTTCTCATGAAGAATTTTTTTTTCACTACTGAAGAAAACTATGTTTGATTTTACCATAACTGAAAAGTTCTCCTGTTTCTACTTCTGAGGTTTGCCCTCAAGACTACTGTTTACCTAATGGAAGTGACTCCTATGCATGGAGGAAAAAGTGCACCATTTGAAGGAAAAGCTAAAGGAGTGATATTCAGGTAGCTCCTCATTCCACCAATGAAAACATACACATAGATTTTCCACTTTACACCTCATTTTCCACCTTATTTTCAAGATTTTGAAATGAACATGTAGGGTCTGATGAGTTTGTCAATAGTCTATAATTATTAGTGTTATTAAAATAGAATACAAATGATAAGCCATATGTAAAAATGCTGTGCGAATAAACTGCTATACCCCAAATAATACAAATGAGTGAATGGCAGTAAATACTAAGAGGGATTAACAACATAAAGGATATTAAAAACACACATAAAGGATATTAATAAAATGATGACTGTATTTCATATTTATGTGTCTTTTTCTCTCTCACTGTTTTTTTTTTTGCGGTACGCGGGCCTCTCACTGTTGTGGCCTCTCCCGTTGCGGAGCACAGGCTCCGGACGCGCAGGCTCAGCGGCCATGGCTCACGGGCCCAGCCACTCCGTGGCATGTGGGATCTTCCCGGACCGGGGCACGAACCCCCGTCCCCTGCATCGGCAGGCAGACACTCAACCACTGCGCCACCAGGGAAGCCCTTCTCTCTCACTCTTACTCCACTCCTAAATAACTAAGAGAATATGCTCACAAATGGTAAGCATGTTTTGGATGTTCGATGTGTGTTTGTGGGAAAGAACAAAAAAAAACTGCCTCAATTAGGTCAAATATCATACAAGAGATGAATGAGATTAGAGTTGGGACTGGGATTTGTGTTAGTTACTCAATAGCTAACCAATCACAGATATGACAGTGTAGTGTAATATGCAAATATACTTTTAAACAACTTCTCTTAAGTTATCTACTGTCTGTAAAGACAATCACACTCAACTGCTCTGCACTTAACCCCAGAGCTTCTGAGTTAGAATCTCTTAGAAATAGGTACACGTTTCATTGCTTTGGCAACATTTACATGGCTCTGCATCAGGCAATACAACTGCTAAGACCACACTCTGGGAATTCAGGAAAGGCTAGTGTCCAGTTCTGATCGTTCTACCACCCAACTGTGATCTAGGGTAAATTCCTGATTAAAAAAAAAAGACAAAAAACCCTGAAGATGCTGAAACAGTATTTCCTACTTCACAGGGTCGTCATGGGGATAAAAGGTCATTAGGATAAAGTGCCTCTCACCCAGGAAACACTGATAAATGCTACTGATGCTACCATCATCATCATGACCGATCAAGGACATATTGCCACATGGAAATTCAACATTGCCTGGGCCATTCACAACTTTCCTTTAAAGGACTCATATTCTATGTGGGGTCTTAACACCTTCAAATAACAGAAAATACAAGTCTTTACGCCTTTTTTTCTGTAGCTAATTTTGGCATCTTTCAACTCTGTCCACTTAAGTGTCGGTTTAGCATATTCTTGTCACACAAAGAAGCTACTTCCCAAAGAGAGGAACAATGTGTCAAGTGACAAAGACATTGAGTTAAGTCTTTCACATCCTAGATTGTCCAGTGTACAGCTCAGCTGGTCTCTGGGTTGGAAGCCCTGGGTCTACTTTGCTTGTCTGGTCCTTAGCACGTGGTCTGTGAAACAGAGGCAGCTGCGGGTAGAATTATAACACAAGCAGAACTGGCTTCAATTCTTCCTTCTTAGGTCTTTTTCTTCTTGTTCAGCTGTTCAAGGAACTTGCCTGCCCTCTGTCCCTGCCAGGACGATGTTACGTCTGCCTGGATAAGTAGGTCACCATTGTATATCAGGAAAGGTCTTATTTGTAATCATCAGGAACCAGATATGGCTAATTTGAGCAGAAAAGGAAACTTTTGGAAGTTTATGGTTAGGTCTCAGTAACTAGAAGCAGACTAAACAACCGAAAGCCAAGCCTATGCTATTGCAATTATAGGATCAGGCCAAAGTGATGTTATAAGTCCTAGCTGGCCTTGCTACCAAGCAGGAACAGGAAACAGGAGATTGACCCAACACTGCTGGCCTTGCTTCTTTACATCATTTATTTGTAATTCAAAATCCAAGAGAGGGGCTTCCCTGGTGGCGCAGTGGTTGAGTGTCTGCCTGCCGATGCAGGGGACACGGGTTCGTGCCCCAGTCCAGGAAGATCCCACATGCCGCGGAGCGGCTAGGCCCATGAGCCATGGCCGCTGAGCCTGCACGTCCGGAGCCTGTGCTCCGCAATGGGAGAGGCCGCAACAGTGAGGCCCGTGTACCGCAAAAAAAAAAAAAAAAAAAACCAAGAGGGGGTGCAGTTGGCCAACCCGAGGTCGCCCGACTGTTTTCCATCTGTAAGGGAGACTGAGCATGTGAGTAAACAGTGTATCTGACATGTTCAGCTTGTATAACAAGAGGAAGGCTCTGTTTCTCACCAAGACCCACAAAGTGGAAAATTCCCCAAAGAGAAAGGAATTTCAGATCAGATGCTTGGAAAGTTAAAAACAACAACAACAAACAAATGCAGATGTGGAATTAAAGACATGGAATAATTAAGAACCTATATGTGGAGTGATTCAGACCTGAGTTCACATCTGGAGCAAGCTACTCAATCTTGCTGAGCTTCAATTTTCTCTAAAGGAAACAGCATGGAAGATGATGTCCACATGTAACTTGTGGTACAAATGAAGGAGGGTAGTACAGGATATGATGCCTGGCACATCCTATGCATTTGCTAAAACTACTAGTAGTACTATTATTATTGTTACTTATTATACAATTTATTGTAGAAATTAACAGGGAGAGTATTAATAAATGTTAATACAGTGCTAAGTGTCACATTTATGATCTCAACTAATTATTTGTTGATTCAACAAACATTCCACATATCAGAAAATAACCTGTTAGTATATATATATATATTTTTTTTACAGAAGAAAAGAAACCCTGAGGCTTAGAAAGTGTAAACAATGTACCAAAAGTCACTCATTTAAGAGGTAATGGAATATTATTCAGCCTTAAAAAAATGAAGGAGATCCTTTCATTTGTGACAATATAGATGAAACAGGAGTGCATTATGCTAATGAAATAAGCCAGACAAGATAAATACAAATGATATCATTTATATATGGAATCTAAAAAGAAAAAAAGCCACACTCATAGAAACAGAGAGTAGAAAACTGGTTGCCAGGGGCTGGGGTGTGGGTGGGGAAAAGAGGGGAAGACTGGTAAAAGGGTACAAACTTTCAGCTGCAGGATGAATAAGGTCTGAGGATCTACTGTATAACATAGTTACTACAGTCAATAACACTGTATTGTATAACTAACATTTTCTGAGAGAATAGAACTTAAGTGTTCTTACCAAAAAAAGAAAAAAAGGAAAAAGGTGTCATGAGCTGTTAGATGTATTAATTAACGTGATGGGAAGGATCCTTTTGCAACGCATATGTATATCAAATCATCATGATATACTCTTTGACTATCTTACAATTTTGTCAATTATACCTCGATAAAACAGGGAAAAAAGAGGTAATAAAGATGAGATTCCAATCCAGGATTATCTAGCTCAAAAAACTACACTCTTAACCATTAAAATATAGTATCCATCCATATGTTGTAACTGTAAAATGCTTAACACAAAGGAAACGTTAAATAAATGGTATTTATTCTAACTCTAATGCTTACTAGATATGTTATGTGGTATGTTTTACTTCTAACTACAAGGGTATAAGGTGCAAATTCTTGCTACAGAACATAAAAGCCCCTGTGGTACCCTGTAGGATAAACACAGTACCTGTAAATCTCTCATCTCTCAACCCAGAGTCTCCTCAAGTTGGAGGTCTTTACCCCCTTTATAATGTGGGAATAATGCCTTTCCCACATTTGCACTGGGCATGAAAATCCATACTTTCAGGTGTATACTGAACCTCCACTTAGCTCCTCGTCACCTTGGAATCACCAGACCAAAGATCATTTATTCCATTAATATAAATGATGTAGGGATAGAAGTACAGAATATACAGAGAGTGTTGGAGGAATCCAAACAACAAGTCCTCCACTCTCAAAACAAATTTTAGAGTTCCAAAAGTAAAGAGCAATGTTTGGAAATAAAACTAAAAATGAAACATCTACAATTAGCCAAGTATTTATTATGGGCCAGGCTACTTACTAGGCACTTGATAAACATTACAGCTCATCTTCCTGCAGTCCTTCAAAGCATATAATATTGTTTCTATTTCATACAGAAGAAAATTGTATCTAAGCAGGTTAGTGATTAGCCCAAGACCACAGGGCTAGGCTGTAAGAAAAGAAGGCCAAGTTTCAGTGGTCAAAATGGTGATGGATGTTATAACTAGAAGATTATGGTTAATCAAATAAAAATATTCAAAACGGTCCTAATGTATTATTGGGATTTCTTTAGAATAACTTGGGTGCCTTAGTGAATACAGTAGTGGTAGGCACTATAGTCTCTTTAATTTGCTAATCATACAAATCTACTTTAGTATTCTTGGTGACAAGGAGCTAACTACTGATAAGACAGCTTCTTCAATTTGGGGGCTACTCCAGGGTGAAATGCCAGAACGTCTTACTGCCTGCAATGTTACCTAGTTCTACCAGGGGGAATAAAGCAGAACAAGTAGCCACTGTTCTTGACAAATGGATACAGTTTCAGTTTTTCAAAATGTGAGTGTCAGATTCATTCACTATATCACATAGATCTGTCAAATGGCTTTGCCCATTTACTAATGGATGGCACACTGCAGACACACGTTGGGTCAAAGGACTCAATGTCACCTCATTGATACTGTCATCAATATAATTTGTATTGGCATTTTGTCTCACCCTGACTTTAAGGACTATGTGGGGAGATCCAAGTCTCCAGACCATGGACTGATCACCTCTGCTTGACACAGTATTCTCTGCTCATTTCCAGAGGGGACCAAGGATGAGCTCTTGTACTTCTGAGTCTATTCACCCTACCTGGCAACAAATACTAGCTGGGCTGATTGGATCAAGCAGGAGCCCCAGAGTTTAAATTTCCAGCTGCATTGGAGGAAACAGAGGCTATGCCCCAATCCCATAACCCCTCACTTCTTACTGCTAGCCTATCCTAGGCTGTTCTTGCTGATAGGAGTATTTCATGCTAAAAATTAATTTTGCTTACCTGATGGCAGTCACACAACCTCAAATGCCATTTTTATAAACAAGGCAACCACCAATGGAGTATGATTTAGGGTTTTTTCTTCTGTAGACCCTGCCTACCCTATAAAATCTCCCATTACTGCATCATGGAGACTATAATCCCTTTCCGAGGGAACAGATTCTTTCCAACCATAGGATGAAATAAGAACCTACATTTCCATACTGCCCAAAAGGAAATACATTGATTACAAAATGCAGGAGAATGACTGATTTTCCACATTTGTTGTGTTCATTAAAGGGTTTTTGAATAGACTTGACAGTATTAAAGAAGTTCAACACACACAAAATAAAAATTAATAAATGAAGAGAAAAAAATTGCATTTACAACAAACAACAAAATAAACACATTGATATATAAAAGGTTGTTATACATCGATGAAAAATGGATGTCATAAAGTCACAAACTAAAAAGTATTAACAGCCAATAAAGATATGAAAATATGTTCAACCTTGCTATTATTAATCAAAGCAATACAAATAATATAATTCAGGTGTCATATTTTACTGAGCTAGAATGACAAAGTTTTAAAAAACTTGATAATACTGGTATTGACATTGATAATACTGGTACTGATGAGTGTGTGTAAGAAACCACATTGGATGTTAAATTCTTGGTAGAAATAAGAAGCACGGTAACCTTTCTGGAAGAAAATATGTCAGTATGTACCAGAACTGACAACCAGCCATTCAAGTTCTAGAAGTCCATTCTAAGGAAATAAACAAATGCTCAAAGACATATGAACAAGGATGCTTGTCTCATTGTTTAGCAAAGCAAAACAGGAATAATCTAAATGTTGAACAGTAGGGACTGGTTAAATAAATAATAGAATGCTGTTCAACCATTAAAAATGATGCTGCAGATTTTTATTAGGTGATGAGTAATCATACTTATATTACTAAATAAAAATGTTATAGAACTCTTTTGTAGTTTGATATAATAATTAAAGGTATTTTATACTTGCATTGTATTTATATGCACCCCGTCACAAAAAAGTTTCAAAAGATACCCTCAAAAATGTTACAGAGATGATTTATCAGAAATGGGATTTTGAGTTATTTTTCCTTTTTTCTTTAAATCCTTTCAATTTTGGAGTTTCTGCAATGAGCCTGTATTATTTTTACAATTAAAAATATTTAAATTTACAACAAAAGGATCTAAATTCCTCCAGTTTTCCATTTATTTTCTACCCTGGCTCAGGGTATTTGTGTAAAAAAAAAAAATCAGCTTATTTTCTCTTTTGTATCAATGTAAATTTACTTTTCATAAGTTAACTATTTTAGTCTGGCAAAAGTTTCACACAGGAAAATTGTTAAGGTCTGAGTATTCTATTACCTTTAAAAGCACTGGAAACTTTGAAATTATTTCTTTCAGAATTTTCATATAATACTGAAAGGCGGGGGGGAGGTAGCAAAATGAAGGGAAATAGATAGTAGTAGCCAACTTCAATTAAGAAAAAGCAACAAGAGGCAGTTTGTACTCTTTTGATACGGCAGAAGCTCCATGTGTCAACTCATGCTAAAAAATGTATATATACACACACATATATATGTTTGTGTGTATTATATGTATATGTGACACACACACATAATTAATCCAGTCTTAGGCTAATCACTCATTGTGGCAGAAACAACGAGCTGTTGACTACACTTTAATTAGCTCCTCCAGCCTGCAGAGGCATCACTAGGATCAAGATAGGAACAACATTCTCCATCTCCGCTTGCATCTGGGTATGGTTCTATCCCAAAGAATGTGACCAGAGGTGACCTGAAGAGTTTATGTCTGAAGGATAACGAGTTGATAATTGTAGCTTGCAGCTTCCTCTCTCCTTTCCTTTATAGGACAAACGTAGAGCCACTTGATGAAAGTGGTGGGTCCCTGAATAACTGAGCAGAAAACTGACCCTCAGACCACCAAAGTCCATACTACACTCCTGAGTGAGTGAGAAATGAACTGTCCATGTGTTGCTCCACTGAGGTTTAAGGTTTATTATTTAGTGTTTAACTAACGCATTTTTTCTTTAAACCTCAGTTGCCTTCTCTGTAAAATAAAGTCTTTGAAAAGGATCCACTGTAAGTTTTTTCCATTGCTTATGTTTTTATCTTAGTTTTTAATTCTCAGAAACATTGCACGCATTTTACCTTTTAAGTTAGTAAGTCTACTTTTTTTCCCACAAAGACGGGTTCTTCAAGTTATGGAGAAGTCATAGCAGACTGTTGCTTCAGTTTAAGATACGTATTCACATATGAGATGAGAAGGGTGAGGACCCAGAGAAACGCCTTTGACAGAGGGGAGTGAGAGCATACTGAAGAATGTTTAGCAATAAAGAATTCAGATGGGAGAAACGGATGGGTTACATCTAACAGATTTGCTCAAAGGAATTCTGGAAAGGCAAATATGTGAAAATGGATAGCAAAGACATGAAATGCCTTTTGGTCCCTAAATGGATTTCATTTCAAAGACGTGCATATTGCAAATACATGTACCATAACACTTCTCTGTCCACTTCTAGAATTTTCTAAAGCCTGACAGAACATCTGCAGAGAGAGGATGTCATTCCAAGATAATTGACTGCAAGTGACTAAATTAAGATAAAAATGTCCTTAACCTTGAACAGTTTTTAAAGAGATTTTAGAAGAAAGGAGCCCTCCAGGGGGTTGTATAACTATATAATTGTACCCTTTCTAAAACGCTATTTACAGATACATAATGTTTCCCCTCCATTCTTTAAAGTAAAATATAGGATAAAAAAAATAGTTTGGGATAATATTTGTTTGGGACAGCAGGCACTGCTAATCAGTACCACTCTCTCCTTATTCCTTACTATCAGAGCCCTGGTTTAGGAGACCCCATTATCCTTAAGGCTAAGGTGGCCAGTTTAAAATCCGAGCTGATGAGATCTAAGTGCAAGTCTGCTGACCACCTGTGGTAAAAAAATTTGCTCTCTGAGTTAGACACTGCCTGGTTTTTCGTACTTAATTTCTTTTTTTTTTCATTTTCTTTCTTCCTGCCCAAATTGTTGGAACACTATTGGAGATTCTGGGGTCACTTTGAAGCTATGTGGATGTGCTAGAGATGTGGAAGCTGGAAGAGCGAAGCAACCCAGTCCCCTGGTGATGCCCTTCAGCAGCTGGACTAACGCTAGAGGGACTATCTCCAAACTTCCTGCTACCCGTGGAAAGTAAGGTAAATCACTCATTCACTTTCTGTTACCTACTAACTGATCCAGAACTCTAACCCCAGGGTTCTAGAACCCTTCTCAGTATCCCCTAGTCATACTCATGTTCCAGACTCCTGATCATCAGACTTGCTTATAGCAGATGTATGGGGAGGGCAGGCTCTTCTGGAAGCCCTCATACTTCCTCCCCTACCCCCACCACACACAAATAATGATCTTTATGTCCACTCATCCTATCTACACTCAGAGGCCAGGGCCCCCAGGAAGGCTTCACTGACAACCCTTTACTCCTCTCTACAAGCAGAAAGGGTAGAGGTGTGGGCTCTGGAATCAGACTTCCTAGACTTGAATTCTTAATCTGTTACTTACCAGTTTAGGATGTGGGCAAAGTAGTTACCTTCTCTGGACACCCCTGTAAAAGAGCAACACTAAGTAGCACCTACGTACCTTACTGAAAGGATTAAATGAGCAAATGCAGGTAAGGTTCTTATAATTTTTTCTTGGGTCAATCAATTGTAGCTGCTATTGTTACCTTTGGCTAATTTAGGGCAGAGTCCCTTTGCCCTCCTTTGGTTCTCTGGGCCCGTCTCATTCACAACACACACAACCGCATACTGCATTCACAACACACACAACCGCATACTGCAGAGTTTTGAAAGGTGGTTCTCAAAATGTGGTCCCTGGGCCAGCAATATCAGCCACACCTGGGAACTGGTTAGAACTCTGGCACTGGAGCCCAGCAATCTGTGTTTTAACAATATTCTCAGGCAAATCTGATGCACACTAAAGGTTGACGACAACTGAGAACATCTGTCTCACACTCTCCTGGAGGCATTCACCAAAAATAGAGTTACAGGACCTTACACCTTACCAGTTGGAGAAGGGGTCTAGTAATTGCCCTGGTTATCATGCTTGTCATGATTTTTCAGCACATAAATGTTTGAGAATCACTGCCATTTTGAATGTGTGTTTCACTTGTCTGTTTTTCCAGTGGACTTTACTTCCTTGCAAGGAAGGTTTGTGAAGATTTGTTGCTGTTGTTTGCATTATTAGTTTTATTATGCTAATTCTAGAATCTCTGGTGCGTAGTGCAATCTCAGGCAGGAAGTAGTGGCTCATTAAAACAGGTATCCCAAAAGTCTTAGTAGAACTTCAAGATTAATTCCTTCAAGAAGAGGTAAAATTGTCATTAGATGCAGATGATATGATACTATATAGAGAAAACCCTAAAGACTCTACATGAAAACTACTACAACTGATAAACGAATTCAGCAAGGTAGCAGAATACAAGATTAACATACAGAAATTGGTTGCATTTCTTTATACCAACAATGAAATATCGGAAAGGGAATGTAAAAAAACAATGCCTTTTAAAATCACAACCCCAAAAATAAAATACTTAGGAATAAACCTCACCAAGAAGGCAAAAGACTTATACATTGAGAACTGTAAGACATTAATAAAGGAAAGTGAAGATGATTCAAAGAAATGGAAAGACATCTCATGTTCTTGGGCTGGAGGAATTAATATTGTTAAAATGCTCATACTACCCAAAGCAATCTACAGATTTAACGCGATCCCTATCAAATTACCCATGACATTTTTCACGCAATTAGAACAAATAATCCTAAAATTCATACAGAACCATAAAAGACCCAGAATTGCCAAAGCAATCCTGAAGAAAAAGAACAACGTTGGAGGCATAGCCACCCCAGACTCAGACAGTACTCCAAAGTCACAGTAATCAAAACAGCGTGGTATTGGCACAAAAACAGACATATGGATCAATGGAACAGAATACAGAGCCCAGAAATAAACCCACACACCTCAGTTAATCTTTGACAATTACTCTTTGACAAAGGAGGCAAGAATATATAATGGGAAAGAGACAGTCTCTTCCGCAAGTGGTGTTGGTAAAGTTGGACAGCCTTATATAAACCAGTGAAGTTAGAACACATCCTTTCACCATACACGAAAATAAACTCAAAATGTCTTAAAGACTTAAACATAAGACATGACACCATAAAACTTCTAGAAGAGAACACAGGCAAAATATTCTCTGACATAAATCATACCAATGTTTTCTTAGGTCAGTCTCCCAAGGCAATAGAAATAAAAATGAAAATAAACAAAGGGGACCGAATCAAACTTACAAGCTTTTGCACAGCAAAGGAAACCATAAACAAAATGAAAAGACAACCTACAGAATGGGAGAAAATATTTGCAAATGATGCGACCAGCAAGGGCTTAATTTCCAAAATATACAAACAGCTCATACAACTTGATGACAATAAAAGCAAACAACCCAATCAAAAAAATAGGCAGAAGACTTAAAGAGACATTTCTCCAAAGAAGAAATACAGATGGCCAATAGGCACATGAAAAGATGCTCAACACTGCCAATTATTAAAGAAATGCAAATCAAAACTACCATGAGGTACCACCTCACACCAGTCAGAATGGCCATCATTAAAAAGTCTACAAATAACATATGCTGGAGAGGGTGTGGAGAAAAGGGAACCCTCCTACAACACTGTTGGTGGGAATGTAAGTTGGTGCAGCCACTGTGGAAAACAGTATGGAGGTTCCTCAGAAAACTAAAAATAGACCTACCATATGATCCAGCAATCCCACTCCTGGGCGTATATCCAGACCAAACTATAATTCAAAAAGACACATTCACCCTGATCTTCACAGCAGCAATATTCACAACAGCCAAGACATGGAAACAACCTAAATGTCCATCAACAGATGAATGGATAAAGACGATGTGGTACATATATACAATGAAATACTACCCAGCCATTAAAAAAAAGAATGAAATAATGCCATTTGCAGCAGCAACATGGATGCAACTAGAGATTATCATACTAAGCAAAGTAAGTCAGAAAGAGAAAGACAGGTACCATGATACCACTTATATGTGGGATCTAAAATATGACACAAATGAACCTATCTGTGAAACAGAAACAGAATCAGAGACATAGAGAATAGACTGGTGGCTGCCAAGGGGGAAGCAGGTGGGAGAGGGATGAACTGGGAGTTTGGGATTAGCAGATGCAAACTGGTATATATAGATTGGCTAAACAACAACGTCCTACTATATAGCACAGGGAACTATATTCAATATCCTGTGATAAACCATAATGGAAAAGAATATGAAAAAGAATGTATATACATATGTATAACAGAGTCACTTTGCTGTACAGCAGTAATTAACACAACGCTGTAAACCAAGTATACTTCAATAAAAAATAAGTTAATTAAATTTTTAAAAAGATTAATTCCTTCAGAAGAACAAGTACTACACATTCACAAAAAAAGCACCCTTTGAAAGTTTAAATTTTTGAATTTCTTTGCCACTTCCTTAGTTTTGATCATCTTGGACAATATATTTTCAATACGGACTTTTAAAAAGAATTGTGTTTCAGTGTTTGCTATCCTTAGAGAGACAGAAACAGATAAGCACAACTAAATACTTGTTTTTCAAAAGTCTCAAAAGTATAAGGGAAATGAAAGTAATTATATCTTCAAATGATTTTGGGGTATGTTTCTAATTTCATACTTCTGATGCGATTCAAGAATAAAACTGTATTAAGACATTTGAGACATGCCGCATTGGTATTAAATGAATTTAATTTTGTGTAAAGTGGCAGAAATATTTTCTTCAGCAAACATACCTGCAGATATAAAATCACAACCATAAATCTACAAAAAAGCAAGCTATTGAATGAAATCTGATTGGTTATTTCCCTGCAGTATGGATCTGCTAATAATTTAATTTACTACTTGCTAACAGAAGCCAAAATTTAAATATACATATATATATATGTGTGTGTATATATCTATCTCTTCAATTTTAAATCATTCATATATATGAACAAGTATACATACACATATATAACAATTGTTCATATATATAAACAATTTAAATTAAAGAAAGTACATCTGGTGGCCTATCTTTTCCCCCCATTTCTAAAGAACACCATATTCTATTCTTGGCAGTGGAACGTCAATTCACCTTAAGGGTTGTTCAATGAGCATATCTGAGAAACCACTGGTTTAGCCAATGATGTACTTATTGAGGGAGGCCCTAGTGCCACTGTCAAGAGCTTATCCACAGGAGAGATAAGAAGGTACTTGTTTGGTTTGTGAAAAGAAGGAGTAGTGAGGAATGGCAGGTAGCTGCAGGCTGATGACACGTGATGTCCGTATATATGTAGAACCAACACACCCATAATTGCACCCATTTTTCATACCCAAATCCAAAGCCTTTATATCATTAATCCCAGGCAAAAACGGTAAGATTCATGTGTGTTACTATCCCACGGCTTCAAGATGCCTCTAAACTCATATGAGTATGTCTTAGTTCTATCAGTGGAGGACAAACCAGGCTTCTATCACCAAGCCCCATTCCATAACAGGCAAACCAGTCCAAGACTTCTCTGAGTGCTGCAGGAGAGTCTATGGAAGGGGCGCTCACTCCACTGTGATGCCTAAAATGCCTTTGCACAGAGCAAACATTCAATACATGCTGAGTGAATGAATGAGTGAACTGGTGTCATAAAACAGGCTTATTTCAGGGAAATTCCATTCAACAGGCTGGCATTCCTTCCTACCCATCTTAACTGTTAAGCTTGCCATCAGACAAAAATTTAATTATAAAATGTTAGAGCTGAGGAAATTTTAGAAACTATCTACTCTCCAGAGGTATACAACTTTAATTCAGTGGTAAAAATCACTAGGAGTGATTTAGGAGTCTATCAGACCTGAGTCCAAATTCCACATCTACCATAATTTGGTGAGCAAATAACTACTTCTGAGGCTCTGTTCCATGTATGCATTATGGGATATCATAATAATACATACATTAATTGTATGACTATCAGGGGATGAAATGACACAACCCATTTGCCATGGTCAGCTAAGTAATTTGCACCAAGTAAGCACTCAAGGCATTAGCCAATATTAATAGCGGAGAGATGAAAACAAAACTCTGGGACTGATGCCTACCCTAGTGGCCCCAGTGGTCATAATGACTGTCTTCCATTCAGCCTGCTCTCTTCTCACTAAGGAAGAGAAGATGAACAAATTAGGAATAACAATTTGAAAATGGTTTTATACTCCCTGAATGAATGGAATTATAATAAAATGATTCATGAGTTCTGCAGAAATATGATGAGACTTTAGATCTTTATGTTAGTTCTCTACAAAACCAATTGATGGCCCTAAGATGTACCTTCCCACCCAGCCCCATCCTTACCAGGATCAAACATCATTGTAAATGGAAAAGTCAATAACACATAATCAACAAGCTAAGTTACAAGCCAGTGAAGTCTCGGAGCTTTGATAGAGAAAATTCAGATTTATCATTATATGTAAAAATAAGATGATATGAAGAACTCAATCTAAAAAATATTATCTGGAGATCTATAATCTCTACAATAGTGCTATAAAAAGTAAAGAGCTAGAAATCTATTTAGATGGTTTTCCTTATAAGAAAGCACTTTCTGTATAACTTTTAATGTACTTACTATTGATGAGAACAATTCAAAAAATTCAAATAAATATCTGCAGATGTCCTACAAGAAGAAAAGAACAGAGTTAGATGTGACAGGGGATAACTGGACTTCAGGATGAGTAAGACCCTATACTTGACCTCAATAAATTAACATGAAATACAGTGGATGAGTCATGTACAGAATGTCAGAATTCTAAAAGGCCAAGCTAAGTACCAAAAGGAACATGTGGGGACTCTTAAGAAGGAAATAAAATATTGGTTAGTTGATTACGAAAAGGCAGAAGGGAGTAGGTTCCCTTTGGCTGCTCTTTGAAGAGATCACTTCCTTTCCCACCTAGTCCTGAGGCTAGGGTGGCATGGGCAATAGAGGAATGTGGGGACTGAGAATCATTTCTCCTCCCACCAGAGTGGCTAGAAGCAGATTTTCTTACCAGGATGTAGTAGTATGCTAATATTTAAGGGTTCTTGAGGTCAGAGAGAAGGGTTTGAATACTCCAGCTCCATCTCTTGCTGTGGGTCAAGTTTCTTACCTTTCCAACACCTCAGTGTCTTTATCTGAAAATTGGGGATGATGATAATGTCTCCCACCTGAGTGTGAGAACTACATGATATAGTGCATACGCAGGGCTAAATTTGGTGCCTGGCAAACAGAAAGTGCTCAGTACGGCAGGCGAGTGTAGTGACAATAAAGGCAAAGATGACGGGGGTAGTGCCGGTGTTGCTTCTGCCCCCAGAACAGGCTCTGACTGGGAGAGAGTTAAAGCACCTTTGGGTTCATGGGGGTTTATATATAAGCAACGGTTGATCAATGTGAGCTGGTTGTCCAAATGATTATGTGCAATCTAAGAAAAAAATGGGCCTCGGATCTGCTCAGCTACTTAATAATATTAGCAGCGGTAGTAGTCAAAGAAGCTAAATTTTATTACGTCTTTATATGCCAAACAACGTGCTGAACGTTTTAAAAGGATTTACTCACTTATTACAAGGAGGCTATACGCTAGGTCCTGATAACGTTATTCGTCTCTTTCAGATGTTGACTGAGCCTCAGAGGGGTTACAAAAGCACCTAAGATCCCGTTGTCAGTACATGACGGAAATGAGTTCAAATCCAGCCTGCCTGACTTGTTCTTAATCACTAAGGTATGAGATTATGCATGTTGCCCTTTGCCTGATTCTCCTTCTGAGGCCTGAATATTTCACTTAGCTGAGTGCAGAAGAGAGAAAATTCTCTCTCCTTGACCCAACTTGGCATCAATATCCAACTCCCCTTTTCAAAATGGGTTGCTTCAACGAGCAGCAATGAATGCCGGGTTGTGGACCAGTCACCTTGATGACTAAGAGTCAGACACTAGGGAAAGAAAATGCTCTGTGACAAACCTACCCTTGTACAGAAACAAGACAGAAATGGGGGGACAAGCCAGAAGATAATGGAATAAGGCATAGGAAAAATAGCAACTGGCATCGTGACAGTAATAATAATAGTAGTAGTAGTAGTAGTAGTAATAATAATAGACTTTATTGTGCTCTAGGCATTGTATTAAGTGCTTGGTGTAAGTGACTTCATTTTAACATTGAAAACAAGTCTACGGGGATGAAATATTATTAACATCATTTTATAGGCAGGAGTATTGAGGTTAGGTAATCAGGTAAATTGCCCAAGCTCATATGGTTAGCAAGTGGAAAACAGAGATTTGAACCAGCACCTACACTCCTAACCATTATGCTATAACCATTATGCTGAAGATATAAGAATTCCAATGGTTTTTCCCCATAACCCACTCCTGCACTCCAGACTTAAATAGTCCAAGATCAAGAGAGAGCAAGCTTGGAGTTGCCACTCTTCAGTGAGTGTCAATCATTTCAAAACAGTGTGTTTGCTAACAAGATGCAGTTCCTGTGATAATCTTCTCAACCAGCTATCAAGAAACAGGAAGCAAAGATTCAAGTAACAGTAGATTCCTACTTACGAGGAAGGTGGGACAGCATAGTTGACACTGGGCTTAACTGTTCTGGAAAACGTGGTCCCAGTAGGCATACACGCTGGTACATTTTCCCCACCTACCAAATACAAAAGAAGTATTTCATTTCCATGTTGCTCTTCAAAGTTCCACCTCATTCGTGCCTGTCATTCATCCTCTGGCCTCTTCCTGTCTCCATTTCTGTACAGAAAGGTGCTGAGTCTCTGCTCTCGGATACGAAAAGGGTGTGTTAGGAGAGGGAGCCATGGTACCTCGATGTCTTTTTTTTTTCATCTTAATTCTATTATGCCAACTCCACTGAACTTAATTAGAGTGAATACAGAATTACACAATTACCCTCTGTTCTAGTCTTCAGATGTTATATTTTGATAAAATTTACGACATGCTGCTCTCCCCTTGAACACCAGATGAACACTAGAAATGGATGTGTGTTGACATAAAATCTGTTATAAGTACAATTCAAGTATAGCTTACATAATGATAGTGTTAACATAAAATTATAGATGTGTAGAGACAACGTGGTCATGCATTTTTTAGTATAAGTACATGCTTAGACCAATATCTGTTAGCGGAATGAAGATGGAAGAGAATTTTGGTTAAGCCACAAAGGCTGTTTAAGGACTTGCAGATAGCTAAGGGGAACTCAAAGACCAGTAAGATAATATTTCCCCTGCCATGTTTGCAATTGCAAAGTGAAGGGGAGATGTGAAAGTAAGTACCCCTATGGAAATTACAACACAAGTACATTTTTTTCCTTGAATACCTGGGTAAATGCTTAAATTCTAATGTATATCAGTGATGCAAATTTTCAACTGAGTTTGATAAATCATAAAATAATAATTATACATATATGTATATAAAACTGCATGGAACTAGGCAGTTCAGAATTACTTCTAATTAAAGAGGTACCCTATGACAACTTACTTAAACCTTACAAAATATGGTTCTAAGTACCCTATCAGAGTGAAAAGCAGGAGACTGAAAGGTTTATTGTAAATGTTTGTAGTCATGGTATCTTAACTAAAACTACTGTGTCACAAATACTATTAAAATAATTGTGACATTTTATTCACTTTTACCGCAAACAACAAAACAAACTATAGGTATTTTTTCATTTCAGGTAATTATTTTAGCTAACAGTTATTAAATGTTTTGAGAAGACAGAGTGCTAATTGCATTACTTCATTTTATCTTTAAAATAGCACTTCCATGTAATTATTCTTAATATCTCCATTGTATTAAAGTGTATCTCTAGTTTAGACCTTTCTTCAGAACTGCAGACTTGTGTATCCAACTGTGTACTCAGCATCTCTACTTGGACGTCACGAAAACATCTCAAATCTTATACCTCCAAAACTGGTCTTTAATCCCCCAAACATGCTCTACCCCAAACTTTTTCCATCTTAGGTGACAGTAACCACACCTTTCCAGTTCCCCAGGCCCTACATCTCGAATTCACCCTTGACCCCCTCTTCCTTTCCATTCTTGCATTCAATCTACCACGAAATGCTGTCACAACCTTCCCAATGTGCCACTTCTGAGAATTACCAGCCACTAGCAGCCTGGTGCAGGCCAACAACATAGACCTTGAGGATCCTGTAGTCGCCTCCTGAGATTCTCCCTGACTCCACTCTCTCCCCACATCCTCAAGACCACAGATAGAGTTATGCTTTTCAAACAAGAGACAGTTCATGCCACACCTCGGCTAAAATCCTGTCCCTGGCTGCCTACATTTAGAGTAAAAGACACAATGCATGTGATGGCCTCCCAGGACTTACCCAATCCATCCCATCACATATCCGACCTCCAGCCCTCCTGCTGTCTCTTCCTCCCCACTGACTAAGTCAGCCAGGGTGGCCTCCTTGATATTCCTCCAAGCTGCCCGGCATATTTCTGCCTTAGAGTGTTGAGACTGGTTATTCTTGCTCCTAGGGAGTGGTCTCCCCATCATACATTCTGACAACTCCCTCACTTCAAGTCTTTGCTCAAATGTCAACTTATAAAATCCACCCTGACTACCCTATTTAAAAACAGAACCTACCTGTACACTCCTCCAGCACTCCCAACCCAAGCCTCTTCAGTGAGCTTCACATCCTTTTCCTTATCCCGTAGCACCCATCAACTTGTGACAAAGCATAGAATTTATTTATAACATCCGTTTCCACACGAGAGTGTAAGGAGGGAGAGAGCATGCAAGAAGGAGCACGCAGGCAAAGGCTCTTGTCTAATTTATTCATTGATACATCCAAGCATAGAGAACAGGAAGATGCTTGATAAATAGTCCTGAAAAAGATACAGATGAGGAAACTAGTAGTAAAGCTCAGAAAGTTTAAGTAACTTCCTCAAGGTTTTAGAGCTAGAAGAGGGTCACAGTAGAATTCACACTTGGGGATGTCTAACTTCAAATCTCTTAGCCTCTCTGCTATCTTTTTTTTTTTTTTTTTCTTTGCGGTACTCGGGCCTCTCACTGTTGCGGCCTCTTCCGTTGCGGAGCACAGGCTCCGGAGGCGCAGGCTCAGCAGCCATGGCTCACGGGCCCAGCCGCTCCGCGGCATGTGGGATCTTCCCGGACCGGGGCACGAACCCGTGTCCCCTGCATCGGCCGGTGGACTCTCAACCACTGCGCCACCGGGGAAGCCCCTCTCTGCTATCTTAAGTCCATGCAATTCAGGATTTGTTTTAATCAGTGCCATGGAAATTCTCACTCCACTGAATAAGATCACTAAAGTGTTCTCTGTCTAGATTTATATATATTTTTTGCATTTAAACAAAGGAAACAGAAGAGGGGAATTCATCATGGGTTATTGCGGTAGTTTTACAGCAATTTTAGCAATAATGACATTTAAGTAATAGTGATATTTAATGATAGCATAATAATAATAAAATAATAGCTCTTAAATGTATTGAAGACGAATCGCATGCTAAACTCGGTGCTAAAATATTTCCATGTATATTTTGTGCAAAATCCTTATGAATATTCTATCAGATGAGCTTGATGTGTAACTCCACCAGGCATACTTCTCTTATTCTGCTTTCAAAGATAAGGAAATTGATGAGAAGTGTGGTAACCGTTTGATCAAGATGAGACTGGTAATAAGTTGTGAGTATGAATTTATATTCAGGTCTAACTCCAGAATTTGATTCTCAATCCATACATGAAAATTCTGATAATTCCTTTGATAAGGGTATGTTCTCTCCTGGAAAACACCCCCATTATGTCTGCCTGTGCTCATACCTTCAGAACACAGTCAAGTTTAAAACATGATAAAAATGTTTAAATAGTGTGCTTTAATAAATGGAAATATCTTCATCTAAACAATAACACAAAAAGGCAGGCTGAGCCCTTTGAAGTGGCTTCGTTGCTCTCTTCCATCCAGAACAAGAGAAGGAATCAACAGCTGCAGAGTAAAGAAAGCATGAAACCCAGAGATGGAGGATTCTGTAAATGACCAATTACAAGACTATTAAGCCGCACTTTCATAGCAAGAGGCAAAATATTCCATTAAACTGAAAATTCTTCTACCCCTCACTCCAAGGCCCACACAAACATTAATGTTGCATTTATTAGGATGTATTTCCTGTGCTCTATCAACTTGACTTTCAGCAACTGTATTAATACAGTCCTTTCGCTTTGCACATATATCTGAATGATGAATTCCATTACTGGAGTTTTGTAGAAAGAGTGGAGTGAATGAAGTAAAGTTTGGGAAGAGCCATCATAATCCATAATGATGGGCACTGAATCAGGACAAGAAGAAACCTCTCTTCTCACTTATTTGAATGAAAATTCGACTATATATTTATTGCCTCTGTACAGGGCCATGTGTTGAATAATGGAAAACAAGCATCTTTCATTTGGAGGTAGGATTTGTGGGCTCAAGTTTCGATGGGCCTGCAGAATTAATCTTGTTTTAGAAATGAAATAAAATGTAATTTCTTACTGTAAGTAGATGTGGTTAAACAACTGGCAACTTTGATGTCTTTAAATCACTGCAGTTTCAGGTTAGGCAAATCTATAATTATTTCAAGCACTTCTTTATTGGTGCAACAATTGAGCAGTGTACATAGTGGTCAACAACCTGGGCATTGCCAGACGACTCTAAGTTTGAATCTAGACTTTGCCACTCACCAGCTATGTGACTTTCAGCTATGAGAATCACTTTCTTCAGCTTTACAGTGTGGATTATTATATGCCCTTTGCAGAACTACTGTAAGAACTAAATGTATATGGGCACAGTGGCTCATAGTAAGGGCTCAAATTAGTACTGTGGTCACTACTAGTAGTACTGAAAGGAAATTACAACTTCTATTCTCATAAAGTGGGATATGTGTCCCTTTATCATTGTAATTTCATATCATTTTACTTTTGACCTTATAATTTAATAGCTTGATCCAAGAAACATTTAGCAGTAAATATAATTGAAAGAAGGTTACTTGTCAAGCATGAAATACTGTAGTATCAAGTGTGCTGGCACAATACTCTTCTCAGATAATTAACCTGTAAAAATATGTTATTGTCTTCTTTTTAATTAAGCACATTGAACATATATATTTACTGTGCCAATTGGCGAAAGGTCCATTAATTAATCAGTCTAACTATATGTTGCATAAATGTCTTCTAAACATAATCGTATATGTATTTTATTTGTTGGGAAAATGTGTTTGAGATTGTTCTTTTCTGCCTATTTAAAGTAAAAGAGGATGAGAAGTAGAGTTAGGCTTAATGTACTTTGTACTCCATTATGCCATGAAAATGCTTCTGTGCCCTGGAGACAACAACAAAAGATTTGCTTTAATGACAAGAATCAAGTATGTTCTAAAGCTTCCAGGTAGGAGGCGTATAGGTTGCAGTTTATGTCAGAAGTCTTTGCTCTCTCTCTCAACTGCATCTAGATGGGAAAGATGTGGTCACAAATGCTTCAAGGTGATACAGTAAATGTTGGAAAAAGGGGGGTAGGAGGCAGAGTTTTGAATATCTCAAACCTGAGCTAGAAGGATTTTATTTAAAGAAAATAGCGGATATGATTTTTCACTTAAGGAATGCCAGTCAGCAAACCTGACATTAATGTAGGAAATTAGCTCTTTTAGCTATGATGCTTTCAAATGCACATGGCTCAAAACAAATTCAAAATAGTCAAAGGAAATTTAAAAACAAAAACCAAACAACAACAACAACCTCAACAAACAAGTACTAGAAATTCAGGGATGCAGCCATATTCAGACACAGTTGGATCTGGACGTTCCAGAGTATCAGCAGGGTTCCAGCTCTCTCTCCATCCCTCAGCCCTGCTTACCTCTGCAAGACTTTATTTTACAGAAAGTCTCTCCTTGTGCTGGATGGTTACTGGGAGTCCCAGAGTCATATCTCCCCAGCTTAGAAATTCCAGAGAGAAAAGACAATTCTTCCATTTTGCTCTGAGACAAAAGTCCTGGGGAGCAGTCTGATAGACTTAGCCGAGGTCAGATGCCTACCCATGAGCCAATCACCTGCTTTACTGGAGTTCAGTCCCTGGGCGACTCATCCCCGGGGCCCCTCAGGAGGCAGGATGGCATTATCTGGCAGTTCTCCAAGAAAACCCTGCTGTTTTTTTGGTAACACGAAAGGGGAGAGGACATGGATAATGAAACCTGTATCTGCTTCTGTAAAATCCACTGAATCTTACTCCCTGCCCTGTGTCGATGACCATGCAGTAAGCTGACCCAGGAGGTCATTTTCCCCACAACAGTCTTTATATATATGACTAAGGAACACACTGGTAAAAGAATATGGGAGAAAGTCTGAGTATGACAAGTCAGCTAGACTGATATTAACTAAAAAAGCTGTGTGAAAATATCCTTAAAAGTTGCCCCCAACTCACTCAAAGTCCAAAGTTGGAGCTGGAAATACAATGTCATGGAGTTTGGATAAGAACAGGTTTTCTCCAAGCTGAACTATGACACAGAGATTAGCGACTTCTAGAAACTATACTTTTCCAAAGAAAAAACATCACGTGAGAAAAATGAGGCCTAGAAAAATTAAATGACTTAAGGTAACATAGCTAATTAATGGCAGGACTGAGACTATATACTTTGTGTAACTGGCTATGGTTTTTTTGTTTGTTTTGTTATCACTTCAAAACGAGACAAACTTAAAGAAAGGAAACACAACCAAAACTCAGTGGTTGGAAAAGAGATGGATGTGAACGCCCACTTGTTTCTTACATATAAAGTTACCCCTCGCAGTGTTTTGGAGGCGAAAACGCTGGCTCCTCCCAACGTTGGTTACATACACAAAAATTCCAAAGACAAGACAAGTGCTTTGCAAACAAAGTAACTAGAACCAGCTCAGGCTTCCCCGCGCCGGGTCCTACGTTCCACGGTCAGAACCACCAACTGTATCCCCCCGGGGAACAAGGTGATTCAGAAAAGCTGGCGTCTTCAGAGAAGGGAGAAAACTTAGCCGGGAAGAGAGGAGAAAACTTGTTCAGCTTCTTGCTGGGGTCTGAAACGATCCCAACAGAGTCCTTAAACCCCTCAGGTTTCCCCAATCAAGCACCCTCGCCTCCAACCTGGGCCACCCCAGATCTGACTATCAGACGACAGAAGTCTGCGTACGCACGGAGAGCTGACCACCCCACGAGAGGGACCTACGCGCGGCCGCGCCCACTCACCCGCCGCTCCCCGGGAGACGGGAGACCAGCCCGGGGTCCAAGTCCTGGGCGTGGCTGACTGACCCCTCTCCGGGCCCAGCTCCAGCTCACCTCAGTTCGGCCCGCCTGGGCTCCGCCATCTTGACCACGAAGGGGGCCTCGCGCCGGAGGCCCCTGAGCGGGCGCCCTGAGCGGAGCCGGAGCGCCGGGGAGCCCCAGGTCGGCGCCTTACGTCCCCTGCGCGCTCGCGCAGCGTCCACTCACGACGAGAGTCCCGCACGCAGCCCCCGACCCAGGCTTCCGTGGACCCGGGGCCCGAGCAGCCCGCACCGCGGCTCAGGCGGCGCCGAGGGCGGCCCGGGCGGAAGAGCGGGCGCGGGGCACGCGCTCGGTAACCTGGCAACGCGGAGCAACCCGGCGTCTCTGGCGAACCCCAGCCTTCCACCGCGAGGAAGCACGGAGCCCCGCACCCGCCGCCCAGCGCTCGCCGCCGCTCGGTCGCTCCGCCCGCCGCTGCCCGCTGGCTATCGTCTTTTAAATCCATGATACAACGTCTATATGTAACAAATCTGTTAAACCCTAAATGTTTATGATATTCAAGTAATCCAGTATCTGAATTATTCTTGAAGATAAAACATCCAAAGACTTCTTAATTGTATGGGTATACATACATAAAATACACGTGGAGGTAACTTCAAATATAGTATGTGCCTGTCTCTATTCCTTCCCTCTCCGCTCTTTTAAAAAATGCCCCTTTAAAAATTGCCCACTCACCATCTGTTAGGTAAATTTGCTGAAACACAGTAAATGTGGAGACAGAAATTGTTATAGAGACTATTCCAAATGACACTGACATCTGTATTTATGAAAGTTACTATTTTTATTATTATCCTAATTGTAGACAAGAAATTATTGTAATAGCCAACACTTATCTGGAACTTACTATGCCCCAGGTACTGCTTGAATGGTTTACACATGTTGATTTATTTAATCCTCATAATAAACTAAGGATTTATCTCATCCCCAACATATAAAAGGCAGGTATTATTATTCATCACCCCTATTTTTCAGATGAAGAAATTGAGGTACAGTGTTCTTAAGAGACTTGCCAAGGACATAAAGCTAGGAAGCACAGAGCTCAATTTGAAGTCAGGAACTCTATCTTCAAAATCTCTGTTTCAACCGCTCTGCCACCTAGCTCTTGGGTGCAGAAACAGAGCTCATACCCATGTCTAATCTCAGCAACAACACTTTTAACTATTGTACTCTGTTGTCTGTCTATGTATTAGACACTAATCCCTATCAGCAGTGTTTCCAGAACTATTCCTCTTGGATGAATCACGTTCTGGGTATGTCCAGTGAACAACTGAACATAAAATGTTTAAATTATTGGAAAGTTCTCTCTGGGGAATGTCTTACGAGACCATCTACCATGCTTAATTCCACTAATCGAATTAAATGGAATTTTAGACCATCTATCATTTTTTAATATTCACATCTCATTTAATATTCAAACAATATTCCTTAGGGTAATTACGTATATTCTTTGCATATCTTGATTCTTTGTGATGTGGGCCCATTTCTCATGATCGTATCTGCTTTGAAATTATTTAACGTAAGTTGATACTAGTATCTTCCCCATGCAAGTTATTTATCTTACAATGATTAAAAAAATTTTTTTTATCATTGTGTTGTGAATTCACAGCATTTTAAAAATTATTTTTTATTTTATTTATTTTTGACTGTGTTGGGTCTTCGTTGCTGTGTGCAGGCTTTCTCTAGTTACGGCAAGCAGGGGCTACTCTCCATTGCAGTGTGCTGGCTTCTCACTGCGGTGGCTTCTTTTGTTGTGGAGCACGGGCTCTACGTGTGCGGGCTTCAGTAGTTGCGGCTCACGGGCTCTAGAGCACAGGCTCAGTAGTTGCGGCGCACGGGCTTAGTTGCTCCAGGGCATGTGGGATCTTCCTGGACCAGGGATCGAACCAGTGTCCCCTGCATTGGCAGGTGGATTCTTAACCACTGCGCCACCAGGGAAGTCCCTATCCTATAATGATTTTGATTCTTCAGTTCCTCAACCCTCCACCCCATTAAAATAAAATCAGAAGTGGGATCAAGTCTCATTTCTGTGGGGAGAAGGTAGCAGGTAAGCGCTTGTAGACATTCATTCAGTCAATCAATCTCAGATGAGGACTCCTGCTTCTAGCCATTATGGAGTAATTGGCCCCAGAATTTTCCTCTCAAAGCTAATCATTAGAAAATTAGAATAACTTAAACAACACTTTTAAGACACTGGGCAGCTAAGAGCTCAGGACTGTGTTCCCCAAAGGAGGGGCAACAAATGAGGCAAGACCTATGAATGTTCCTGCCTGGTGCCACTTTTCAGACCCAAGCTGAGCATGGTCAATGGGCTAATTTGAGAAAACAGAGATCAGAGTTCAGAGAGACTCAGGAAGCTGCAACTTGCAGGCAAGAGTACAAGATAGACAGGAGGCACACAGAGAAAGAGGGCTAGAAATATGTATGGTAGTCCCTCGAATTTTGGCTCAACACTAAACTGGGAAAACATAGGATGAGGATATGGGACCCTAGGAAAATAACAACTATTAGGGAACTGTAACAGCTCACACAGCACTGGGAGACACTGAAGTGCTAACCCTCTGGAGGGGAGAAATCTTTCTGAAGACTCGGACAAATTAGTAGAGACCCAGAAAGGTTACACTTTAATAGCAGGGCTAAATACCCACTGGAAAAAGTCTTAAAAACCAACCTGGAAAGGATCTAGCTGACCTGCAAGTAACCTAACATCTGCTAAAACAAGATTCAATGCTTTTTAAAGGAAGAGAGTGAAATGAAGACACAACCACATTATTTTTACACTGTACAGAATCCAATAAAAATTATAAGGCATGTGAAAAGGCCGGAGGAAAAACTAGTCAATAAAAACAGATCTAGAAATGACAGATTTTAGAATCAGCACAAATACAAAAAAAAACCAGTGTGACAGAATTCTAAAATAGCCCCCATAATTATATAGTGAATGGGATTTTGTAGGTGTAGTTGAGGTTATTAATCGGTTGGCTTTGAGAGAGATTCTCCAGGTGAGCCTAACCTAATCATGTAAGTCCTTAAAATAAGACTTTTCTTTGGCTGGTCACAAAAGAGTATGTCAGAGAGATCCTAAGTGTGAGAAGGATTCAACATGAAGGAGGTTCTCTATTGCTGAGAGGGAAGGAGCCATCTGGAAGGGTCTGAAAGTGGCCCTAGAAGCTGTCTGGCCCCTGGATAACGGCAAGAGAAGACAAGGACGTCGTCCCTACAGTTGTAAGTAACTGAATTCTACTGACAAGGTAAATAACCTTGGACATGGATTTTTCCCAGAGCTTCCAGATAACAGCTCAGCCTGGCTGACACTCTGACTTCAGTTCTGTAAGAAGAGCCTCAGGAGAGATCCCAGCCAAGCCGCCCATACTTGAGTACCTAAAGATCTGTGAGATAAATGAGTATTGTTTTAAGTCACTAAATGTGTGGTAGTTGTGTCACAGCAATAGGAAATAAATATAAACAGCTAGTGTAAATATGTTCAAGAATTTGAGGGAAACATGAACCCAATGAGGAGAGAAGTGAAAAATATAAAAATAAATGGAATGTGTAGGGCTGAAAAATACATTGTTTGAAATTCACTGTATCTGTGTAACAGCAGTCGCATACTGCAGAAGACAAACTTGAACATTGTTCAAGATAGACCACATATTGTTCCATAAACAAGTTTCAATACACTTAAAATTATTGAACTCATTCTGATAACAATGGTATTAACTTGAAAATCAATAACAAAATATCTAGAAAATCCCCTAATATTTGATATTTAAACACACTTAACTCACAATTTTTAAAAAAATCCAGGTAGGGGCTTCCCTGGTGGCGCGGTGGTTGAGAGTCCACCTGCCAATGCAGGGGACACAGGTTCATGCCCCGGTCCAGGGAGATCCCACATGCCACGGAGTGGCTAGACCCATGAGCCATGGCCCCTGAGCCTGCGCGTCCGGAGCCCGTGCTCCGCAACGGGAGAGGCCACAACAGGGAGAGGCCCGCGTACCGCAAGAAAAAAAAAAAAAAAAAATCCAGATAAATTAGAATATATTTTTAATGACTGATAACAATAACAGCCTGTCAAAATCTGTTGACTCTATCTAAAGCAGTTCTTAGGGAGAGATTTATAGCTTAAAGCCATATAGTAGAAAAGAAAATATACATTTAATTCAATCATCTAAACTTTGCATTCGAAACTAAAAAAGTAAAATACATTAAACTCAAAGTAAAAAGAAAGAATAAAAAGTATAAATCAATAAAATAGAAAAGAGCAAAAAGAGATAAAACCCAATAATACCAAAAGCTGTTCCTTGTAAAGACCAGTAAAACTGAAAATGTCTAAGCTGGACAGATTAAGAAAAAAAGAAAGAAGAGAGAAATGACCAATATAAAAAGAAAAAGCATCACTCTAGACCCTAGACTCATGGAAAGGAAAATAAGGAAATGTCATGAAAATTTTATATCAAAAAATTGATAACTAAGTGAAATGGACAAATTCATTGAAAGGCACAACTTACCAAAACTGACTCAAAAAGAAAGAAAAAAATCTAAAAGCTTTATGTTTGTTACATTTCCTTTACAGTGAAAAACCTTCCCATGCCTGGGGCTGGTGGTGGGAATGGGGATAAACTGGAAATGGGCATGAGAGATCTTATTAGGGTAATAAAAATGTTCTAAAACTGATTCATGTTGATGGTTGTATAATTTGGTAGTTACTAAAAATGACTAAATTGTATCCTTGAAATTAGTGGATTTTATAAGTAAAATTCATCTCAACAAAGCTGTTTGAATAAGATAAACAAAGTAACTATAAAAAATCCTTCCCACAAAGAAAATTCTAGGTCCAGATGGCATTCCTTGGTGAATGTGATCAACAATCTAAGGAAAAATGTCAATCTTACAGAGACTCGTTCAGAAAATAGGGGAGAAGGAAGCAGAAATGGTGAAAATTTCACAAAACATATATTTTACAAAGAACTTGTACATAAGGAAGGTTATATACTACACACACATACAGAAAAAGTATATGTTCACTAAAGAAGATACACAAAAGGCAGTAGGCACGTGAAGAGATGTTCAGCACCATTAGTTTTCAGGGATAAGCAAATTAAAACCAAAATGAGATCCCACTACCTATTACAAAGGTTAAAATGAAAAAGACTGACCATTGTGAGTGTTAGAAAGGATACAGCAGAACTAGTACTTTTATACACTGCTGGTCAGAATGCAAAATGGTGCAACCACTTTAGAAAAGTCTTTCTCAGTCTCTCATAAAGGTAAACATACACTTACCATTCAACCCAACATTTCCACTTCTACCCAAGGAAATAACAATCCACAGGTATTTCTGTATAAATGTTTATAGTGGTGTTATTCAAAATAACTATAAAATGGAAACAACCCAAATGCCCATCAAAAGGATAAATACAAGTGGTATATCCATACAATGGAATACAACTCAGCTATAAAAGGGAACAACTAATATACACTAAACAGATATATCTCAAAAATGTTATAGGAAGTAAAGGAAGAAAGACAAAAGACAGTGTATGCAATATGACATCTTTTATATGAAATTCTAGAAAAGTCAAAGTTAATATGTAGTGAGAGCAGATCAGCCTGGGTCTGAGAATAGGGGATGGATTGAGTAAACAGGGGTATAAGGTACCTTTCCAGGGTGATGAAAATGTTATATATCTAATTTGTGGTGGTTTTTAGTATATAAAGTTTTATGCTTAGTTTATATTTTATAAGCTCATCAATCATATATTTAATATGCATATACTTTTGTTTATGTAAACTATACCACAATAAAGTTTATATATAAGGTTAAGATCCAATTATCTGGGCAAATTTTTCAACTCATCCATTTTTATTATCTATAAACTGAAGAGTTTTTTTTTTTTGTGGCTCTCTGAGATTTAACATTTCTTTCAGCTCTAATTATATGCCATGATTTTTATATAAGTTTTGATAAAATAACTTGCATGATGCCGCCTCATGAACTTTTACACTTATATTTATGTTGCTTCTTGTAAAACATTATTTCCCTATAAATCCAACAGTGATTAATATTATAACTAATACTTTAAAAAAGGAATTGATAAAAGTGCTTTAGAAACCTCTTTCGAATACTGATAATGTCTTACTTAGGATGTTAAGACCATACCTGTCTTGCTCCTACTTCAGGTCCACTCTTAGAAATCTCTGAATATAAAATGCGGTGGTATCCCATGATATTATCCACAATAGTCTTCTTTAAGCCAGATTTGTCACAGTCATGTCAGCCTTCTTCACATCCTGTCACACTTTAGCAGTTATAAAGATTGGTTCCTTGTGATTTTTCGTTAAGTCTCCCTTTCTGAGGCTTGTTCATCCTGGTGTTCTTACCTATAGGACAAGGTTTCAAGTCCATGGGATGGTAAGTCTGCATTACCTAGTTATTCCAGTCAGGAAAGATATATGGAGAGATGGCCAGTCTATAAAAGGTAACCTGATAGAGTCAAACATAGTTAAGAATCTGGTTATTTATTTTGAGAGCAGCTCAAAATTGTGATATGTCTGCTAAGAGTTGGGGCACTTCTGACTCAATCATAACTGAAAGGATTCTTTAGGGACTCTATGAAATCAAAAGATTAAATTAAGACAAGTTAAAACAGCTTTAGAAGGCCGACAGAAATGTTCTACATCTTGAAAGAGATAGTGGTTACACGGGTAAATATATCTGTCAAAAGTCATGGATTCACACACTTAAAATGTGTGCATGTTCTCCATATAAACATAATTTGAAAAGGTTAACAACCATTTTACAAGAGTAACTTTACAATGGAGAAACACGTCAAACACTACCTCAGCCAGGAGATCCAGGTTAATATCAACAATGATAAGCCACATTGATAGTATATACCCTTGATGTTATGTGATAAAATTGGCACTTTACCTCTGTGATCTCCTCCCCCAAACCCATAACCCCATTATAATTGTGAGGAAAACATCAGAGAAATCCCAGTTGGGAGACATTCTACAAAACACCTGGCCAGTACTTCGCAAAAGGGCCAATGTCATCAAAAACAAGGAAAGCCTGAGAAACTGTCACAGTTAAGAGGAGCCTAAGGAGACATGATGACTAAACATAATGTGATATCCTGGATGGGATCCTGTAACAGAAAAAAATACACTAAGTGAAAACTAAGGAAATATGAATAAAGTATGAACTTTAGTTAATAATAATGTATCAATATTGTCATTAATTGTGACAAATTAATATAAGGTGCTAATAATAAGGGAAAGTGGGTGTGGGGATATCAGAACTCTCTGTACTATCTTTGCACCTTCTTTGTAAATATGAAGCTCTTCTCCTAAAATAAAAGATTATTAAAATCATTCTGAATGAAAGACAAGTATATAAAATACATGGGAGTTCAAACATATCCATGAAGGAGGCAGTGTTCATGTTATATAATTTATTGTCAAAATCTGAACATGTTTTGAAGTAGAAGGGGATGCAATTAACAATTGTATCAGGACAAGAGGCATAAACTGAGATGTATGGTCCCCCTAAGTACAAAGTCGTATTAAATATCCAAGCTCTTGTTTCACACTTCCTGTGTTTCAATCCAAACTCTACCACTTGCTAATTAAGTAAATTATTTCACCTCGCTGAGCATTATTTGCAATTTGAGAAAGAGAGTAATATTCACCTTGTAAAATTTGGGAGAATTAAATGAGATGATCAAATTAAAGAGCTTACTTAGCAAATGCCTGGCACATAATCAGTACTCAATAAATGGTAGATGACAATTTGTGTATATTTGGACATTAGTGAATTTTGCTAAAGCATGCCTGCATAATTACACTGAATCCTCTACACTAATGCATCCTCTTGTTTTTCATCCTAACCAACAGTAGTCATACAAATACTTACTCTTTAATAGTTAGCTCAGATGTGACATGACAACTTCTAGGTCCCACCCAGGATGTGTTAGGAGACTGAATGTCGTCTAGAATAATGATGATGAAGGTTATCATCATAACCATCATCATCATAAATGATACTGACTACATAGCTTCTTTTCCTTTCAGTAATTCTCACTTCACCTTATCTTGGTGGGTCTGTCAGTATCATGGTCCCAGCACCCAGCTGCAGAAGTGGTACATGGACAAGGCTGAGGCACATCCTCTTAGATACAGAGATTGCTCCAGAAATGGGCCTAAGACTAAAGTAGAGTCAATAAATGTCATGTGAGGAAAAGAGGTAACTTTACCTTTGGAGTCATGACCTCTAATGACATTAACCCAGATCTGCTAATTGTCTTCTTTGCAACAATGTGGAAAGACAACTCAGAAGCAAACAAAATTAAGAGGTAGAGAAGGAGATAGAATTCAGGTGCCATGGTTTGAACTCCTGAGTCCAGCTGTGCATGGACTCAGGAGTTCAACCCTGAATGCAACCTCATGCAAATTTTTTTTCCTACTTAAGCTAGTTTGAATTCCTTTTTCTGTCACTTACAATTGAAGAAGCCATAAGTAATAGAGTGAATTGTCTGTCTCACTCTGCACTTGCCTACAATAGCTTTTATACTATTCATGGTTTCTTGAATTTTTTTTCCCCTCCCTAGACTTACATCTCGGATAAAGACTGAAGTTCAGAGACTTGGTGTTTAACAACTTGGAATCCTTCCCTCTTGGTTGATAATTTGTAAATGTTGGCTGAATAAATGAATTATACAGTTCTTACACAGGTGAGCTCAATTACTGGTCCTCCATCATTAGAATTTGCAAACAGTATGTGAATAGAAGGACACACTCTCTGGTTTGATGCTGGACATTTTCTTCCTCCATTATCATCTCTATTTCAATCTGTTATGAGGTCATTTTTCTCTGATGCCTTGCTTCTCCTTGAAGAACAGGTTTTTGTGAGATAGCTCACACATACTCTTTATTTGTTCATTATTCCTGCATTAAAGTTCAAGGGGCTTTTCTTGTTGTTTCGTGTTAGTCTTTCATCTGTATAGCTGTCATTTTATTTCTATGCATTTGCAATTCCTTGCTCACATTTGCTCAATGGGAATATTCTCCATACTCAGCAGACCTCTTTCAACTGTAAGTGATGGAAACCTAACACAAACTAGATGAAGCCAAAAAAAAAAAAAAAAAGTTACTTTGTTGACTCATGTAGCTCGATGTCCAAGGGGCAACTGAGCTTCAGATACGGCTGGATCCAGGTGATTAAAGAAGTCTTGAGGTGCTTTATTGTTCAGGGTCTGTTTGCCTTTGTATCTTTTTGCTTGGTGGCTTAGTTCTCTCCTGTTGTGGCTAGGCTCTTTGCATTGACAGGCAAGATAATCACTGTCCCAGCTACTTTATAAAATCATTACAGGTCAAAATGCTAAAGTAATAGTTACCTCTATGCCAATGACCATAGAACAAGTACAGAAAATAGCATGAAAGTAATCTAGTTGGGCAAAGCTGAGTCATGCTTTACACCAGGAAGTGATCAGACACTGTGCTGAGAGACTCAAGAGAACTATGTGGGTGATAGAGGAACAATTCCACACTGGGATTAATAGCTGTTCACTAATACAAAGTAAAAAAAACAACAAAAAAACAAAAAATAATTCCCTTGTATTGTAACTAGGGAAAGCTAGTCCTCAAGATAGCCCTTTCTTCATGACTTTTTCCATCTTCCATTCTAAGACACATCTGGACATCAAAGTGGCAAGCTTAAAATCCCCATCACCATCACCATACTCTACTCTAGAGTCTGACTGCCTTGTCCAGCCATCAAAGACAAATATTTAACTCTTTTTGCCTATTACATGTAGGGTCACATAATACAAAAAGTTAACAAGAACTGAGTTCAATTATATTAGAATATTAAATATTTTTGTGGACTCTCCACACCCACCAAGCACATAGTCAAAGCTCAGGCAGCCCACTTCACCTGCTTGCATTAAGGCTTGACTCCCACACCTGCCTCACTTCTTACAGCCATGATTGTTTTCCTTAGAATTTCTAAAATATCACAATGGACTGCTTAAAATCTTGGAACAAATGTCTACTCACAATAGCTAACATATGGTAAGATTATCTTCAGTTTGGTGTCTCAGTTTGGATCTAGACTGTACATTATTTAGATCAATCGTTCTCAACCAGGGGTAGTATTGTCTCTGGTGGATATTTGGCATTCTCTGAGACATTTCTGATTATCATGACTGAGTAAAAGACTGTCATATCTCCATGTATCTGGTGGGTTGAGGCCAAGGATGCTGCTAAACGTTATACAATGCATAGGACAGCAAACAACAAAAAAATGTGTCACTCCAAAATTTTAGTGCTGAGGTTGAGAAACCCTGATCGAGATGAATACATTTTGGGGAAATTTTTATTTTATTATTTAAATTCTTTATCACATACAGTATGAAGAATATAAACAGGTGAAGAAATAATTATTTGAAGGAAAAATGCAGTAGGCAAGAATAATTATCGATGATTTTAATTCTCTTTATAACTCTTTTCTTTCATTCTTTCTATTTTTTTTAAGCCATCATGTCCTATTATGGAATTCCAATTGGGTTCTTAGATCTTTAATAGAACAAAAACATGAAATAAAAATCAAAAAGCACTAAAACACAAGAAACCATGGTCCTAGTTCCCATTGTATCTTTTAGTAGAGTTATGACCTGGGAAAATCATTTAATCCCTTAAAAACTAATTTTCCAACTTTTCAATATGAAATATTTATATTAAATTATTGTTTTAAAATAAAATGTTAATCTACTAAAGAAGAACACAATGTAAAAAGAAACTCAAAGAAATGCTATGAGGGGAGAAAACCAAGGAACCAAAAACCCTAATTTAGCTTACCTTCTTTCTCCACAATGGTACTGAAACAGAAATTCTTCTAGAGTCATCTCACTAATCACTGAATTCAATGAACTCTATTTTCCTTTCCAGCTCTAATGTTTAATTACTAAATCAAACTTTATCTGTCCTAGGCTCCGTTTTTAAAATATTTTGCTCTCTATCAAGGATTAAAGTTTGACCTAATAAAATAACCAAATCTATCCTCTTAGAAACCATCAGGGAGTAATATTTCTGAGATAAACAGAGAGGAATCTTAGAGCATTATTCGAATACTTATAATCTCAAGAATAATGCCAATCTAGAGCAGGTGACATTTTACATGAGGATGCCATTTTGCTTCTGCCAAATTATGTGAGAAGATGGTTTATTCAAGACTTGTCTAAAAGGGACAGCTCCAAAATGCCAAGCCACAGAGCAAGCCACGTTCCAGAAACAGGAACAAGTGATGGAAGATCACTCCCGACAGCATTCACTTGGTATAAGAAAACAGTATGTCTCACATACAGAAAACCAGTTATGAATTGAAAAGAAAATTTTAAGTATGAAACAAAATTTTCTTTGTTAACCAGTGGATTCTTCTAAGAATGTTTATGTCCAAAATTTCAAATAAGATTTTGGAATGCCAGAAAATGAGCAGGAATGTAAGACCAGTAGAAGTACTTACTAAGAATGTGTTCATCTCTTCTAGTTTGTCCATTTGTTGGTGCATAATTGTTCATAGTAGTTTCTCATATTCCTTTCCATTTGTGTGGTATCTAGGTGTAATGTACCCTCTTTCATTTATAATTTTGTTTATTTGAATCCTCTTTTATTTTCTTGATAAGTCTAGCTAAAGGTCTGTGTGTTTTGTTTATCTTTTCAAAAAAACTCAAGTTTCAGGGATCTTTTCTATTTTCTTTTTAGTCTCTCATTCATTCATTTCTGCTCTGATCTTTATTTCTTTCCTCCCACTAACTTTGGTCATAGTTTGTTCTTCTTTTTCTAGCTCTTTGAGTTGTAAAATTAGGTTGTTTATTTGAGATCTTTCTTTTTTCTTCATGTAGGTGTTTATCACGAAAAACTTCCCTCTTAGAACTGCTTTAGATGCATTTGATAAGTTTTGGTATATTGTATGTTCATTTTTATTTGTCTCAAGAAATGGTTTTGATTTCTTCCTTGACCCACTGGTTGTTCAGTAGCATGCTGTTTAATCTCCGCATATTGGTTAATTTTTCAGTTTTCTCCTGGTAAACTAGGAGAAACTAGGAAACTAGGAAAACTTTTAGTTTTATGCAACTGTGGTGCGAAAAGGCTTTTGATATGATTTCAATCTTCTTTATTTTTTTCAAAGAAGACAGTCAAACAGGCACCTGAAAAAGTCCTCAACATCAGTAATCACCGGAAAAATGCAAAACCACAATGAGATACCATCTCATACCTGTCAAAATGACTATTATCAGAAAGACGAGAAACAACAAGTGTTGGCGAAGATGTAGAGAAAAGGAACTCTCCTGCACCATTGGTGAGAATGTAACTTGGTGCAGCCACTATGGAAAATTAAGAGGGTTCCTCAAAACATTAAAAATAAAACTACTACACGATCCAGCAATCCCATTTCTGGCTATACATACAAAGGAAATGAGAACAGGATCGTGGGAGAGATATCTGCACTCTCATGTTCATTGCAGCATTATTCACAATAACCAAGATATGGAAACAACCTAAGTGTTCCTCAGCAGATGAATGAATAAAGATGAGGTGGGGGGGTGTATATACATACGTACATATTATTCAGCCATGAGAAAGACACCTTGCCATTTGTGACAACATGGATAGAACTTGAGGGCACTATGCTAAATGAAATAAGCCTGACACTGAAAGACAAATATTGTATGATCTCATTTACATATGGAATCTTAAAAAAACCAAACAAACAAAACCCAAAATTCATAAAACTTGTAGAAACAGAGAAAAAAAGGGTGGTTACCAGGAGCTGGGAGGTGGCAGAGAAGTGATATGTTGGTCAAAGGTTATAAACTTCTTGTTATAAGATAAATAGGTTCTGGGGAATCTAATGTACAGTATAGTAATTTACGTTAATAATACTGTATTATATACTTGAAAGTTGCTAAGAGAGTATATCTTAAATATTCTCACCACAAAAAATAAATCGAAATCATGCTACATGATTCAGGTATTAGCTAATGTTATGGTAGTAATTACTTTGCAATATATACGTGTATCAAATCAACATGTTGTACACCCTAAATTTACCCAATGTTATATATCATTTATATCGAAATAAAGCTGGAAAAAAGTACTAAGTTTCTTTGCTTCATGCTTTCTCCTCTCTTAATCAGCCTTACCAATTATTTTGGTTTAAGATTTTCTGCTAGGTTTTCCCTTTGATGCATCTTTCCTGGATGTCTTTGTGAAGAAAACCCAAACAAATAGAAATTCTGTTGCATGGCTCTGTCACTATCTGAGTGTACACTTGACTTCAGAAGGTCTTTATTTGCACTGAACCTTTAAACATATTGAAATTCCAATATTTGGGCTTTCAAATCTAATCAAACTTATCCTGGAGTAGAAGGGATTCACACCTCAACACAAACAAGGTTTCTTTCAACCTGTCACATCGGTGGACTTTGAGGGCATCATGCTAACTGAAGTAAGTTGGAGAAAGACAAATTCTGTAGGATATCACTTATATGTGGAATTTTTAAGAAGTCAAATTCATAGAAACAGAGACTAGAATGGTGGTTACTAGAGGCAGGGGGTTGGGGGTAATCAGGAGATGTCAGCCAAAGAGTACAAACTTCCAGTTTTAAGATGAATAAGTTCTCTGGGTCTAATTACTTTATGGTGATTTTAGCTAATAAAACTGTTTAATATACTTGAAAGTTGCTAAGAGTAGACCTTAAATGTTCTCACCACAAAAAAGAAATGGTAGTTATGTGACATGATGGAGGTGTCAGCTAGTACTATGGTAGTGATCATTTTGCAATATATAAATGTATCATATCAACATATTGTATACCTTAAACTTACACAATGTTTATATGTCAATTATATCTTAATAAAGCTGGAGAATTTTTTTTGAATTCCTGTTGTTTCTTTCCCTTCTTTTTCTATTAGTGTTAAATATCTTGGCTTTTTCTTTTTATTCCAAAGCAAAATTTCCCAAGTGACTAATATAGAATAGTAATCCCAAAAAGTGTTTTTTTTTTTTAAAGAAAATAGATGACCAAATATACCCTCTTTTGGATATTCTCCATTCCCATTTGCCAAATAAATTTTCTGAAATCCTGCAGCAAAATTAACTTTTTAAATTGTTTCCTCAAGATATCTCACAAGTGAACTCTCTACCCCAACGCTCTCCTTTATATTTTTCAAGTAATAGCTACTAAAACCTGTGAAGATAGCAGAACTCATTCTGGAAAATGCTGGTCTTTTATTTGTGTTATTTCTTTCCTCCTCTTTCCTTCTTTCCAAGAATTTGCAATCTTCATTGTGGCTCATATGTTACTCCCTTTGTAGCAAAGCACTTTTGCAAGAATCCCCAGTGATGCTGAATGTCTGATTTTAATAGTGTCTTTTAAGTCTTCATCATAATTGAGTTTTCTGCAAGGTACAAGAAACCTCCCATCATTTACTACCTGGTTCTCTTTGTCCCTTGATTTTCAAGGAACCATTTATCATCTGATTCTCACTCCTTTTACATGTCTCTTTTCCCCCTTAATTCTCTTTGTATCATCTTATAAATACGTCTTCACCAGGAATCCACTAGTTCTACTATTTCTTTTGTTTTATTTCCTCTTCTTGTGTGATCTCATTCACTGCATGCGTTCAATTACAAGTGTATACTAATGACTCTCAAATCAGTAACTCCCGCCCAGACTCCAGTCCTGAGCCTAAGAATCAAATTTCAGTGGTTCCCAAATACTAGTCCGTAGTTTACAAACTTTGGGTAGGAATTTCGTGTTTCTTTTTTTTTTTTTTAAGCTTGGCGCTCATTAGAGTGCCTTCATCATTACACATACTTAATACATGTTGGTAAAATCAAAACTTTGAACCAAATTAACTACATGGCTTAATAATACATCTGAAAGTTTGAAGTCTATTTAACTTACCATTGGTTAAATCACTTAATTGCTTTGTCAGCTCCATCTGAAAATTGGAGAAGATAGACGAGATAATTGCTATGATTCCTATTAACATTACCTTTCAGTTTCTAAAGTCTCTATTATCTCTTTTAAAATGAAAAGAATCTTGTAAAAAAACACCTAAAACAAGAGAAGCCTTAACTAAGCAGTTACGTTATTTCAGTTTGAATGCATTCATTTAATACACTTTTCTGAGTGCCAAATATGTGTTAGGCACTGGGCTCACAATTTTATTCTGATAACTAAGAAATACTAGGTATAAACAGAAAGATAATTCTAAAGAATGTGACTTACATTTCCTTTTTAAGCCTTATATTTTCCTATATGAGTTTAAAAAATATTCCACCAAATCTTAATTGAAACTAAAATGAGTTTGAAAAGTGGCCTAAAAAACTCATAAATTCACTGTTAAGGGTACCACTAAATAAATATTTATGCTAAAATATTTTCATAATTTTTTAAACTTGTAATAAAGTCGATCCTAGTTGCAAGGACTTAGAGGGCAGTCAAAAAAAAAACTGTACTGTGTTAAACATTAAATAATTACTTCATTTTGTGTTTGCTATAAATTTTGAAAATATGAAGGAAAATCAGAGAGAAAATAATATTAGCCTGATATTGATCAGAAGTGCTGGAAGGCAAAATAATGACATCTACTCATTATCAGAGTTAAGAGATGTTATGAATGGGGCATCTGGCACATAGCAGTTCACGAGCAAAAAAAAAAAAAAAAAACTCCATAAAAGCATTGAATGGCACCCTGCTCACAGTATTTCAGAGCTACATATATGAATCAGAAATCACAGGAGACTGAGAAATATTTAAATGTAACCCTCCTCACACTGGAATGAAGTACTTTAAAATAAATAGTAGCTGATGTAGACTGACAATTAGTGATAAGGGCACATACTTTTATCCAGATATTTTTACATCTTTAAAACTTGATCTAAATTATCAAGTAAAATTTTACATAAAATACTGAAGAAAAACTGGCATAAGAATAAATGACATAGGGGCCTATTTTTAATATGTGAAACGATGTACTTTTAGTTTTTGTGCTTGGTGGGATTTACTACGTAAAACATGGATGAGTGTTTGTTATCTCCCTTTTAGACCCTCACTGCATTCAGAGTCCAGTCCTTATTCACCTTGGTCTTCCCAACACATAGTTGAGTAGGTGTCCAGGAGAAGGGGCTCCAGAAGGCTACTGAATTCAACCAAGCTAAAAGACAAAAGAAAAGAAATACAAAATACATGCATGATTGATATGATTATATAAAATGTGTGTAAACATGGGAGAAGCCCTTTTAACTGGTCTCAATTTAACTAACCTATTGGGTTAACTAAGAATCCCAATTTTCTTTGCAAGACTTAAAACATAGGTTCATCAACAAAGGACTGCACCAGGATACTAAATTATGGTCTAATACTCTCCCATTTCTGCCACCACCACATAAACTGCATGTTTATCAAGAATAATTTGTGCTTTCTCTCAATTTTTTTTTTCCCCCAGTGTCCTTTTTATTACTTCTTTGTTATTTATATAACCTAATGGAATATGAGCATGGAAAGAGCAGTTCTTTTGAAGTCTGTGCTTAATGGTTTCAAAAATACTTAAGCAGGTTACAAACAAAGTCTTGAATTATGTATAGAAAAACATAAATTTAAAAAATTAGGCAGAGGAATATAAAATCTATGAGGATTATAGTCTTGGATCATTTTACAAATACATTTACGTTCTCATTTCACTTAAAAAAGACAAACAACATGGAAATAAAAGACAATGCATTATAAATACAGTTTATACAAGATAAGTAAATTCATGTTAAGAAACAAAATAAAACAAAAACCAAATAACAGTAAATGTAGCCCTGCTTCAAATTATTATAAAGTGAATGACAGTTAAAATAGTACATCTACATCAAACATTTTTAAATGAGTCCCCTCTTTAAATTATTTCTGTCATTAATTGACCAGTGAGGCCAGTCATAGTGAATAAAAAAAGACTACTCTGTCCAAACTAAACATAATATATGATACCAGATGTCAAAATTTAAAACACTTTCCTAGTACCTCTTCTTACTGGTAAGCCAATTTCTTTCTTTGTGCCCATTCTACCATGAAGGCTTGGTCATGAAGTTTGTTACCTCAGGTAAAAATAGAGCAAGTTCAGCACAGAATAACACAGTCACTATTCAGCTTCAAGTCTCAATGCTGACTTATTTTTTTTCCTATTAGAAAAAACTTATCTAATACCCTATGTCAACAACAATATCAGAATCTCAAAATTCCAAGGGATCTTGTACCTAACAAGGTAGAAGGCAGTGTTGGATTAAAAAAAATATATTAATTAGATGTGTATTTTAGTTAGTGGTCTCACAGTCATTTATATATAACTTTTAAAAAACCTCTTCTTGCGAGAGAGGTACCTAGAAAATTATTTTGCTTTGAAGGTCTGCTTTTTAAATTGCATGGTGATGCCTCTTCACTTGCTAAATACCCTGAAAGTTCTTCCCTCTGAAAAGGATTTGCTAGCTGTTGTTTATAGCTAAGGAAAGAGAGCGGCTTGATATGTTTAAGAAGAGAGTAGACATGAGATACTGTCAGGTCTGCACAGGATTGGAGAGGGATCTAGAAGGCCTGGTACACCCCCAGTGGAATTGCTGAGGATTGAGAGCTAAACTTCCTGGGGAGGCTGAGACCACCATGGTAAGGGAATATGTAGCCATGGGATGGATGCCTTGACATGAATAGTCTATGCCAGGACCTGGAAAGCAGGCATTTCAGATGCTCTCAGAGCATCTGAAGCAAAGAAAATCAAGATGGAGCCAAGTTACTGCAGAAAGGGAACCACTGTACTCTGAAAAGACCATGAATTATACCAGCTTTAAGCTACTTCAGCGGCAGGTAGAGCAAGATGTGAAACCATGACTCAGAGTCTAGTTAAGATCACTTATGGGTAATCTAGAATTTATTATAAGTTAGGAAGAGAAGAACATGCAGACCATAGGCCCCTTTGTCAAATCTCTGGGCACAGATAGGTATCCCTGTGCACCTAGAGGGGGCCTACATTGGGAAGGAAACGATGGAACACCCTTTGAGATGGGATGAATAACCTTGATAGTAAGTGTGAACTATGACTTCACTGAGTATTCACCTCATAATGAATTACATTCCCTTAGGAAGTTTAAGTTTTTCTGAAGTACACTTATGGAGGAATAAAGCATCATATTTTATTCTTTCCACATTTGAGTGGGAGCAAATACAGTTTTTACATATATATATATATATATATATATATATGTATATATATATACACACACACACATACACACTCAAAGATATATACATACAAATCTAAGAATAGAAAATTAATGGTTTCAAAAATACTTAAGCAGGTTACAAACCTGCTTAACCCTGGGAGGGAAACCATCTTGATCTCTCTGCAGAGAAAAAAACATTTGTTCGATTGATTCTATGGAAATTGGAATGAATGAAAATGTGTAGTTCTTGTCTTCGTTTTACTTATTAAAATGATTCATGAACAGTTTTGAAAAATAGAAACACTTTAGTATACACCCTCAGAATGTTTTCAGACAGTCATAAGAATTCATGTCCCAGAGTTAAATTATTCTGATAGATGTAAATATCAATATCAAAGGAGTGCAGAATAAAAAAATTCTTATTTTAATACTTCTTAAGTGAAAATGAGATATTGAGGCAGTTAACAGCTGAGGGTAATATGGGGGAACCCATCTTAGATGAGGTGCACAGGAAAAGTATCTCCAAGTAAGAAACATGTCAGGCAGGACAGAAACATGAGAAGGGACTAATTACAAAAGGAGCTGAGAGACAGAATAAAGAAAAAGAAAAGAGAAAGGAAGACAGAAAGGCTGATAGGAAGGCATGCAGGTTAAAGAAAGGAAAGGAAGGAAAGAAAGGGAAAGAAAGAAAGAGAAAGATTCTCCCTCTGGGGGAAAGTGTGAGGCTAGGTGTTGGAAAAGAGATCGGAGCACAGAACTAAAATAAGAACAGAGTAGCTGCAGTGAGACGAGCAAGGTGGAAAGTGACACCAGATGACGCTGGAGCAAAGGTCAGCAGCCAGGACATGGCAGTCATGAGAAGGCCTTGCTGTAACTGCAAAAATGTAAGAGCTGTTCATTTTTGAAATATCAAATGTCTGACAGGGAAAAAAGAAATGAGTTCTTTGCCATGATTTAAGAATTCTGTGATCACACTTGCCTTCTAAAGTACTAAAATCCTTTCTATCACAAACACTTCTCACAAACACTTCTCCACTCTGTCGAGCTACGATGCTCTTCCTACCATCAATTCCTAATAATGCAAAGATGCCCAGTGTACGAGCACTGTACAGTGTGTGTGTGTGTGGTTTCAGAAAATAATAGTGTTTTTTTTTTTCCAATAGGAACGAGAATGTTTTGAGGCTCAAGAGTCTAGGCACACACAGTTCAACGGATTTACTTTGGGTCATACGCCTGGTCTACCACCTAGATCTACTTTACCATTCTCCTAACTGTGGTCCAGAATAGCCACAGGCCATGAGTTCTAACAGATGTGATTTCCTCCTGTACTTATAACGACTGCTTCCATATTTCTTCCTCTTCTCTTACAAACTCTGAGTCCACAGTCTAATCCCCTACCCTCCTTGGGGTCAACTAACAAACCTATTTCATACTCTATTAATGATTCTTTCTTTTTTCATTTTTCCAAATATCTTTTCCAAAGCAGAGATTATTAAATAATTTCCCAGAACACTCAGAAATGATTGAATTAATCAGAAAGTTTTAAGTAGAATTCATTTCTGAGGAATACACGAATTTCTGGAAGGGGGCAAATCATGATGAGTTCCTAGACTCTTTTGCAAAATTTGGCAGTTCATAAAATAAATTAGAGGTTTCAGGTTGTTTCAATCTGTTTTCTGAGGAAACCTGTTTTCTGAGGTTTCAGAGGTTTCAACCTGTTTTCTGAGGAAAATAAAACAAAACAAAACATAGTAACTGCAAGCACTATAAACTCTTACAATTAATAAAGGTTCCAAGGTTTTTTTTATCTTTATTTTATTTCTATTATAAATAATTATAAAATATAATGTACTATGAAAGTCCCTTTGTATTCATTAATTGTATTTATACTTAATAACCACTGGAGTTCCCTGATATTTAATTAGATTATTTATTTTTCATTTTGTTAGGTCAGATTTCAGTATCTAAAAGATGAGTGCGGTAGCTGTAACTTCTACTAATGAAGACATTGAGTTTTTGGAGACATTTTCTCTAATCCGTTTTCCCTCAAGTGCTTTGCTTAAACTATTTTTCCAAAGTAAGATCAACTTTTTCAAAGCCTGAATTAGGGTAAGTTGAGACAAACGTATTTCATTTCAGATATCCAATGAAGAATATATTCTTAAAATTGCCAGCAGCAGTAAATGACATACAAACAGAGCAAACAGCACGCTGAGCCCCAGCAAGTCCACCTGTCCTTTGTGTGCATTCTTTTCATCTTTCCCACAGTCTTTAGGTGTCGCTAAAGAGGCTCCTAATACATTGTTATATTGTCTTAGTATTCCAAAAATTGCAAGGAGGAATCATCGATGTCAAGAATTCTTTGAAAAAGCTACGTAAGAACCGAAGGTTGACACACTCTCTCTCTCTCTCTGAGTGTGGTTCCCAACAGGAAGCCAATGTGTACTGCATGCCTAGGCTTGAGTCTAAGCAATTATCTCTTGGCTAGAGTCAGGATGAGCAGAGATCCAAGTGTCATGGCTATATGACACTGAGAAGAAAGTGGCATTTGGTGGCTGAATCAAGCAAAACTCTGATCTTTGATTCATGGTGCTGTCTTGTATCCTGGGATGAGCTAAGAAATTAGTGTGTTCCCTTTCATTTGTTGAAAGGAGCAGCCAAGTCTCTGTGGGTGATATTCTGTTAGGAACTGGAAAATTCACTACACCAGAAATGGGCAGCCATCCTAAATTTTCTATAAGATAAATTAACTTGGACAATATCATTGGAACTTCTACCTGGGGTGATCCAAAAGTAATGATAATTTCGATCAAAAAGTATAAATTCAAGTGTATTTGAGTTAAGAGGGCTCATAATCACTAATAGAAAAACATCAAAAATATTTTCCTTCAGACTATACTACAAAGCTACAGTAATCAAGACAGTATGGTACTCGCACAAAAACAGGAATATACATCAATGGAACAGGACAGAAAGCCCAGAGATAAACCCACCCACATATGGTCACCTTATCTTTGATAAAGGAGGTGAGAATATACAATGGAGAAAAGACAGCCTCTTCAATAAGTGCTGCTGGGAAAACTGAACAGCTACATGTAAAAGAATGAAATTAGAGCACTCCTTAACACCATACACAAAAATAAACTCAAAATAGATTAAAGACCTAAATGTAAGACCAGACGCTATAAAACTCTTAGAGGAAAATATAGGCAGAACGCTCCATGACATAAATCACAGCAAGATCCTTTTTGACCCACCTCCTAGAGAAATGGAAATAAAAACAACCAAATGGGACCTAATGAAACTTAAAAGCTTTTGCACAGCAAAGGAAACGATAAACAAGAGAAAAAGACAACCCTCAGAATGGGAGAAAACATTTGCAAACAAAGCAACTGACAAAGGATTAATCTCCAAAATATACAAGCAGCTCATGCAGCTTAATATCAATGAAACAAAGAACCCAATCCAAAAATGGGCAGAAGACCTAAATAGACATTTCTCCAAAGAAGATATACAGATTGCCAACAAACACATGAAAGGATGCTCAACATCACTAATCATTAGAGAAATGCAAATCAAAACTACAATGAGGTATCACCTCACACCGGTCAGAATGGCCATCATCAAAATATCTACAAACAAGAAATGCTGGAGAGGGTGTGGAGAAAGGGGACCCTCTTGCACTGTTGGTGGGAATGTAAATTGATACAGCCACTATGGAGAACAGTATGGAGGTTCCTTAAAAAACTAAAAATAGAACTACCATACGACCCAGCAATCCCACTACTGGGCATATACCCTGAGAAAACCATAATTCAAAAAGAGTCATGTACCACAATGTTCATTTCAGCTCTATTTACAATAGCCAGGACATGGAAGCAACCTAAATGTCCACTGACAGAAGAATGGATAAATAAGATGTGGCACATATATACAATGGAATATTACTCAGCCATAAAAAGAAACAAAATTGAGTTATTTGTAGCGAGGTGGATGGACCTAGAGACTGTCATACAGAGTGAAGTCAGAAAGAGAGAAACAAATACTGTACGCTAACACATATATATGGAATCTAAAAAAAAAAAAAAAAAATTGTTCTGAAGAACCTAGGGGCAGGACAGGAATAAAGACACAGACATAGCGAATGGACTTGAGGACATAGGAAGGGTGAAGGGTAAGCTGGGAAAAAGTGAGAGAGTGGCATGGACATATATACACTACCAAATGTAAAATAGATAGCCAGTAGGAAGCAGCCACAGAGCACAGGGAGATCAGCTCGATGCTTTGTGTCTACCTAGAGGGGTGGGAAAGGGAGGGTGGGACGGAGATGCAAGAGGGAGGAGATATGGGGATATATGTATATGTATAGCTGATTCCCTTTGTTATACAGCAGAAGCTAACACATCAGTGTAAAACAGTTGTACTCCAATAAAGATGTGAAAAAAATTTTTTTTCTTCTTGCAAGAAAGGTGCCTAGAAGATTCTGTGTTTCTTTTTAATCAGGTTGTAACGCCCCATCTCCTGTTAAATACCCTGAAAATGCTTCCCTCTGAAAATGATTTGCTAGCAGCCATTTACACCTTATAGTGAATTAAAGTCATCATATCTTTCCAGCCAAGGGAATACATGCTTGTATTGAGAATGCATTTAAGAATTTGTCTTCTAATGAGGAAACCACAGAGAATGGAAAAGATGAAGTAAAATGTAAAAAGGAAATAGAAAAAAAGAGAAGGAATAGGGTGGGGTGGGAGGGTAAACGGAACTCAGGATAAGAAAAACAATTTGTTTTTTGAACATGAAATCAGTGGCAAGTGTGGTGCTATTAACTTTCAAGGTCCTAATGCCCTTTAGTTCCCCAGCTGCAGTCGTTATCTCAGATGAATTCTGAGAGTGTCCTGAGACTTCTACCCTGAATTGTCTTGTTGCCTTGGGATCCTTCAACATTTGCATCAGCAAAATATATGGAATTAGAGACTCAGCTGATAATATCAAGGTAGGTAGGACATCAACTGCTATTTTTGAGCTTCCTAGTACTTTTTTGATTCCATTGTGCAAACACTAACTTTCAGAGAAAAGACTTTTGTGAATCAAGAGTCAATTCCTGGCATAAACGAGAGACTTAGAATATTGACCTAATCTGCTTTAATCACTAGCACAATAGAACAAGGAGTCCTTTTTAGTTCTAGAAAACATTAGAATTAGTTGCTGGGTTGGATCTCGTGCTGATAAATGAACCCACTATCCTCCAGCCCTGTGCCAACCTCAAGCAAGAAGGGGGTGGAAAAATGTGCAAATAAGATTTATCATTTAATCAGCACAAGCTATTATTAATTATAATAACATTTTAGGTTGTCCTTGATTTCAGTCTAAAATAAAAACTGCAGTGCTATTAACAGGCAATTATACCAAAAAACACCATTGAGTTTTACTATTATGCATTTAGAAATTATGGATATAATTATAAGGGAAACATAATGATATTTATAATGTTTGTCATTTGAGAATTCTGAAGCACATGATAAATTATTGCTATTGTCCAATGTAAAACAATACAACTTAAAAGGATTATAAGTAATTCATCTAAGTCATATTCTCATTTTAGAAACACCTAACTTGAAAACAAATTCAAAGCATTTTCTAAATAATCTTATTTGCCTTCATAACACACCTGTGAAATTTTTCTATTTTACAGAGAAGAGAAATGCTCTCATCTTTATAACCCTTAGATTTGCAAATTTTCCTCACTTCTATAATCTAATTTTATCTTCATAACATCCACGCACTAGGTTGAACAGGTGTTAATATTTCCACCTTGTACAGATAAAAACAAGGCTAACTTTGTATGCTGTTCTCAAAGGCACATGAGAAATTGGCAGATTCACATTTAGATTGTGGATCTCCCCATCTCCAAGAACAAAGGTTTTGGGTTTTTTTGTTTTGTTTTCATCAAATAACAAAGCACAAAAAGGTTATATGACTTGCTCAAGGCAACTGGCAGAGCAGGAACAAGGAAAAAATCTGCAGGTTTCAAACTTAAGTGTGTGTAACAATCACTGGGTTCTATTGAAAAATACAACTTGCCAAGCCTTATCCCCAGGGATTCCAATTTGATAGTTTTGCTTGGGGCCTAGGAATCTGCTTATTTAACAAGATTCAACTGTTTCTGATGGTGATGGACTACAGACTGCACGCTGAGACAAATGGCCCTGCCACCAAAGTCACAGTTTATAGTTTATGAAGCAGAGAAGCAAATTTGTCGTGGACCCTAGAAAGTTGCCATGGGTGCCCTATACAGTTTACTCCACAGAGGATTTTCCTCTTGTAAGACATCAATATCCGTATCTATATCCTTATCTGTATATCAGTATCTATATCTTACTTTTATATATATCTTACTTATTGTAAAGTATATATGTATATATATGTAATAAGTACAGTAAATATATATCTATTATAAAATATTTTATATAGTATAAACATGTTAATACATTTATTTATAAATATACTTCATTTATATGTAATATATGTGCATATTTATAAATATTTAATACATTTATAATATATTCATATTAAATATATTTGTTGAAAGCAGGTAATGCCTTCTTTTTAGAATACAAGTTAACATGATCTAAGCATTATGTGCTTTATAAATATTTTGTACTATATATAAATGTTTGCAGTATTTAATTCTTAAACAGCCTTCTAAGGTCTGTGCTAAAATTATCCTCATTTTACAGATGAGGACACCAATGCACAGAAAGTTTAAATGACTTGCCTAGGCTTACACAGCTTGATACTGGAGGAGCTTAGATTTAAGCCAAACTGCTTAGCTATTAGGAGTAAAAGAGTGTTTATATGGACCTAATAAACTGTCAATAAAATGCAAGGAGTTATAGTAAAAGAGGAAAACTCCACAAATCAGAAACATTTCCACTTAAGGTTCACTTTAAATTGAAATGAATAGGGCCTACCCTTTGCCTCTTGGCTTATAGTGAGTTCACTGCACTACTAAATAGCAACAACAACAACAACAACAACAACTGATAGAGGTGCACTGTATTTCAAGAATGAGGGAAACAACACCATTGCTTATTTTTAACTTAGAAATTCGACAAGGCTGAAATCTTAAACTATTACACAGGGGAAAGAGGTGGGAGAAAAACACCAATTTCATCATTGTAACGAAAGATAGAAAGTTCTCTGGACTTGAAATCAATGCTATGGCTTTGGACACCCTTGTTTGCCAGATTTCCGCACTTCAGCAAGACACTTTTATTTCTTTGAGTCTCATACATGGAGGTTTTAAGCACATTTCTACCAGATTTGGGTACTGGTTGAAATAACATATACAAAATTTCTGGTAACAGAGCTCATGTTCAGCAAGTGTTTTTTTTTTTTTTTTTAATCTTTATTGGAGTATAATTACTTTACAATGGTGTGTTAGTTTCTGCTGCATCACAAAGTGAATCAGCTATACGTATACATATATCCTCATATCCCCTCGCTCTTGCGTCTCCCTCCCAATCTCCCCATCCCACCTTTCTAGGAGATCACAAAACACTGAGCTGATCTCCCTGTGCTTTGAGGCTGCTTCCCACTCGCTATGTTACCTTTGGTACTGTATATATGTCCATGCCAATCTCTCACTTCGTCCCAGCTTCCCCTTCCCCTTCCCCATGTCCTCAAGCCCATTCTCTACATCTGTGTCTTTATTCCTGTCCTGCCCCTAGGTTAATCAGAATCATTATTGTTTTTAGATTCCATATATATGTGTTAGCATATGGTATTTGTTACTCTCTTTCTGACTAACTTCACTCTGTCAGACTCTAGGTCCAGCCACCTCACTTCAAATAACTCAATTTCGGTTTTTTTACGGCTGAGTAATATTCCATTGTATATATGTGCCACATCTTCTTTCTCCCTTCATCTGTTGATCAACACTTAGGTTTGCTTGCATGCCCTACCTATTGTAAATCGTGCTGCAGTGAACATTGTGGTACATGACTTTTTCTGAATTGTGGTTTTCTCCAGGTATATGCCCAGTAGTGGGATTGCTGGGTTGTATGGTAGTTCTATTTTTAGTTTTTTAAGGAACCTCCATACTGTTCTCCATAGTGGCCATATCAATTTACATTCCCATCAGCAGTGCAAGAGGGTCCCCTTTCTCCACACCCTCTCCAGCATTTCTTGTTTGTAGATATTTTGATGATGCCCATTCTTAACTGGTGTGAGGTGATACCTCATTGTAGTTTTCACTTACATTTCTCTAATGATTAGTGATGTTGAGCATCCTTTCATGGATTTGTCGTCAATCTGTATATCTTCTTTGGAGAAATGTCTATTTATGTCTTCTGCCCATTTTTGGATTGGGTTCTTTGTTTTTTTGATATTGAGCTGCATGAGAAGCTTGTATATTTTGGAGATTAATCCTTTGGCAGTTGCTTCATTTGCAAATACTTTCTTCCATTCTGCGGGTTGCCTTTTCATCTTGTTTAGGGTTTCCTTTGCTGTGCAAAAGCTTGTAAGTTTCATTAGGTCCCATTTGTCTATTTTTGTTTTTATTTCCCTTGCTCGAGAGAAGGGTCAAAAAGGATCTTGCTGTGATTTATGTCATAGAGTATTCTGCCTATGTTTTCCTCTAAGAGTTTTATACTATCTGGCCTTACATTTAGTTTCTTTAATCCATTTTGAGTTTATTTTTGTGTATGGTGTTAGGAAGTGTTCTAATTTCTTTCTTTTACATGTAGCCGTCCAGTTTTCCCAGCAGCACTTATTCAAGAGGCTGTCTTTTCTCCATTGTATATTCTCACCTCCTTTATCAAAGATAAGGTGACCATATGTGTGTGGATTTATCTCTCGGCTTTCTATCCTGTTCCATTGATGTATATTTCTGTTTTTGTGCCAGTACCATACTGTCTTGATTACTGTAGCTTTGTAGTATAGTCTGAAGTCAGGGAACCTGATTCCTCCAGCTCTGTTTTTGTTTCTCAACATTTCTTTGGCTATTTGGGGTCTTTTGTGTTTCCATACAAATTGTGAAATTTTTTGTTCTAGTTGTCTGAAAAATGCCATTGGTAGTTTGATAGGGATTGTATTGAATCTGTAGATTGCTTTGGGTAGTATAGTCATTTTCAAAATGTTGATTCTTCCAATCCAAGAAGATGGTATATCTCTCCATCTCTTTGTATCATCTTTAATTACTTTCATCAGTGTCTTATAATTTTCTGCATACAGGTCTTTTGTCTCCTTAGGTAGGTTTATCCCTAGGTATTTTATTCTTTTAGTTCCAGTGGTAAATGGGAGTGTTTCCTTAATTTGTGTTTCAGATTTTTCATCATTAGTGTATAGGAATGCAAGAGATTTCTGCACATTCATTTTGTACCCTGCTACTTTACCAAATTTGTTCAACAGCTATAGTAGTTATCTGGTAGCTTCTTTAGGATTCTCAATGTATAGTATCATGCCATCTGCAAACAGTGATAGTTTTACTTCTTCTTTTCTGATTTGGTTTCCTTTTATTTCCTTTTCTTCTCTGATTGCTGTGGCTAAAACTTCCAAAACTATTTTGAATAAGAGTGGTAAGAGTGGGCAACCTTGCCTTGTTCCTGATCTCAGTGGAAATGGTTTCAGTTGTTCACCATTGAGAATGGTGTTGGCTGTGGGTTTGTCATATATGGCCTTTATTATGTTGAGGTGAACTTCCCTCTATGCCTACTTTCTGGAGGGTTTTTATCATAAATGGTTGTTGAATTTTGTTGAAAGCTTTTTCTGCATCTATTGAGATGATCATACGGTTTTTCTCCTTCAGTTTGTTAATATGGTTTATCGCATTGATTGATTTGCATATATTGAAGAATCCTTGCATTCCTGGGATAAACCCCACTTGATCATGGTGTAGGAACCTTTTAATGTGCTGTTGGATTCTGTGTGCTAGTATTTTGTTGAAGATTTTTGCATCTATTTTTATCAGTGATATTGGCCTGTAGTTTTCTTTCTTTGTGACATCTTTGTCTGGTTTTGGTATCAGGGTAATGGTAGCCTTGTAGAATGAGTTTGGGAGTGTTCCTCCCTCTGCTATATTTTGGAAGAGTTTGAGAAAGATAGGTGTTAGCTCTTCTCTAAATGTTTGATAGAATTCGCCTGTGAAGCCATCTGGTCCTGGCCCTTTGTTTGTTGGAAGATTTTTAATTACAGTTTCAATTTCAGTGCTTGGGATTTGACTGTTTATATTGTCTATTTCTTCCAGGTTCAGTCTCAGAAGGTTGTGCTTTTCTACGAATTTGTCCCTTTCTTCCAGGTTGCCCATTTTATTGACATTTAGTTGCTTGTAGTAATCTCTCATGATCCTTTGTGTTTCTGCAGTGTCAGTTGTTACTTCTTCTTCATTTCTAATTCTATTGATTTGAGTCTTCTCCCTTTTTTTCTTGATGAGTCTGGCTAATGGTTTATCAATTTTGTTTATCTTCTCAAAGAACCAGCTTTTAGTGTTATTGATCTTTGCTCTCGTTTCTTTCACTTATTTTTCATTTATTTCTGATCTGATCTTTATGATTTCTTTCCATCTGCTAACTTTATTTTTGTTGTTGTTGTTGTTCTTCTCTCTCTAATTGCTTTAGGTGTAAGATTAGATTGTTTATTTGAGATGTTTCTTGTTTCTTGAGGTAGGATTGTATTGCTATAAACGTCCCTCTTAGAACTGCTTTTGCTACATCTCATAGGTTTTGGGTCATCATGTTTTCATTCTCATTTGTTTCCAGGTATTTTTTGAGTTCCTCTTTGATTTCTTCAGTGATCTCATGGTTATTTAGTAGTGTATTGTTTAGCCTCCATGTGTTTTGATTTTTTACAGTTTCTTTCCCTGTAATTGATATCTAACCTTATAGTGTTGTGGTCAGAAAAGATACTTGATATGAGTTCAATTTTCTTAAATTTACCAAGGCTTGATCTGTGACCCAAGATATGATCTATCCTGGAGAATGTTCCATGAGCACTTGAGAGGAATGTGTCTTTTGTTGGTTTAGGATGGAATGTCCTATAAATATCAATTAAGTCCATCTTGCCTAATGTGTCATTTATGGCTTTGTGTTTCCTTACTTATTTTTATTTTGGATGATCTGTCCATTGGTGAAAGCAGGGTGCTGTCGATATCCCGTTTTATGGCTGTTAGCATTTGCCTCATGTACTGAGGTGCTCCTAGGTTGGATGGGTGCATAAATATTTACAATTGTTATATCTTCTTCTTGGATTGATCCCTTGATCATTGTGCAGTGTCCTTCTTTTTCTCTTGTAATAGTCTTTATTTTAAAGTCTATTTTGTCTGATATGAGAGTTGCTACTCCAGCTTTCTTTTGATTTCCATTTGCATGGAATATCTTTTTCCATTCCCTCACTTTCAGTCTGTAAGTGTCCCTAGGTCTGAAGTGGGTCTCTTGTAGACAGCATACATATGGGTCTTGTTTTTGTATCCATTCAGCCAGTCTATGTCTTTTGGTGGGAGCATTTAATCTATCTACATTTAAGGTAATTATCAATATGTATATTACCATTTTCTTAATTGTTTGGGGTTTGTTATTGGAGGTGTTTTCCTTCTCTTGTGCTCCCTGCCTAGAGAAGTTCCCTTAGAATTTGTTGTAAAGCTGGTTTGGTGGTGCTGAATTCTCTTAGCTTTTGCTTGTCTGTAAAGGTTTTAATTTCTCCGTTGAATCTGAATGAGATCCTTGCTGGGTAGAGTAATCTCAGTTATATGTTTTTCCCTTTCATCACTTTAAATATGTCATGCCACTGCCTTCTGGATTGCAGAGTTTCTGCTGAAAGATCAGCTGCTAACCTTATGGGGATTCCCTTGTATGTTATTTGTTGCTTTTCCCTTGCTGCTTTTATTATTTTTAATATGTATTTAATTTTTGGTAGTTTGATTAATACGTGTCTTGGCGTGTTTCTCCTTGGCATTATCCTGTATGGGACTCTCTGTGCTTCCTGGACTTGATTGACTATTTCCTTTCCCATGTTAGGGAAGTTTTCCAGTATAATCACTTCAAATATTTTCTCAGTCCCTTTCTTTTTCTGTTCTTCTTTTGGGACCACTATAATTCTACTGTTGGTGTGTTTAATGTTGTCCCAGAGGTCTCTGAGACTGTGCTCAATTCTTTTCATTCTTTTTTCTTTATTCTGTTCTGCCTTAGTTATTTCCACTATTTTATCTTCCAGGTCACTTTTCTGTTCTTCTGCCTCAGTTATTCTGCTATTGATTCCTTACAGAGAATTTTTAATTTCATTATTGTGTTCTTCATCATTGTTTGTTTGCTCTTTAGTTCTTCTAGGTCCTTGTTAAACGTTTATTGTATTTTCTCCATTCTATTTCCAAGCTTTTGGCTCATCTTTACTATCATTACTCTGAATTCTTTTTCAGGTGGACTGCCTATTTCCTCTTCATTTGTTTGGTCTGGTGGGTTTTTACCTTGTTCCTTCATCTGCTGTGTATTTCTCTGTCTTCTCATTTTGCTTAACTTACTGTGTCTGGGGTCTCCTTTTCACAGGCTGCAGGTTTGTACTTCCCGTTGTTTTTGGTGTCTGCCCCCAGTGGCTAAGGTAGGTTCAGTGGGTTGTGTAGGCTTCCTGGTGGATGGGACTGGTGACTGTATTCTGGTGGATGAGGCTGCATCTTGTCTTACTAGTGGGCAGGACCGCAACCTGTGGTGTGTTTTGGGGTGTCTGTGACCTTATTATGATTTTAGGCAGCCTCTCTGCTAATGGGTGGGGTTGTGTTCCTGTATTGCTAGTGGTTTGGCAGGGGGTGTCCAGCACTGTAGCTTGCCGGTCTTGAGTGGAGCTGGGTCTTAGCGTTGTGATGGAGACCTCAGATCTCTGGGAGAGCTCTGGCCAATTTATGAGGGGCCGGGTGGTCTCTGGTGGACCAATATCCTGAACTCAGCTCTCCCACCTCAGAGGTTAAGTCCTGATACCCAGCCAGAGCACCAAGACCCTGTCAGCCACACAGAGTTCTGAAGGCTGGAAGTCCAAGATCCAGGAGTCAGCTGATTCTGTTCCTGTTGATCTCTCTTCCTGGCTTGTAGAACGTCATCTTTTTGCTCTGTCCTCAGTGGGGTGCCCTGTCTCAGCGGCTCCGGAGATGACTCCCAGGAACTTCCCAAGGACCTGGACTCTGCAGGCTCTGGCATGCAAGGGGGTGGGGGGATCGAAGTGGGAAAGAGGGGAGTTTGGTGTCAGGAGAACCCAGGGCAGCAGGCGCTAAGCTCGGCCGGAGAGGTGTTCATCCCCCAGCAGCCCCATCGGTTTGGGTCTTCCTTCCCTTCAACTCCCTATTGACACTGTCAAAGCCCGGAAGGCGGCTAGGCATCCTTTAAGGGCTCTTCCCATAACTCACTTTGCTGTGTTTAAACTCCCTTTTCTGGATTCACAGGAGTTTGTGAGGGGAAATCCAAGCCTGCCATCTCGTTGCTTCTCTCGTCCCTAAAACAGGTGTCAGAGCTCAGGCCCCAGCTGACCAAAATTGAGCAAGTGTTTCCTAATGGTGATTTCTACCCTAGGATTCCATTGACTAAGAAATTACCTTTTAGGAGTAGAGAAAACTACATTGGAGGTAGAAGATAATGTTCCAAGGTAGACCTTTTCCCAGAAGCAGATTTTTGTCAGAAAGAAAGAGATTTGTAATCCACTGCTTATGAAATAAAGTTGGTTTACTTTTTATTTTCTCTGAAAATTGGTATGACTCTCTTATTTTGATTTTTTCAGGACGTTCTTAGGTTGTAGGGACTGTATGCAGCTCTATTTCTCCTACCAGATATAGCACTTCCAACCTGATGATTATCACACCACTTCATTCTCGCTCTTAACATGTGAGATAATTATTATTATCCCAATTTTCATAATTTAAAAAACTGAGATTCAGCAAAGCAAAGCGACTTTCTGCCACCAAATTTAAGCCCTTTCCGCTATCCCATATATCCAGGATTCTGAAGCTCATGCCACAGAAACCTTTTCTGGTTAAATAAGTGGGGCATGATTTATTAAGAGGTTGTTAGGTGTCTTCCAGGACTTCTAGGATGTTGGCAATCCAGGCCAGGAATGATATCTAAAGTCAGGCTTCCCTCCCTCTGGCTGAAAAGTAAGTTGGGAAAGCTAGCGTTTGGATATTTTAGCTGCAATAGTGAAGGGCAGGCTCTGCCTCATAAGGGAGGTGGTATCCCTAAGTCTAGGAAGGAGGTATAGATATTGAACGTCTAAAAAGAATGATAAGATGCACCATATATCCTGTTTGAAATGAAGAGTATCTGCAAAGATGAAACAAATTAATGCTAGATGTTTACATTAATAAACTCTCCTTCTACATTTAAGTATTAAAAGTCAATTATATACAATAACTATATGTATGTGTGTGCTTATTCCTGTGTATATATGTATACGTGTATATATGTATAAAATATCAATGTCCAGTCATTTCCCAGTTACTGGTTAAATCTGTATAGATTATGACAAAGCAAACAAATTTTGGCATTTGAAGAACTTAGGTTTGAGAAGTGACACCTCTACTTGCTCTGTGGTCTTGTTCAGGTTACTAGATCTCTCTGAGACTCAGTTTCCATCTGTAAAATGGGGGTGTAAATGCATACATCAAAGATAGGTATAAGGATAAAATTACAATGCCCCAATACTTAGTACATAAAGTGTTCAAAATTTGGAAGCTTAAAAGAATAAAGCCAAACAGGACCATGAATTTTTGTTTTCAGCCAACAAATGTATAATAAATATAATAATTCAAGTACCATCACATTCAAAATGCTTTGTGAGAGATGGGAAAGACTAGGCAAGGCTCTACGGAAAAAAGAAAATTGATATTTGGGCTCAACCTTGGAAAGGTGACTGAAAAAATTGTTAACAGATTTTGAAATAATCAAAAAGAAGCCATGATTGCATGTCCCAAACCTGGAAAGACTTATGAAGACTTGGAATATTGTCCTCTCTGTGTGTGCCTTTTAGGTCTCTCAAACATGTAATAAGTCTTGAGACATTATAACTTCTAGGTCCATTCCAACTCTGACCTCCTATTATTCCTATTTAGTCTTAGGCTTTAGTTCATCTACCTTTGACCCCTTGAATCTGTATAATTTTACGCTCAGGCCAGAAACAAGTATCCAATGCCGAAAGTGGCCATTTGGGTTTTATTTTTATAATGCTAAACTTCCTTCTATCAGTTGCATAGCTCCAAGAAAGCTGCCTTTTCTTAGCATCATAAACATTTCTTCCTCCTCCCAGCACCACCTCTGGTAATTCTCTGTGACCACCACTCAGTAAATATTTACTGAGAATGACAGGAATGCTTTTTAGTCAAACCATGAATGGGAGAGTCATTGTTAAATACATAGTTCATCTTGCGGAAAATGCCTGGCACTTGTAGTCACTCAATAAATAATAGTTGAGTAAATGAGTGAATATGTTAATTTAGGTGTGTATGTTGGGGAGGAGAGAGATGGGAGGGTAAAGAAAACTGCAACCAGCTACACTGACTGCAAAGGCTGCAGAGAAGGGAAAAAGAAAAGGACTCTTTGTGTGGACGTGAGGTAAACAGAGAAAGGAAACTGGAAGAAAATCTGGATAACTTCATAAAGTCTAGCCATATGGTGTCTGATATAGATTGTCTTTCATGGGTCTTCATGAGATAGTCAGTAAAAATATCAATTCCTCTTTAATATAATGTAGAGTTGGGTGTTCCTAAGATATGTCAAAATGCTGAGGTTTGCTTCTCTGAAGGTGGTGAGAGCAAAGGTTGTCACATTCTGGTTATGGATTCTAACAGCACTATTTGCTTCAGGCAATCCCACAGAAACCAAGTTCACATGCCTTTTATATCAGCTTTTTTGATTTTTAATGCTCTTCAACAGGGAAATAAAAAGTACTAAATTAACCTCCCTCCCCGCACCCACCTCTCCCATTCCACACACACAAATCTCAGCACACCATAATACTAAACCAATGCATCCCTAGAGGGTCCAGGCTGGTCAGATACCACAATCAGAGTTTTCACCTAAAATCTGCTGAATGTCAAAGAAACTTTAAATAAAATGAGGTGGAGGTGGAAGAGAATCATCTGAAGGGAGTGTTTGCTTTGAGATTTGCACTTATATTTTAAGCTTTTGTGCACGTCTCAACAAAATATTATAACTATTTGACTTGGAATCTGAATGTTTTGCTGAAGAAGGGATGAGTAGTTTACACACTTTGAAAATAAAAGTATACTGAAAAGAGAATTGTAATAAATATTTGAGTACTACATTTAAGCATGTGTGAATCAGCAGCTTAAAGACAAAATGTAAATATGATAACTACAATAAATTCAAATCAAGTCCACCTGTATAGTTGCTAGCTGATGGTCAATGTCGTTAAGCATTCTGAACTGTTTAAAAACATCTAGGGACTTCCCTGGTGGTGCAGTGGTTGTGAGTCCACCTGCCAATGCAGGGGGTATGGGTTCGAGCCCTAGCTCGGGAAGATCCCACATGCTGCGGAGCAGCTAAGCCCATGTGCCACAACTACTGAGACTGTGATCTAGAGCCTGCAAGCCACAACTGCTGAGCCCACATGCCACAACTACTGAAGCCCGTGCACCTAAAGCCTGTGCTCTGCAACAAGATAAGCCACCACAATGAGAAGCCCATGCACCGCAACAAAGAGTAGCTCTCGCTCACCGCAACTAGAGAAAGCCCATGCACGGCAAAGAAGACCCAACACAGCCAAAAATAAACAAATAAATAAATAAATTTATAAAAACGTCTAAAATAGGATGGATGACAGTTATTTAAGGTCCAAGATAAGGATAATAAGGTTTTAATAGCAGATTTATTGGATAATCTCTGAGAGCTTCACTCCATTTCACAAATGGACAGGCAAATTTCTGCACGTAAAGTATTCATTTCGAGAAAGAATATCTTTTGGGTGATAGTGTTAGCTTTGTTACATTTATGCGAACTTAAATAAAATGATTTATTTGAAAAACATATTTCAGTTCAACCTTTTCAGTTATTCAGATTTGCCCTGTATTCTTTTTTTTTTTTTTTTTTTTTAGGCAAGATACATTTAATTGATAATTATAGGACATTCCATCCAAAAACAGCAGAATACATTATCTTCTCAAGTGCACCCAGAAACCAGAAATTTATTATGACTCAGACCAGTTCAGTTTAAGGAGAATACAGTCAATATCGGAGGAAACAAATTAAACTTACAGTAAAAATATATTTATGAAGCAGTTTCAAGGCAACAGATTTAGCTAGATTAGCATTACTAATAAATTCCTTGTTTAATGTGCAAAATAGGGTCAAAGAGAGTAAACCCAAGGAGGAAAAGTTGAGAAAGCTAGAATCGGTAAGCAAACCAACACTGGAAAACTCTGTGTGAATTCACTGTGAATGGTGGAAAATACATAACTACTTAAAAGATACGCTTAACCATTTCATTAAACTCATGTCTCCACCAACACACACATTATCCTCTCCGATCATCTCAGGAGTTCTGTACCAAGGTTACTTGGCCCCACAGGGGACACTTAGGGATGCCATGCAGCATCTGCAGTGCACAGTCCACCCCAACAGCACAGGACGACCCACGCCCATGGCAGTAGCACCATGGTGTCAGGGAGGACCATCTGCTGCCTCACTTGATCTGCTGGGTTCACAGCGGAGCACACACTGGCAAGCTGGTCAGCTAGAAGCACCTCTTCTGCAATTTGTAACGAGGGATGGAATATTCCAGAGTATGAAGCTACTGAACTGCTTGCAGACATGAATATGAAAATTCCAGAATGTTCAGACTCACAGAAATAATTCGCAGTCCGTGGATCAATTTTAGTAAAAAGACAGTTGCTGACAAAAAACAATAAAGAACAGGTTCAAAGTATTTGAAACTTGGGAGTTCTTTGACCTATTTCTGCATGACATCATTTTAACAAGTCAAAATCGATGAAGAACACACCTTTCCACACAGTACTGTGGTAATCATTTCACAGTATGTACGTGTATCAAATCATCATCATGTACACCTTAGACTTGGGTCAGTTATATCTCAATAAATCTAGGGGAGAAAAAGGCTTTCCATATTTGAACAAACAGAGAAATAATGGGTTATGCTCTCAGTTCTCAAGGCATCTAATCCCAGTCTGGAATGCCACTGACATCAGAGCTGCAGACACATGTGACTGTTAGGAAACAACCAGGCTTCTGTTCTCTCCAGGCAGCCATGTACTCACAGGCTCGGTTCCAGGTTCTGTAAGTGCAGGTGTAGAGGCTGAAGGGCCTTGCTAGCATGGACCTCGGAATCTGGAAACTTCTCCACTGTGCCTTGCATGGAGAGGCTTGAAGAATGACCCTCAGGCGACTCATCATCACCATCTTTAGCTTGAAGTCTTGATCAGCTCCCAAGTAACTTGCAGGAACGTCACTTGCGTCCCATACGCTACTCCGTGGCCCCGCTTCTTCATCGGCGTCCACGCCTCTGATCCGAGTCCTTTCACATTCCTTTTATCCTCTGGGCCACGCTCGTTTCTGTCCACCTCTCCCGCAGTCTCGACCAAGCCTGTCTTGCCTTTACGAGCGGCTACGCACCGACTGAGTCCCACATTTTCACGTCAAGCCTCTGTGTTCCGCCTAGGCCACACTCTTCCCGAAGTGGCCGTCGCTGACGCTCCTTCTGCCCTGTATTCTTCATACTCAAGTTAGCTCAAGTTAGTGAAAACCTACTATTCCTTTCAGTTACTCATTCATCAGATATTTATCTGCATGCTACTGCTGAGGCATATTGCTTAGCACCAATACAACACAAACAGAACAGAACTCTCTCACCTCTTAAACTCACTAGATACCAGGGTAGATGGACATGTAAAAAACAAACAAACAAATGAAAAACTGACAAATATTTATCTTATACCTTCTATGTGCCAGATACGTAACAACCCAGGTCCATCCATGTTGTCAAAAATGGCAAGATCTAATTCTTTTTTATGGCTGAGTAATATTCCATTATATATATATATGTATATATAAACATATATGTATCCATTCCAACAACTGAATGAATACAACAGAACAGAAACAGAAATACAGATAATTACAGAGAAATACTGGTTACCACAGGGGGGAGGGGTAGGTAGGGGCAAAAGACATGAAGGGGATTAAGAGATACAAACTAGCAGTTATAAAATAAATAAGTCTCATGGATATCATGTAGCGCACAAGGAATATAGTCAGTATTTTATAATAACTTTGTATAGTGTATAGTCTATAAAAATATCAAATCACTATATTGTACACCTGAAATTCAAATAATATTATAAGCCAATTATACTTTAATTAAAAAAGATGCACTTGAAGTTGGGCCTGCAGGTGACTTGCTTAGGCCTATAATATGTGAGCAGGAACCTTTATGAGTTGGCACACAATTCATTATTTTTCCTTGCCCCTGATAAGGTGATAAACGATATTCCAAGTAATGGAGGGTTCACCAACCTGTATCCCTGAGTGAAGACAATGAGAAGCAGAGACCCAAGATGGATTATGGCCCAGGTAAGATCTTTGTTGTTTTCAGCCACTGAGCTTTGGGGAATTTTGTTAACACAACATAACTGTACCCATCCTAACTGATATGGGGACTGTATTAGCAAAATGACTGCATTGCCAATAGGTCTGTTCTTGTCTTCATTCTTCTTCCTATATAAAGCTCAAAATGTTTACTCTCACCAATTTATGGCTATTACCAAAAAGGGAGAGAGATATTTGATCATATTCTATACACAGTTTGCTAGGGGCTTATTAAGATTTTCAAACTGAAAACTGAATGTTCTTTTATCCTTCACTCTTATACTAAATTTGGTTGATTTGGGTAAATTTTGTGAGCAGTATCACTTAAACATACTTACTCAAAGGATGTAACATGGATTGTAAAAACTCAGCAGAGATTAATTGTAGATGCTGGACCTAGCATTCCTGTTTTGATTCCCTTTTCCTGCCATGAAGACTACATTACCTCTTCATAATACTTTTCAGCCCAATTAGAGATCCTTCTAGATGTAATAATCCTAAGGTCCTTGAGTGTTAGAGTTATCAAGTCATTATCCTCCAGAAGTTTCTTCAGCCATGTGAAAATGCCAAGCCTGTATCAGGCTGAGTCATTCAGAACCTGTCTGTACGTATAGCACCCACCCCTAACATGTGGAACTCCAACACCAAGCTGGAGGCTCTCACACATCAAATCCTGGTTAACAAAATCCAACCCACAATATAACACCTGCCAGTGATAATATTATGACTGTAACTCACATTGTTCAAGTGCTGACCACAGCACAAAGAGAAGATTTTAGTTTGTGATATTTTTATGACTTATTTTGAAGCCCAGGAGGAGGAGCAAAAAAAAAACCATGGATGGTCACAAATTGCTAGTAACTAGCCTTTTCTGATTTGCTTCCAGCCTTCAGACCTGAGACACAATGCGCTAACCTGAACGGAAAGAAATAATGATCCCATTCATCAGTCCTAAGTAATAATTCATAAACTCTGAACTATGTTACTGACTGTGTGTCTTTTTATGCCAGCTTTACTACTGCTGGTAAATAATAATCAATTTAATTACAGAAATAAATCTGCTATGCCATCACCATGAACTTGAAAGTGATAAGAAAGTTTAATAAAATAAAATAAGCCCCAGAAACAGAGAACTCAATTAGATGCCATTCTTTGGCCTCAATACTGTTTTATTTTAGTTCTTAAAAGACCTCCTGACTCCCCTGAACATGGCTGCCCAGTGAAGATAATTGCTAGTCCTTCATATTAGTAGTTACCTTTCTGAGTTGTCTTTGTTATAACTAGTTTCTTATTAGTCCCAGGGTCTTTGTCAGGCAAGCTGAACGCTTATCTGTACTGTATATTCTTTTCCTCTTGCCATTTTTTTCCTCTTTTTTTGCTGTGATCTTCCTGTCCTAGAAAAGGTAATTTCACACACACTGAATTACTGCAATTTAGGTCAGAGAGACCAGGCACCGTGAAAATAAATCTTTATTTAGAAAAAAAAAAGTTTCTGATCTATTTGTCCTGTTAAGCTTGTGAGAGTTTCACCTTCTCTCCTGTTACAGATGTTGTGAAAAAGACACTTTTAAAGCACCCTTTTAAAAACTCCTGAGAGGTACAAATATGCTAGTGTCTTTCCGTAATCTGTTCAGGGTAAGACCACATCTTAGGAAACAAAGGTTTCTGATTTGGATCCTTCTTTTGATGTCATTGTTAAATCCTCTGTGACTTGGTTCAAACCAGATCTGATCTTTTACCTTTTTATGCTAAAGTCCATGGGGGGTTAACATACTATAACTATTTTGGTTTTTGAAGTTTGTGAAGGCTTAGGGGATTATTTTGAAGGGTTAAATTTTATTTTGCATTTGCTACTAAATATCCATTTATTATCTGTGGGAGGGTATGCATATATCCTCATACACTGTGCTGGCATTCTTCCAAGAGCTTTGCAAAGATTATATCATTTTGACAAACACAGCAATCTTATTTTATAAATGAAGAAACTAAGACTTTGAGAGTTCAAGCAACTTGACCAAGGTTACATAGCTCAAAAGTGCTGCTGTCAGCACTAAATCCTCAAGGTTGGAGAGCACAAAGTTCTAACTGCATTACTTCTTGTTTTGTCCACCTCTACCATGCCCTGCCACCAAATGACTACACAGAGGGACTGAGTTCAAGTCCACAAATACTGCTGAAGGCCTTTAATGGACAAACTGCAAGACCAGATGCTGTAGGGCATGCACAGAGGGATTAAAAAGAAACCCACTGTAGTCAAAAGTCTCTAAAGAAAGAAAAATGAAGTGGACAGAAAAAGCCATTTTCCTTCTTTTTTGACTGACAACCTGGTCCAGCCAATGTTTACTCTTTACCCTGGAGGGATATTCCACTAACTGAAAGATGAGGTGGTTTGCTAGATTTTATTTATTTTTTTGCAAGATTTTAGTCATATCTTTCCACCAGATGCCTCAAGACTCTATCAAGGAATTTACAGCATGCTAGTCACCTTAAAATATCTAGAGGAGTAACAGCTCTATGGCATATGTAAAAATAAGATGGAAAGGAAACACAAAAGACCCCGAATAGCCAAAGCAATCTTGAGAACGAAAAACGGAGCTGGAGGAATCAGGCTACCTGACTTCAGACTATACTACAAAGCTACAACTAATCAAGACAGTATGGTACTGGCACAAAAACAGAAAGATAGATCAATGGAACAGGATAGAAAGCCCAGAGATAAACCCACGCACATACGGTCACCTTATCTTTGATAAAGGAGGCAGGAATGTACAGTGGAGAAAGGACAGCCTCTTCAATAAATGGTGCTGGGAAAACGGGACAGGTACATGTAAAAGTATGAGATTAGATCACTCCCTAACACCATACACAAAAATAAGCTCAAAATGGATTAAAGACCTAAATGTAAGGCCAGAAACTATCAAACTCTTAGAGGAAAACATAGGCGGGACACTCTATGACATAAATCACAGCAAGATCCTTTTTGACCCACCTCCTAGAGAAATGGAAAAAAAAATAAACAAATGGAACCTAATGAAACTTCAAAGCTTTTGCACAGCAAAGGAAACCATAAACAAGACCAAAAGACAACCCTCAGAATGGGAGAAAACATTTGCAAATGAAGCAACTGACAAAGAATTAATCTCCAAAATTTATAAGCAGCTCATGCAGCTCAATAACAAAAAAACAAACAACCCAATCCAAAAATGGGCAGAAGACCTAAATAGACATTTCTCCAAAGAAGATATACAGACTGCCAACAAACACATGAAAGAATGCTCAACATAACAAATCATTAGAGAAATGCAAATCAAAACTACAATGAGATATCATCTCACACCAGTCAGAATGGCCATCATCAAAAAATCTAGAAACAATAAATGCTGGAGAGAGTGTGGAGAAAAGGGAACCCTCTTGCACTGTCAGTGGGAATGTAAATTGATACAGCCACTGTGGAGAACAGTATGGAGGCTCCTTAAAAAACTACAAATAGCACTACCATATGACCCAGCAATCCCACTACTGGGCATATACCCTGAGAAAACCATAATTCAAAAAGAGTCACATACCAAAATGTTCATTGCAGCTCTATTTACAATAGCCCGGAGATGGAAACAACCTAAGTGTCCATCATCGGATGAATGGATAAAGAAGATGTGGCACATATATACAATGGAATATTACTCAGCCATAAAAAGAAACAAAATTGAGCTATTTATAATGAGGTGGATAGACCTAGAGTCTGTCATACAGAGTGAAGTCAGTCAGAAAGAGAGAGACAAATACCGTATGCTAACACATATATATGGAATTTAAGGGAAAAAAATGTCATGAAGAACCTAGGGGTAAGACAGGAATAAAGACACAGACCTACTAGAGAATGGACTTGAGGATATGGGGAGGGGGAAGGGTAAGCTGTGACAAAGTGAGAGAGTGGCATGGACGTATATACACTACCAAACGTAAAATAGCTAGTGGGAAGCAGCCGCACAGCACAGGGAGATCAGCTCGGTGCTTTGTGACCGCCTGGAGTGGTGGAACAGGGAGGGTGGGAGGGAGGGAGACGCAAGAGGGAAGAGATATGGGAACATATGTATATATATAACTGATTCATTTTGTTGTAAAGCGGAAACTAACACACCATTGTAAAGCAATTATGCTCCAATAAAGATGTTAAAAAAAAAAAAAGAAAACAGATCCTGAATTAAACGCATGTGACTCTGTTGCCTGAGAGAAGGCAGTGCTGATGATTTCACATATATATGAATGTAAACTGAGACTCTAAACTCTATGCCTGGGACCAATCCTGATGCTGCTCTGATTAAGGTTAAATGAGAAATCTCTTTCCCAAAATGGCATCTTTTAACATTTAATAAAAATTAACTGAAGTGCCTACTATACGTGATGTCCTATACTAAGTACCAGGGATTCAGAGGGAAACACAAATTACCCATAGTCTTTCCATCAAGGGTATCCCCTGTCTGAGGGAGGCAGACAGTAAGCATGTTAAGGCACAAATAAAAATCTAATTATAGGTGGCCATTAGGACTCTACTGAAAGGTGCTGGTGGGAAGTGAGGAGCTAGTGAGAACAAAGAAGTGGAAGTACTGTAGCTTGGGGCGGCAGTGTCTCACTGTGTAGCCAAAGCCCCACCTGAATTTTTTCTCCCTCTTATATGATCACCTTAACAAACTATGCAGTGACGTTTGGTGTGTTTTGAAGGCATAGCTGGTGTCTTTGTATGCAATGTTTTAATCTGCCGTAGGGTTTTGCCATATCTGTAAACTCCACTACTAGGTCAAAGGTTCCTGACCAGCCTGCTTCAGATACCTTAATCCGAGTGTCTAAAGAGCCGATGAAAATATTTACTTTTTAATTTTGATATATTTATACACAGCAAAACCAAATTAATGTTCTGCTTAGCAAGACACATCAACTCAAGCATAATTTAAAGTTTATGAGAACTTTTAAATAATGTCTTTGACTACTCAGCTTTAGAATTCAGCACAAATTATATTTTAAAACTCATAGCAAATCTAAACTTAATTAAAAGAATATTCTAAGTGTTTTTTAAAGCCAGTGATGACATTATGATGTCCAAATCCTATACCATTAATATGTAAATAACTGTAAATGTAGTCACATACTTGAAGTATGTTTTCTGTCAAACCCGTTCAGCTGCAACATGCATTTATTGTAGTACAGTGAAATAAGAAAAAAAACGTAATTATTGGTCATTCCCACCACGACAGTAGGAATCAGAGATATGGGAATAATACTGCTCTCTTGTTAATTCATAACACTCAGAAGCCTGATAGCTAAATCCCTGTGTGCCTCTTTTCCTATAACAAAATTTTAGAAAAGGATGATAAAAAGGAAATAAAAAGGGAATACAGTTTTCCCTTAACTTCAATCAAAGTTGGGTAAATGTCAACATTCCAGAAGAATCCAAGAAACACTTGACAATGGCAAAATGATCAAGAGTGACATAATCAACAAAATTCTATTTTTTTTTCTGTTCTGAAGTTTGAGGAGTTGCACTTACTAACAAGATTACACACTCTTTCGTTTTCATTAAAAAAATAAAAATAATCATGGATGTTACAGAGGAGAAATTTACAATCTGTACCTTTTATCCTAAGTTACACAGTTCAAGTTGCAACTGTCAGCTCCAAATATATTTTATAATAAGGGCACAGAGTTAAAATCTTGATGGACAATAATATATCAGGTTGCTATGGACAAAGAATAAGACATTTCCACTATGGCTTCTGGAAACAACCATTATATTGGTGGTCTTCCCTATTCCCCAAGATTAATCAAAAATGACTGTCTTATGTTTGCTTTACACAGGCAGACAAAATCTTTTAAATTCATGATTCAATGTTCAACATTCTAGTTGATTATTTTAATCACATCACACACAGAAGTACTTCAGGCATCCAATATTTCCCAGGAGGCACAGCCTCGAGTGCTATCTCTAATCTTTTTAGAGCACCCTCTTCTGCTGCCGTTCATTAATTAAACAGAGTTTTGCTGATGATTCTTTTGGCTGCTGTTCCCCTAGAAGCTGCCCGATCTCTTGTCATCATATTGTTTCCTTCATCGCAACCACGCTGGTTCATCATCAATTATTTTCCTCCTTCAGAACTATTTTCCTCTCTTTGACGACTTGATAAATCTTTACAACCAAATTCCACCTCACTTATTCAAATTACTTTTCTTCAAAGGCACTACCCCTCTGTCTTTGTAATCATTTCCTTATTCCCCAAAGGAGTTTAAGACTCCAACATCAACTATAGACATACAAAAGTAAGTGCCCAGATTAAAGAGCAAGATTTCAAGCCAGGAGCCAAGTTTGATACTAATATCCGTGTCATTCAGAAAGGCTCAGGAACTAGGGTAACAATACTAATTTATTCATTTATTTTCATTCACTCAATGTATTCAGTGCTATAATTCATTCAGAGCTATATTTATTAAGTACCCGTGTTGTGTCACCACTGTTCTGGACACTCTGGTGGGCAAAACGGAAATGGCATTTTTGGCAGATTGTGTTTCTCAACAGAGTCATACCCACATGTACCTCTCATCATGTAACTTTGACATTTCCACCATAGAGGGATGAGGGCCTATGTTCTTTCCCCCTGAATGTGGATGCACTTGCAACTATGGCAGAAGTAACGTTATTTGACTCCTGAAGCTAGATTTACAAAGCCACACAGTCTCTGCCTGGTACTACTGCCACTCACGAGTGGCAATAAGTTACTATGTAAGTAGTCTGACTGCTCTGAGGTGGTAGCCATGCTGTAAGGAGACACAAATAAGCAGCCAGCAAGAAATGAATACTCCAGTTTTGATTGAGTTCACTACCGAAAGTCATCACCACCTTGCCAGCCACATGAGTGAGCCATCTAGAAAGTGGATCTCAGCCTCAAGTCAAGCATGGAGCAGAACAAGTCATCCCCACAGAGCCCTGCCCGAAATGCAAATTCCATAACTACTGTTGTTTCAGTCACTAAAACAGTCACTACGTTTTGGAGTGGTTTGTTACTCAGCAATAGATAACTGCTACATCCCAGACCTCAGAATACTTACAGCCTACAGTGGAAGATACAAAATGTTACCAACTTACATCTCTATGACATACTGTGATATACACCCTGTTGTCATATAGTTCACTCTGTTTGGGTCAGTGGGGTAAGAACAAACACCCTAGGAAGCCACACTTCCAACTGAAACTTCACCTTTGTATGAAAGAGAAAGAGCTGTTTCTTCCTCATAAACTTCACTGCCATTTTCTGGAACACATGGCATATAAACCCAGGATCATCACGAGCATGAGAGTTATGCTTGCAATTCAGTTACAGCTCTAGCCAAAACCTTGACATTCAGAAAGCTCCACAAAGTCAAAGTCCAGGAAACCAGAAAATAATTTAACCCCTTTTGCCAGAACACTCTTCCTAAACCTTAATATAATCATGGACTATTAATCCCACTGCTGGAAAGCTTTCTTTTTAAACTACCACACCTGGAATCTAATGATAATGATGATGCTACTACTCTATTGCACCTACTACTGATAATAATACATTTATTGATCCATTACTACTACTAAATATTTTACTAAGCATTGAGTATATATTTTCTCACTTAATCATCAAGTAACCCTATAAGATAAATGCTAATGCTATCAACATTTCATGGAAAAGGAAATTGGAGCATAGTAAAGTGAGCTCAGTTGCCCAAGGCCACCCAACATGTGAGCAGTGGTATTGTGTTTGAACTCAGATAGCTTCAGCCCACAGCCTGTACTCTTAACCACTGTGTACACTGTCCTCTCTTGTACTACGGCAATGCCTTTCTCAGTTTACTCATCTTAACTGCCCAATTGATAGCAAGTTCCTGAGGGCAAGAATCAAGTCTTAGTCACATTTTATCTGTATAACCAATAATGAAGTGCCTGCTACAAGTATGTTTGGTGCTATGTAGAGACATTACGTAAACGCATGATGGGATGAACTGTATAAGTCACTTCTCCTTCCTGGTAATATCCTTAACAGGAAGGTGAGGTGATTATAGTAGGTAGTCAGAAATATCCGTTTCAGCTCTGAAATTCAATTATTCTCTGACCTGTACTACCTTTTTTTTTTTTTTTTTTTTAAAAAAAACAACCCTTCACCCTTAACATTTTTTGAAATTTATTTTATTTATTTTTGGCTGTGTTGGGTCTTCGTTGCTGTGGGTGGGCTTTCCCTAGTTGGGGCGAGTGGGAGTTACTCTGCCTTGCAGTGCACGGGCTGCTCATTGCAGTGGCTTCTCTTGTTGAGGAGCATGGGCTCTAGGTATGTGGGCTTCAGCAGTTGTGGCACGTGGGCTCAGTAGTTGTGGCTCATGGGCTCTAGAGCACAGGCTCAGTAGTTGTGGTGCACGGGCTTAGTTGCTCCACAGCATGTGGGATCTTCCTGGACCAGGGACCGAATCCATGTCCCCTGCATGGGTAGGCGGATTCTTAACCACTGCACCACCACGGAAGTCCTGACCTGTACTACCTTTAAGTGAGGCAGGAACTGAGAATTTTCTTTGCCTTACCCCTAGACTAGAAAATAATATGTTTCATAGGGTTGTACTGAGACTGGCTTCTCCTCTTAGCATTGGGATTTCCTGTGCTACTTTAATGAAAGAGTTCATTCTCTACAGATCCTTGAGAGTCTCAGTTGAAAGAGTCAGTCACACCTTTGTTCCTAGAGATTGGGGGAGAAACAGAAAAATCCTCAAGGCCCACAGGGCTTGGCAGTTCTTAGGGGAGACAGAGGTCAAGGTTGGGATGCCATTATCACTCTTTGGGTCTCTTTGGTCCTCAGGAACGACCCATTCAAGGCCTCCTCATCACAAGGTAAGAGAAATGAGAAGCTGAAGCTCCTTTTGCAAGGTGGCAAAATGAACTCCACATTTTATAGCCTAGTTCTTGGAATTTGATATATAAATGCTGTGGAATGCTGAGTCGGCTTTAGGAGGGAGATGATCCAGCTCTGTTACCTAGTTTAATTTTGCTGTTTCTTTTTAATTGGGGTAAGAGGAGGGAGGTATTAAGTTCATTGCCAAGCAAAATTACTCAGCACAACCCTCCCCATTCGAGCTCTCACAAATGAGAGGCATGGATCTCTGCCTCAGATTCTCGGCTCCACTTAGGTGTCAGAGACATCACATCAAAGCCTTTTATTTTTCCTCTCAGAAATGCTTGTATTTTTCCCCTGTGACATCTACTGACTACTCTCTCATATAATTTACCTGGACTTCCTGGGTTGTAATGTTTTACTAGTTCCCCAGCAATGACTTTAGAAAAACATTTTGTTACCTACAGGACACAGTCATGCCCTCCTTTTCTTACTTATAGTCTTGCCAAGTTGTCTGTAAAATGAGTCATTTCCCTTACTCACTAACATGGTAAAATGAAAGTTGCCATCTTTGGCAGGGAAGGAAAATAGTCTAAATGGGTAGGAACCGTGTTTGACTAAAGGGTTAATATATGGCAGTTTGACACTACAGATATTTAAACATTTTCCCTGTCTGTAACCACAAGTATTATATTACATTCCTATTGGATCTGCCTACGTAGTACTTGGCTCTCTTTTCTTCCTGTGTTAAATATACATTTCCTTTATAGCTAACAGTTTGGTCAACTCCTGGAATTTATATCTCTTCTATGAGCCTCACTGCTCTGTGATTTCCTGGGGACCACTCCTAGACTCATCTTACTACTCATCCTAGTGGACCCTTGTAAATATTGACCCTTGGTATCTGTCATTACAGTGATGATTGACACAAGCAAGCACTTCTGCAGAGCCTGCCAAGACGACTCATTCTCCCAGGGTTACCCAACTGCCTTGCTCACATTGGATGTTGGCCAATTTCCTCCAAATCAATGTGGGAGAGCACCAAACTTCTATTTTTTGTCCCTCCTTTGTTCTTTGACAACAGCATCTAATGACCACACTCTCCCTCCTCTGTTTCCATGGCTAGTAACCCTGAGGTCACTTTGACTCAGATTCTTTCTTTGAGATGAACATTAGTCAGACTGTTAGGAATTCATGTATGTATAGCTTGGCAAAGAGATATATAGAACATTGGAATGACAGTCATACACCGTCCTGGGCTTTCGGTTTCCCTTATTGCTTTCAGTCTGCCTCCCTGTGTGGAAACACTGAGCTCCCTGCTTCCTTCTAACCTTCAATGGTTTGGTATCTTTGATTGCTTAGTCTCCTTATAAGATCTGAATCCACAAATCTCCTCTTTTACACCTGTCATGAAGAATTACAGCATTTTTAAAACATGCAAATAGTCTCTTTACTGCTTGGCCTCCTTCCAAACCTCTACCTTCCTTTCTTCCATTTATTCATTAGACATTTATTGAGCACCTATTATGAACTGGTATTGTTCCACATACTGTAGCTAACTTGTTCTACAAAAGAAATGAGATTCCTGGTGCTTATATTTCTGGAAGGCAGGGAAAGGAGGGACCAGAAAAAAGAATAAACTATAAACAAGATAACCATTGACGAGATGAATTAACTAACAGCAATTATAAGGGGTAAATGTAATAGAGAGTGACTGGGGGCAGTAGGACTATCAAAGAAGATTTCCGAGTTCAGATGAAATGATCCTGAGAAGGAAGGGAGGAGTTCCATATTTGAAAGAAGCTAAGATAGTAAATCTTAGAAGTTCTTATCACAAGAAAAAAAAATTGTTTGTAACTGTGTAAGGTGACAGAGGGTAACTAGACTTATTGTAGTGATCACTTAGAGGTGTATACAAATACTGAACTATTAGGTCATACACTTGCAACTAACACTGTATGTCAGCTTTACCTCAATAACAAAAGGAGTTAGTCATGCGACCAAAGTTTTACAATAAGAACATATTTCAGGCAAAGGGAACAGCATATTCTGTGATGGGAAAAACTTAGCTAGACAAAAGAACGGAAATAATGCAATAAAAATGGTTGAACCAAGCATAAGAGCAGGAAGGCATTGCATCTCACCCATATTACCAAAGGTTAAACAAAGAATTAGTAACGATAAAGATGACACTGATCATTTACTTCTTCTATTCATTTGTTTCAGTGACACGTGAAGGAACTCAGCTTAACTCATTAGATACTGAACCAAAAATCTGTGAGACTGCAATCAGGCAACCAATTCAGTACATCTGGTTCTATTATGTTACCTCAGCCTGTCCTTCCTTTCCAACTTTCTTTCATAAGAATATATCTTTGAATTCTACAGAAACATGAGGGTGGGATATAGCATAACACCAAATTTTGAGAATTAGGAGATAGAAATATATGCACATGTGTTCCAAGAAACAAGCACAAGACTATTTAGAGTTATGCTATTCATATCAGTCAGACGAACAAATGCCATTTATTCTAAAATGGATTAATTTTAGAATACTTACAGTAGAATAAATTGTGATACATTCATACAATAGAATGAAAATGACCAAGGTAATGCTACAAAAAAGAACATGAATTACTATCACAAATGTTGAGTTGTGTGAAAGAAGACACACATAAAGGCATATACACTACTACAATTCAGTTTATCTGAAGTTAAAAGCACATTTAAAAACATCATTTTTGTTTGTTTGTTTTTGCGGTACGCGGGCCTCTCACTGCCGTGGCCTCTCCTGCCACGGAGCACAGGCTCTGGACGTGCAGGCTCAGCAGCCGTGGCTCACGGGCTCAGCCGCTCTGTGGCACGCGGGATCCCCCCGGACCGGGGAACGAACCCGCGCCCCCCGCATCAGCAGACGGACCCCCAACCACTGCGCCACCAGGGAAGCCCTAAAAACATCATTTTTGAATGCATGTGAATGTGGTAAAACTATAAAGAAAAACTAAATAATAATCATGACCCTCAGAAGAAGGGCAGTAGGGAGGGGGGAAGGAATGGAGTCAGAAGTGGGCTGGGCTGCTCAGCAAATCTGGGAAGCAAGCAATTATCCATTTCTTGACCTGAGTGGCATTATATACGTGTCTTTTTTCTTTTTTTTTTTTTTGATTAATCAGTGACCTACATATCTTTTATTATAGACTCATCCTTAAGGATACTAAATTTCACAATAAAAATTGGTTAAAAGTAGAGAATAACATAGTTCCTAGCATACACTAAATATTCCATTCATTAAAAACGATGGTATTATTAGTTTGGATAAGACATTTCTCCTTACCTGGAGAAGTATTAGGTGAAATGTTTTCTAAATACCCTGATAGCTCAAAGGAAAAAAAAAAACCACCTATTTTAAGAAACAGTTTAGGGACTTCCCTTGTGGCATAGAGGTTAAGAATCTGCCTGCTAATGCAGGGGACATGGGTTCCATCCCTGGTCCAGGAAGATCCCACATGCCGTGGAGCAACTAAGCCCATGCACCACAACTACCGAGCCTGCGCCCTAGAGCCCGTGAGCCACAACTACTGAAGCCCGTGCACCTAGAGCCCGTGCTGCACAACAAGAGAAGCCACCGCAATGAGAAGCACGCACACCGCAACGAAGAGTAGCCCCTGCTCGCTGCAGCTAGAGAAAGCCTGCGCGTAGCAATGAAGACCCAATGCAGCCACACATACATACATAAATACATAAATATACATATATATATATAAAAGAAAGAAACAGTTTAACCTACTGAGTCTACTAGCCTACTCTGTACTCAGTTCCCCCGGTGTAACATGAAATCCAGGTTTATGCTTATACAAACTAACATTTGGAAATAAGCATTAATAAATAAAAAAATACATTCATCATTGCTAGAGTAGTTTAGATCTTACTGTGTGTTCCATAGCCATTGAATTTCTATTTTGCCTTTCTTTACATGTGCATAACTAATAGACTCATTGCAATAGTTTATGCCTGTTTTCCCTGCTACTTTAACAACTGAACGGAGGTAGGGCCCTTTCTTGTTTTAATGACTGTAGAATCCTTGGAATCTGCAGTACTATGTGGCACACGGCGGGCAGTGAAGAGTGTTCTGTGGTTCTACTGATTGAAGTTACCCTATCACAGGGCTCACGGTACTTTTAGAAGTGAAAATTAATACTAGCTGTTAGAACAGATGCACGCAAATTCTCAGTGATGGATAGTAGCTTTACTGGCAGGGTCTGGAACAGTGGTGCTCCTGTGTCACTAGTGATGGGGGCACAGTGAGAAATCCTGGCAGAGCCTCCATCACCAGCGACACACAGGAGCACCCCCGTTCCAGACCCTGCCAGTAAAACTATTATTAACTATTACAGTTCTGTTGAGCCTGCAAAAACTATCAATTGACTTTTTTCACCCAGCCTTATACACCCTTCCCCACCAGAAAGCAGGTGAAGGAAAGATACTGAATCGGCATTTGAAAGGATTTCACTTCTCTCCTTTCCAAGCCACCCTTCAGTGTGACCAATATCAGTGATTATGTTATGAAACTAGAGAGTAAACATTTAATTTACGTTTTTGTTTGGTTGTGAAGACGTAGATGTACACACACACACACATACACACACACAAAGAGAAAGAGAAAGAGAAAGACAGAGTGAGAGAGTACTTGCAAGTGTTTTAGAGAATGTCTCAAAACAGTCAACATTCAAAACAGAGAACAGTTCTGCTGGAAGATTAATATTCATTCTCACATAGTGCTGGGTAAATTTGAAATTAAAACCTCAATTCCTTGATTCATATCAATAAAGGGATATTTCCAAGAACCTCTTTTTCACATCAAAACATTAATTTGTCAAAGCAAACAATGTCCTTCTTTTTGCAAATGCTTATTACCTTTTCAGACTATTCCTAAACTGCACGTTCTTTCTTATTAAAATTCAGCTATAGATATGTTGGCCATTCAAGACAGATGCTGAAATTTTTAATTTTCTAATAGGTTACCTTCAAGTGCTGAGTGATCACCAAGAACTGGAAATGGTGGATAATCTGCCTCTGTGATCCCAGAATAGAGCTCACAGAACCTTTGGGTAATCAACGTATAGAACAGCATCACAGCACTGGGGTGGTTTAAACATGGACAAACTGGTATAGGTAATGTGGTTGAGAATCAAATCACTGAAGTACTGAAGATTAAACAGAATTAATGAATATTATGCTGCAGTCTCCATAAATGAGCCAACAAATATGCAGCAAAATCCTGAACTGCAGCCTTGAAATAAGGAGCTTAATGTAATTCAATGTTTATTGGTTGCCTAGAAACTAACTTAGAAGGGGGTTGGGCAGGCAGGACTACAAAACATGAAGGGTTCATAGGTTTAATAAGGAAATTATTAACTCTGAACTGTGTGGCGATGTGAGATATAAGTTCTCCAGTGGTCTCCTCTTCCACAAGCCCCTTAATATATTAGAAGGCAAGGTTAGGAGGCATGCAGAGAGGTTGCTATATAATGACAGAGCAGTGGTTAGGGCTCCAGGCAATCATGGACAGCAAACGTCATCATATTCAAACCTGCCGTCATTGCAACCAGAGATTATCTCCCCTTCTTGACAAACTGCATCTGTGGGTAAAGCTTGCTTATTGATTTTTCCTAAAATATCTTTCTCGAAACATACCGCTTAGGACTTGGTTATTACATGAGAAATTTCACCAGTTAGTTAGATTACTAAGGATGCTAAACATTTAAAAAAGGACAGGTAGGGGATGGGAGAGAGAGTTAGAAGACAGTTGAATGGCTTTTATGATAAGAAAATTAACAGGCTGTGAAATGGGGCATGCGACTTCATTCAAGAGCCTTTTGGAAGAGGAGGGACTAGTTTTTAAGTTTTAATTGCAAACCACAATGTCTTAAGGAGTCACTGATATCACTCGTGTCAGAATCCCTGTCATCAGTTCAGCTTCTTGTTTTCATTCAGATATAGAAACTGAAGAGCTGATGCCCAGGTGGCAATTGAAGAGGTATCATTTTAGCATTTCCTCTAAAACCATTAAGTAAATAGCCGTCTCACTTTTAGCACAGTGCCCACGCAGTGCACGTGCAGTGCACACACAGGAGACATCGTGCTTTAGCATCTTAGCTTGAAAGAGCTGCTCAGGGAGGACATATTTTCTCCTAATTATTCTTGACAGGAATTAGGTCAGATTAATTAGTTTAAAATTCACCTGAACAACAGTGTCTTTGCTAATTACTTCAGGGCATATACATAATTCATTTACAACAGGGAAAAAAAGGAAAAGACTAGGGGAGAATTCAAACCCTGACCCCTTTGGTGGACAATTCATAAAAAGAGGTCCCTTTGTGACCTAAAAGGGGGCATAGGGAGCAGAGAGTATCTGGAGCCTTTAATTCAGAACGAGGATAAATGTTTCTTTATATAACTATCCCTATTTATATATTTATGTGTTTTAAAGTATCCATATTTAAATTATTTTTAAAGATACATTTAAAACTAGTTTAGAATATATATGTCAGAGTAAGACAGTGAGTGGTTAAGAACATGAATTTTAGAGAAAAGATTTTCCCAGCTCAACCCCTTGCAAGCTTTGAGACCTTGGGCAACGTACATACCTCTTGAAGGTTCAGGTTGTCCTTGTTAAACTAATAGTAGCATTTAGCACCTACCTTATGGCTTGTTGTAAGAATTAAAATATGAGATATGTAAACCACAGCATGTGACAAAGAGTAAGTAATATTTGTTAGGTATTATCACTTCTACAGAAACATAGGAAATTAAATAAATGTTTGCCTAGACACTTTTAAGCTAGTCCTAAAAATTATCTTTAAAATGAATTATACCTGTTGGCTTGAACTGCATTAGAAAAGCCCCTTTAAATTTAGGTTCAAATTTCTACAGGGAAAGATGGATTAAAATATTTCAGTAGACTAAATATCCACTGATATTAAGCAAAAGTCAAAACTGTCCAGGGGCTCTCAGGCTGATAGGAGAGTGTTAGTGCGTATTACTTGTCCAGGGTCCTACTCAGGTCTCTGAAAGCATTTCGAAACCATTGATTTGTCAGAGAAGCCCAAATGAAGATTTTTATATGAAATCTCCTAATATTTAAATGCTTGCTCAGAGGTTTTTTAATAATCATATGAGACAAACTTATTCTCACATCGGTTTTTATTAACTGAAGAATTCTAGGATAAATTATGGATTTGGGAACTCATAATCCAGCATTTAGATACATATAAACTGAAGACTAATTTTGCTGAGAAAACAAACTAGGTTCAGCCTCTGTTACAAAGGATCGTTTTGATTTCCTTCTCAAATACTAGAATATATTTACAGCTTAAAAATTAGATGGAATAGAAGCCATTAAAATTGATGACATTGAAGGAAGGAAATAGAAATATTTTCCAAATGCAGACCCAAGTTGAAAATACAACTTGTAACACCATCTGCATCAGCGCCATCTATTTTGTTGCCTAACACATATGTTAACATCATTGTCACTACTTTAATTTACACATCTCTCTTGAAAAACAACTGGATACTGAAGAGAATGCACGCCTCACCAGGCATGTGAGGCAGGAGTCTGGATGGTGCTAATCACATGTGGCCAAGAAGACGCTTTCTTATTTGCCATGAAGGAACTGTGTGTCTTAACACTATCATTAATCTACAAGGACAAAATGTGAATAGAATCCTTTGACTATTTTAGGGTGAAACTCAGCTATTACAGTGAAAAAAAAAAAAGGAAACAAATGTGCTTAGGGTGGGGTGGGAAAAAGAATGCAACTATCTTAAATTGCCAAATGGCTGATTGGAATAATCATCAGGTACTGGTCATTCCTGGTGTTGTGTCTTCTCTTCTGCAGAGTAACAAATGCTCGTGAGATACTGAGTCTGAGGAGGTCACAGATGCCCGCATTTCTCCTCATTGAGGAGGTAGCTGAGTTGGTTGGATGTGAATAAAATGCTCAGAAACAGAATAATTAAAACAATAACAAGACTTCCCTGGTGGTGCAATGGTTAAGAATCCACCTGCCAATTCTGCATTGGCAGAATGCACCTGCCAATGCAGGGGTTCGAGCCCTGGTCCGGGAAGATCCCACATGCCGCAGAGCAACTAAGCCCGTATACCACAACTACTGAGCCTGCGCTCTAGAGCCCGCGAGCCACAACTACTGAAGCCCACAAGCCTGAAGCCCGTGCTCCACAACAAGAGAAGCCACCGCAATGAGAAACCCACACAATCGCAACGAAGAGTAACCCTGGCTCGCCACAACTAGAGAAAGCCTGCGTGCAGCAATGCAGACCCAACGCAGCCAAAGATAAATAGCTAAATTAATTAATTTTAAAAAATAAAATAAAATAACAACAGGCGCCCTATTATCTTTGCGGAAATGAAAGAGGCAAACAGATTTTCGCTCATTCTGTTTCTGTTTCTCACGGGTAAATAAGCGGTAGCTGGCTTTGGGTAAGAGCTAGCTTTCCAGAGTGAGGAGGCTCACCCGAGAAAAGGCTAAGCTTTTCAGTAAAAAGGAGATTAAGCTTCTTTTACTTCACAGCCTAATGTTTTTGTTAAACTCTTATTACAGTACCTAGGTCCCAAAATAATTTTGGGTTGAGTTATAGGAGCAGAAGGGGTAATAGGTCAAGAGTTATGAGGGTGTTTTCTCATGTAAATGGTGGTTTGATATTGTTGATATGATACATATATTTACCTCATTGTGTTATGATTAATACAGAAAGAGTGTATAGGGCAGTAATACTGTCTTAGCCCCTATGAGGAAAATGGTGATATTGGACTAGAAGAAAGATATTACTACAAATAGTTCTCTGATTAAGTTGATTGTGGGGGGCAGGGCTAGGTCTGTAAGATTTACTAGTAGTCATTATGTTGCCATTAGTGGAAGAAATGTTTGTAGACCACGGACTAAAATTATGTTTCGGCTATGAATACGCTGATAATTTGAATTTGCCAGGCAAAATAATATAGATGATGTGAGGCTGTGGGTGATTATTAGGGCCCTAGTTCCTATAGAACTTGAAGGTGTTTGGGTAAGAAGAGCTACTATGACAAGTGACACGTGCTTAACGGAGGTGCATGTGATGAGCTATTTTAAGTCTGTTTGGTGCAAGCAGATTGAGCTCATTATAATTACTCCTTAGAAGGACAATATAAGGAATGGGTACCCCACATACTTTGCTATGGGTTTCAGGATTACTGTGATTCGTAGCCACCAAGTTTGTGTAGTAGGGCTGCAAGAATCATAGATCAGGCGATAAGGGCTTCTACGTGCATTTTTGACATCACAGGTGTAACCCATAAAGGGGTATTTTTACTATAAAAGCCACTTTACACACTAATCGTGTGAAAATATGGGATCAAAAGTTAGATATTGTTTGGGCTCAGTACTGCATTGTTAAAGTTTAGTGAGCCTGTAGTATTTTGGATAGACATTAGTGCAACTAGAAGTGGAAGGGATGCCACTAGTGAGTAAAATAAAAAAAGAGAGTCCTGCATTAAGCCGTTCTGTTGGGTTTCCTCATCAAGTTATAATAACTAATGTTGGGACTTGTGTTGCTTCAAATAAGTTGTAGAATGGAATCATTTCCGTGGCCTTGAATGTTAAGATTAAGAATATATGTAGTATGATTAATATAGTAATAGACAGTTTGTTTGCTTTTTTCCCAAGCCAGTGATTCTTTAGGTAGCTGGAATTGCCTAGCTCTGAGTGTTAGTGGTAAGAGTCATGTAGTTCGAGTTGGTAAAGGTGCTGACAGAGGGTCAGAGAAGAATAAAGTTAAGGCTGTTGTTAGAAAGGTAAAGACTAACAAAACTAATTAGTATGCTGTAGGTTGTGGTGTGAATTCAAATTATATTGCTTTTTGATAAACATGTTAGTGGCATGAATATAATAGTTAGAACAGTAATTTTTAACACTGGAGAAGGTGTGTATTTTGTATGCAATCAATGCCATAGGTGTTTGATAATATTCCTAGCAGGGATAACCTAGTGCAGCTTTTCAGGTTATGAATGTTAGTCAGATGACGAGTATTATGCTAGCTAGAGTGAAATGGACATTTAGAATTATTAGGGTTGCTATAATGAATAATGATAATATTATTTCTTCCTGACATAGTAGAGAAGATATTAAGTGAGATCAATAAATTAAGAGCCCTATAAGGGAAACTGTGAATGCTGGAATAATATTTATGTAGACAAAAGATACTCAGTAATTATGAATTTAATCATAGTTTAATGAGACAAAATCATTTGTTTTCATTTAAACTAATTATCATATTTGTGTCATTCTGATCACTTTTGAGTTCACTCACAGGCTATACTTATTGCTAGTAGTGAGATCAGGATTAGTGCTATGATGAGTATTGTTTTTAGGTTGCTAGTTTGGACTGCTCAGGGCGGGGGCCGAAGGGGGGCAATTTCTCTCGATCAAGGGGAGAAATGTAACGGCTACCAGGAAAATCTTTATGGAAAATCCTATGGGGTCAGATCCGCATTTGTAAGGACTTGATTCTTCTGTATCTGTCTTTACTAGGGGAAGTCAGAATTCGCTAAGTACAAGTAGTGAAGCTAGTACTATGTTTGTGGTTAATGCTATAAGGTGTATTATTCTTTTCAGATTGTACTAATTGACTGGAAGACAACTAATTGATACTAAAAGAACACACCCTCAACTCCATTTCACTGTACAGTAGAAACTAACACAACATTGTAAAACAACTATACCCCAATAAAAGAAAAAACAGAATAGACCCTCATCAATAAATGGGGATGTAGAGAAACAGCCATACTATGTCTACAAAGTGTATCAGGCAGTGGCTTCAAATCTGAAATGATTTGAAACTGTAGTTGGCACAGGCAGCAGACAATGAGGAAAAGTAGAGCCAATGATCACGTGTAGGCCATGGAAACCTTTGGTTATGAAGACTGTTGACCTGTGTACTCCATCTGAGATTGTAAAAGCTGTTTCATAATATTCTGAGGCTTGCAGTAGTGTAAAGTAAACTAGGGAGATTGTAATAAAAAGAGCTTGAGGAATATGCTTACAATTTCCTTCTATCAAGCTGTCGTGAGCTTGGGTAATAGGTACTCCAGAGGCCAGTAAGACAGGTGTTGAAAAGTGGTACTTCTAATGGATTTAGGGGGTGAATGCCTGTTGGTGGTTAGCAACCACCTAGTTCAAGTGTAAGGGCAAGACTTGAGTGATGAAAACCTCAGAAGAAGCCTATAAAAAAGAGAACCTCTGAAATAATAAACAGAATTATGCCATATCAACATCCTTTTTGAATGAAACTGGTGTGTCATGGCCTTGAAAAGTGCTTTCCCTGGTGATGTCTCATCATCATTGACATATTGTTAACATACTAGTTAATCAGCCCGAGGATAATAAAAAAGTTGAGTTAAAATGGAATCATATGACTAGATGAGATGTTAAGAGAAGGGCTAAGAGGGCTCCTGTAAGAGGTCAGGGACGAGGATTTACTATATGATACGCATGGGTTTGGTGAGTCATTAGGTGTCATTGTGTAGGTAGAGGCTCACTCACAGGGTGAGCACGTTAGCTTGAATAAGGGCTACTGCATACTCGAGAAAAGTGAGAAGAACAAGACTAATAAATATAATGAGGGCTGTGGGAGGATTCATGCTTAATAGGGAAAGGGATGCTCCTCTGATTAGGTGAATTAACAGGTGACTGGCTGTGATACTGTCTGTTAGTCGTAGGGCTAGGGCTATTGGTTGGATAAATAAGCTAATAGTTTCAATAATTACTAGCATCGGGATAAGAGGGATTGGTGCCCCAGGTGATAGAAAGCGGCCTACAGATGCTTTTGCTTTATGGCAGAAGCCAGTGATCACAGTGCCTGCTCATAAAGGGACCACTGTGCCTAAGGTTATTGAAAGTTGCGTAGGGACGCAAATGAGTTCAGTAAGAGGCCTAGTAAGTTTGTTGGCCAATGAATAAGGGACATAAGGATTAGTGTTCTGGTTTGTCCTTTATAGTTCTGGATGTTCATTATTTGTTCTGACATAAGCTGAAGAAGTCATTGTTAAAGAGAAATTATGTGGTTATTAATCAGTCGGTTGAGTGCGGGGGAAAAATACCTGGAAACATAATAATTAAAAATAACAACAGTCAGTCCTAGTATCGTTGGGGTAATAAAAGAAGCAAATAGATTTTTGTTCATTCTGTTTTTGTTTCTCAAGGGTTAAATAAGAGGTCGCTTTTTTTTCTCGGTGAGAGCTAGCTATCTAGAACGGAAAAGCTCTAAGAGAAGAAAGCTAGCTTTATCAATATCAGTATCAATATCAATACTTTGTACATAATCTTTGTATTTCTTGTATCAACCAGCTGTAACCGATATTATCATTGCCACTGGCAGGGCCAGCACATCAAGGAGTCAAGATGTGGGGTCTGGGTGAAAAAGATACAGATGAAAATCTTTAACATAGACCATCTGAGATCTTTGCCTACCTCATAAAACTGTTTCAGCATTAAATTTTACATAAGAAATATTTTAGCAATGTCTTGATATACAGTTACTCTAAAATAATAGAGGATGTTATTGTTGGTATGGTTGTGGCTTTTATCTTTATCAAATAAAACCTAGTCCTAAATTTAAAGAGGTTCCAATTGAAATAGAGAACATTAACATGGAATGCAAGCAAATGAGAACCAGAAAAAAAATATCATGAATAAAATTTCATTGTAGTATTTGACTACATTATTGATTGTTTTTATCGTTATGAAATATGAACACCTGCTCTTTCGTGAATGTCAACTCTGGGTTGAACTGTGTTAGGTGCTTTACATACACAATCTCATTTAATCATCCTAACATCACTCTAAGGTAGGCATTACTATAATCCTCATTGTAAATATGAGGAAATTGAGCTTAAATGAAGTTCAATATTGTTCTCAAAGTCCCCCGGATGGTGGTGATGCTTAAGCTATGATAGCAGATATTGATCTCAAGCAGGTAGCAGGATGTAAGGACTTCCATCCTTCTGCCCCACTGGACCCCACAGTACACCATCTAAATTTGTTTGGGCATATTTACACCATCTCTCTACTGTTATGTGTTTGCAAGAAACGATGGAGGTGGAGTGGCAGCTCATGTGATGGAAAGGGTAGAAAAACTCAGTTCCACGTTTAGCCCCATGGATGTGGATCACCACTAGGGGTCAGGCTAATATTCAGGCATATTTCAGTATTTTTTGGCATAACCATAATGCACAAAACACAAAGCAGCACCTTAATTTGCTCCCCAATATCCAAATGTAAAACAGAACAGCTCTTTGGAAAAGTATTTGGTAGTTTCTTAGAAATTTCGACATAAACTTAACACACAACCCATTCTTTTTATTGCTGAATTGTATAATATAACGATTCATAAGTTGATAAGATGAAAAGCTCCACAAAAATTAGAGATAAGAGCAGGCCAAGGGTGAGATAAGACTTTGACTCACGCTGTTTCCTTCCTAAAACATTCACCCCTACCCATATCCTGCTGTAGCAACCTCCTCCATCCCTTCTAACTTCTTTTAAAAGATTTTGTCTCTGCTTCATGTCTCTTCATCCTCATATCATATTCAACCCTCAATCCACTGCAATCTGGCTTCAGCCCACATTATTCTACTAAAACTATTCTTGCCAACTTTGTTATGACCTCCCTTTTGTTACATGTAGTAGGTGTATTCCAGCCTTCATCTTTACTTCCTGTCTCAACACTTCTGGCCCTGTCGATGATTCCTTCTCTTATACTGATTCTCTTTCCATGTAATTAGTGATATTTTATACTTTTAATTTTCCTTCCACACCTATAGTTACTTCTTCACCAGCCTTATTTCCGGGTTCCTCCTCCTCTGTCCATCTTTTATGTGCTGATACTACTTAGGCTCCTATGCAAGATCCACTTTTCCTTTTACTTTAAAGTGGGGTCAGAGGATCATCTGCATCAAAATCATGGTAAGGGACTCTATTTGTCAAGCGTATAGATTTGTGAGCTACATCCTACACCTACTCAGTAAGACTCTGGAGTTGGTGCCCAGGATTCTGAATTTTATCACACCTCCTGGGTAATTCATCTGACCCCAAAGTTTGAGAATCTCTTCAACATCTTCCCTGGGTAATATCGTCCATTCCTAAATGCTCAATTACCATCCACCTGATAAAAGTTCTAAACTTTATATCTCTAGGTCACATCTCATTCCTGAGCTTCAAAATCCACAGGCCCAAATTTCTGCTAGCCATTTCATTTAGAGTCCTACAGAAACATAAAACTTTCTATGCCCCAAATGATCTCACTACCTTCACTTGCAAACTTCTGTGTTTTCTATCTTTGGAAGTGGAACCAGCCACCACTGCTGCAGATTCCAGAAATCTAATTAGCTTCCCTGACCTCATATCCTCACCCTCCTCTACTTCCAAACAGCTGCGAAGCTCTCTCAATTTAATCTTCTAAAAAATGATGATTCCAGCTACTTCTCTCCATCAACACTTAGTGCTATTCTAGTTGAGGCCAGCATCATGTATCATCTGGAACCACTATAGCAGATTCCAAAAGAGTCCCTCAGCCTCTAGACTTAGGCTCTCACCTAACCGTGATCTTTTCTTCACACTGAAATGACTTTTCTAAAATGTGAACCTGACCAGGCAGCTTCCTTATTTAAAACCTTACTACAGAATCCCAATGCTCTTAGAAGGATGGTCATGCTTCCATGGTACAACCTCAGCTTACTGTCTCAGTCTTACTTATTATCCCCAGTTCCTGTTTTATCTTTTAAGAATTCTACCTTTTAGTTAAATTTAACTTCTCTTCTTCGAAGAACACCACATCCTCTTTTGTCTCCATACTTTCACATATTATGCTCACTGTGACTGAAAGATTCTTCTCCATCTCTTTGCTTGGCTGAATTCTACTAATACTTCAGGTATCACCTTCCATATCACTTTCCCTGGGAACTCTCTCTGACCAGCCCCCCCACCAAATTCAAATAAGAGGATCCTGCGGTGTGTGATTATAATACGCTGTACCAACCCCATCATAGCACTTATTATCGTGCATTTTAAGCTTCAGTTTACTTAACCTTTCCTGCACTAGACAATAAGTCTAATGGAGGCTGGAACCACGTGACCACAACTTGGAATGTGCCACTATATATCTACGGAATGATTCAACAGGTGAATGACTTTTTAAAAAACAACCACAATCTAAAAAAACATGTTACAATCTTATATTTTCAGCTTTCATATAATCGAATTAAAATCAAGACTGGGAAATTACATTCTAGATCTTTAAATGATAATATGAACATTATTTTAATATAATATTTGAATTTTTAAGAATATATACGTATAAATTTATTAATATTTTAGGGAAAAGTATTAGACAGTGTTCACAATTCATAATTTCAGAGCCACCTCAGGATGAGCCATAATAAATTATATAAAATTCTTTTCACATATTTGGATATAAGAAATACCACTATAAATTTTAAGCTATTTAATATTGTATTCCTATTTAATAGTACCACAAATTGAATAAAGTTCTTATTTAAATAGACATGAAAAGGAGTCTTGTTCAAGGTCTTTTATCCCTGTTTATTCACTTTCTCTGAATGAATGGAATTTGAAAAGCTATAATATACATTCCCTTATTTGAAAACATATTTTCCTCCTCTAAAACTCATTTTTTTACTCTGTAGATTTCACGATGACCTCTTCACTGGCAATTTCAAGGTACTTCACTTACTTTTGCATGTGGGCTTTTTAAATAGAACCTGACCGCTTTGAACTTTTGTATTTGAAATCCAGAAAGCAAATTCTCCTAGGGTTCCACATTAGGATTCTTCAGCTAGAAGCTAAGACTGGATATGCATAAAATCAAATATTCAAGCCCTAGAAGTCTGTTCTCATGCCTCCTCACTCAGTGGCCATTCCATAGCAAACTCAGCTCTGGACAGCTCCCTCAGAAATTCATCAAGGTGGGGGAATTCATCATAGATCCAATTCAAGGTGTTGTTACATTGCCACCTCATGACAAATCAGAGCTACGCAACTTCAGAGGACATTGGTATATCCACTGGGATATAGAAATTGATAACAGAGCTGGAAGGTTAATTTTTGCCTTCATATAAATGCTAAACAATTTTTAAAGATGCAAATAATGGAGTTTGGAAGACTAGTTCCTTCACTTACTAGTTGTGTGACCCTAAAGCAAGTAAGATAATGTTTTTTAATGAGCATATATCAAATTAAAAATAAAGTGTGGCTTAAGTATACCACAAATGACATCACACAGGTCCGAAATTGAGTTCTTTTAAAGGGCTGGTTTGTGAATTACATAAGAATATGAGATATAACTCAATATACTAGCATACTCCCTGGTACTGTACACCATTCTGGTTAGCACCAATGGCTCCCAATGACAGGACACTGCACTGCCTGGAAGAAAGTGTCATGATATCAAACAATAGGGCAGAACTCCACCAAGTAATACTGAATACTTTTATTAAGGAAACAGAAAAAGAAAAGAAAATATGAAATAGTGGCAGTTTCTTTGCACAAAAGCTGAGTAAAACTTGTTACCCTCAGGGGAGAAGTTTCTTGAATTGGGAAATCATACCCTGAGCTGAGAGTTTGGAACATTTGTTCACAAACCTATTATCCTTTCTATAGCTTCACATTAAACATCGCAACTAGTTTATTCCCTTACCATCTGGGCCAGTAGGCCAAATTCTACCCTGAATTTTTCATTCCTATATTCCCTGTGGCTGTTTTTACTGATCTGCATGCCCTTTCTCAACAAAAAGTGGCTTTACTCCTCCCTTTCTAATTTTCAGAAACATCTTTGTCATCCTTATGACCTTTCAGTGAGGGACATTCAGCATAAAGGGGAAAAAATATGTAAAAGCATCTTTGTGATGGTTGGCAGAAGATATAAGAGCTGATATCTGTGCCCTTGGGTGATTATGTACCCACTGGGGCTCCAGGTTTCTCATCTGCTCATCTGTGAGATCAGGAGAGTGATCATAAATACTATTATAAGTTTTTTTTTCTCTAACAAAGTAACTTTCATATACATTATCTCATTTAATCCTTATAATATCCTTATATCCCTATGAGGCAGATAACACACCCAGCAACATTTCATAATGGTATTATACAAATCCGCAGAGGTGAATATGAATCACTGCGCCAGTCAAAAACTCTCATTTAAGGCCGGAGGGAAGATTACTTGTTAACATGCAACAAATATTTCCTGAACACCTACTGTGTGTTTACCACTGTATCTACACAATAAGGATGGAGTAATGAACAAGTTAGAACACACCCCTGTCCTTAGCAAGCTTACATACGAGAGTGGAGAAAGACTATAAAGTAGGAAACCAAATAATAAACTAGATGATTTAGAGAGGGACATAGCACCATGAAGATAATAAAGCAATATACAACTTGGAATGGATTTGAGGCAAATTGTGCCAGAAGCAGATTTTCTTTAAGTGGCTAAAACAAAGTAAAAAGCAAGTAACAATAAAAGAAAATGTTTCCGGTACAGGACCAGCAGTACAAAAAAATAGTGTACGAGTACCTGGATAAAACACCCGTTTTGCAATAGTGCAACTTTTAAGTACATATTGTTGACTGTCCACAGTCTACGCAGAGTTACAACTCCACACTTCAACAACAACATGCTGACAGTTCCTAAAGAAAACTACTTAAAAAAAAAGGCATAACCCAGATGTTCCCTCATTTGACCAACTCCATCTAAGTTTAGATGTGCAGAAGGGCCTATTAGAGATATCCAGAGTAAGCCACATGCAACATGTTACTTGATCAATTTTTCTAAAATAAGGTTTCAGGACAATGACAGTAAGATAAGGGAAGAAAACATGGAGGAATGAAGTCCTAATTACTATACATGCATATTTTTTTGACAATAGGGGGAAACCTTTTACAGATAAGTTACAAAGAAAAGTCAAATAAACAATTTTGTACAAGAAATTTAACACGTTCTGTACAATGTCTTCACTTTGCTGTCATCATTTGTACAAACTCTTCATAGTTTACTTGATCATCACCATCAATATCTGCTTCCCTGATGATTTCATCAACCTCTTCATCTGTTAACTTCTCTCCAAGGTTTGTCATCACATGGCGGAGCTCTGCTGCACTAATATAGCCATTACCATCCTTATCAAACACAAGGAATGCTTCTCTAATTTCTTCTTCACTGTCTGTGTCTTTCATTTTTCTTGCCATCATTGTCAGAAATTCCGGGAAGTCAATTGTGCCGTTACCATCAGCATCCACCTCATTAATCATGTCCTGTAACTCTGCTTCTGTGGGATTCTGCCCAAGAGACCTCATTACAGTTCCCAACTCCTTTGTTGTTATAGTTCCATCACCATCCTTGTCAAATAGTGAAAAAGCTTCTTTGAATTCTGCAATCTGCTCTTCAGTCAGCTGGTCAGCCATGCTGCAAGCGCTACCGGTCTCCGGGACTCGACTACTCAACCACTCAGCTCGTTTGCTCCACTCGGACTAATTCTGTTCTGCTACTTTAATAGACTTATTTTATGCCTAACAGAAACTCAATACATGGTTGATGAGTAAATCTCCAATCAGAATTCATCCCTCCGTTACCTCTATGCCTAAGGAACGGAGTCTGAATCTGTTGTAACAATACTCCCTGTGTGGAAGTCTGGAAAGAAAGTAGAAAGATTTTTGACAAGGACAGTGATTGAAGAAAGAAACAGATTTGAGAGATTCCAGAGAAAGAAGCAAGGACCACGATGACGAGGGGGAGGTGAAATTTTGGGGGGATTCTGGGTGGGTGCAATGAGGAAGGAGGAAAGCTCCAGAATGATGGCCAGGTTTGGCGTGAATAAATGGCTAAACTATCAGTTCTCCCAAAAGAGGGTTACCTGATTTATAATGTTTGACACATCCCTTATCACACAAAAGTGCTCGATTGCTTGAATTGTTTTGAATAGTATGTTTTCCTTAGTGCTAATAATGAAAACATAATTAAAAGCATGTTTGTAGTGAGAGGCAATAAGTTCATTTTTGCACATGACAAATTTAAAGTTCTTATGGGACCACTAAGCAAAGAGGTCCCATTGCTTGCTGGATATATACGAATGGAGCAGATGGGAAATAGGGTCTAGATTTGTAGATGTGATGTTGATGAGGTTATTGAAAGCAACACAGTATAAAGAGAATATGTAACCTGAGAAGAGAAGAAGTCAGACATTGGAATATCAACATTTAGTGAAGCGATAGGTAACTATGATGAGAGTGGGGTGGAATAGCCAAAGGTGTAGGAGAAAGACCAGGGCAAACTGGTTTCACAGAATTCAAGGTGGAAAAAAAATCATGTAGAAGAGAGTACTCAACTGTGCATTTCACTGGATATAAATTTTATATCAATTAAAAAAAACCACTTACCCTCAGACATCCTTTACTAATTTGTTTTGGCCTAGATTGTTTTGCTTCTAGAGATTCACTGCCTCTGTTGGTATGTTGAAACAGCAGCCTCCAGTGGTTATGGTCATGGAGAACTAGGATTTATGGACTAGGTACGGTTTTTTCATATAGTACATGCTCAACAAAGTGAGTTGAACTAAATTAATTGTTCTTCAGTCACAAAGAAACAAATGTTTTGTGTGACGCTTTCTTAGGGCAAAGAACATTGGCTTAAAGTGAAGGTCCTGGGATTATGCTGGTAAAACAGTCAAGACTGTTTGCTTGAAATACTGATCCACGGTCCAATCGTTGTTTGCTGGCTGCTGTGGCAATCTGAAGCTCCCAAGATCAGCATCTTTGCTCTCCCTTCCCCTCAATTTTTGGTTGTTATGGTAGGGACAGCAAGCCAATAGTTATGCTTAGCTCTGAGTATATGATCAATTATTTCTTTCTTCATGGTATGCTTTCTTAAAAAGCCAAAAAGTGCATTTTTACCCTAACAAGCCTTTTAAAAGTTGCTCATAGTGTGCCACTGACAACAATAGTCCTAAATTTCAATTTCTACTCCACCTCTCAGACTTGCTTTATCTTTTCTAGATCTTTTCTTCTCATCTGACGAGAACATGTTTTTCCAGACCTCAAGAATATTGAGAACTCCACTGAGTCCACAACACCAGGCACTGGGGTCTTGCAGAGGCGCACAGTTACTAAACAGTTGCTGACCCTTCCTTATAGCTCTCTATCACTTTCTTGTTTCCACTCGTCCGACTTCGGAGCTCTCTTGAAAGCCCATCTCCCTTACGCTACATTAAGCCCCTCTCAATTCCACCCAACATTTTTCCATGGCTCCCTGCTTCCTTAATCTCTACTTCCCATCTATTCCCCTGGTAAAATTTAGCTTCTCTAAATTCTTCACTTATGTTTTGCATTGACATGCCTTATGTCCAGTCATTTCAGTGAAAGGAAATACCCTAAAAGGGAAGGATTCACCAAGAAGAATGAGGACCATTGATGGATTATACTTTTGCGTGTGACTTTGAAATTCCAAATTCATCTTCATTTTCAGCACGTGGTTATATCATATGATGAAGTGAAATATCAATATGTTTAAAAATATAATTTTGTATTTGTGACGAAATCTAATTTATTGAAATTATATTTCTATACACACACACACACACACACAAATGGCTATGTTCACAGTTCCCTAAATCTACCATATTTTAGAAATGTAAACATTTTTATATTGGTAGCTACATTACCCCACTGTTTTACTTATTTTACTTAAAAAAAAAAGAAAATATTTGCCTTCTTGTTAAAGGAAAGCTAAGTAAGGAAAAAAAAGTTACTTTAAAACTATAAAAAGATATATCAGAAGAAAAAAAAGTATGAGAGGCATCTAGGAATTTCAGAGTTTTCTCATGGGCATGGTGAAGTGAACACTAGAATCAAGTTAGAGTTCTACCACATACTATTCCTATGTTTCTGGAAAAGTCATGGAGTCTATATTCATGATCCATAGGGATGCTGTCAGAACCAACAAGATAACCTACCTAAAATTGCTGTGTGCTCTTGTGTTCTCCCAGAATTGTAGTGAATGGGAATTATTTGGATTGTGTGGAAACAAGTATATAAAGCAAGCTCCAGAAGAATTCCGTTTTCTTTGTTTTTCTGATCAGGTTCGATACTATGATCAGATGCATTATATAACCTCTAAATGCTCTTGTTCACTGTAGAATATAACTAAGTACTTCTATTCAAAACCAAGTCATGTTACCCATCTGACTATAATAACTCACACACTGGGTTGGCCAAAAGTTCCTTCGGGTTTTTCCGTGGATGTTACAAAAAATCCAAAGGAACTTTCTGGCCAACCCAATATTTTGAATTCAAAAATCTTTGGATTAGAATGCCTACGTGCCAATAACTCTAGCCATTGGTGTTGACATATAAAATGAAGGTAAATGCAGCATCTTTCTTACACATTTCACTACTGCTTAGCAAATGGCCCACAAAAGGAGTATAATACATATACTAAATTTGATGGCATAAATCAATGGATAAATGAATGACCGAATGAATGACATACAGAAGCTACGGCACGTTGAGGCAATGAATGCACTGAGTGACAGACGGGAGTCACGGAGTTGTGAAGTTGCTGGGAAGCCCACCTCACACTTCACATCTGGCAAACCATCACTCATTTTTGAAGCCCCAACAACGAAAAAAATCTTCCAGCTACACAGCTTCTGAACCTCAGGCAGGACTGCTCACTCAGAACTATGTCTAGCCCTCCTTAAGATCACCTGCCATGCTGCATGACAACTGGCACTGGCATTTGGCCTGTTAGACCACAGACCCCCTGGAGGAGGAGCTGTGCATTTCTGAACACACAGAGCCTGGGACCGTGCCTGACACACACAGAAGGTCTTAACAAGAAAGTAAAGAGCTAGTTGAATAAAAGAGTACTTTACATTTCACTTGAACTCCTTACTGAATAAAGACAATAATTTACTCTTCAGGGAAAAAAAAAGAAAACGAAAAACCCATCAATCAAGTAATAAGCTCAGTAGAGTTGGGAAGGAAAAAGAGTAAAACAGGCAGTCATAGCACAGCTGAAAAGCAGACTCGACCATTTATTCTTCTTCTGCACTTAAAACATTTGAGAATGCCATTCTCAGAAAATTACTATAAACGTTCTCATTTATATAATAGGAGAAGCCAGTGCGTGTTTTCCTTCTGTAATTACGGTTATCCAAGAAATCCCATTCAGTGCACTCCCCCCACCCCTTTCCTTCCCCAAACCACAAAGATTCTCAATTACCATTTAGTAGGTTTCCTTGTATATGGGCACTAGATGATGAGAAAGTAAGTTCTACCCCTTCCTCCTTCGAGCACAAATAAAATGAGGGCAGGGGTTTCTCATTTACTTTGTTCTCTGCTCCTTCCTCAGCACAACTGTACCTGGCACAGAGCACATACTCAATAACTAACTGTTGCTTGAATGACTGACTACATATTTGATAATAAAGTCATAAATCCTCTCAGCTGAAAAATCTTTGTTTTCCATTCTTAGTACTTGCTTTTTTTTTGGCATGATATCTAAATGTAACCAAAGAAAACTAATAGAAAAAATTTTAAAGATACCTATTAATTTTTTATACATATTCTTCATTCATTCTCTTTACTCCAATTTAAATCTGAAAATTCATATTAAGCAGCCAGAAGTGTCCTAACTAAACTCAAGAAAATGGAGGCAATGTCTTCAGATTTAATGATTTTAAAATCAGTGTGTGAGTTGACTAAATTTGTTTATAGCATTTTTTGTTGAGCAGGAAGTTTTAAGCATATTTCTTAATGCTTTCATTGTGCAACTTAACTTTTTTCCACTGTAAACATATAAAAATGTAAATATGCAGTGAATCCATAGATGATCTGAGTCCTCTTAGTTCATTCTGCCTTCCCACAGGTGTGTATTCCTCTAGCACTAATCGTTGAATTATATTCAAAGCAATGCTGATCAATATAGAAGTCCTGAACTTAACTACTTCATTACTGCAGAGTTTACAGAGGTGAATTCTGGGTGAAATTTCTAAATAATGCCTTGTTACCACTGGAGATATTAAGTATAGGGCAATTTACCCTGTGTTGCCATACATTTTCACAAAGCTGCTAAGTTAAACACACTGCAAAAATAACTGCAATGGCAATTTTAAAATTTCTAAACATTTAGAATATTTCAAATAGACTAAAACTTACCTAGGGGAAAAAGTAATGTATATTCATATATTCACCACACCACAGATTCAGTTTGCCAAATTTGCCTCAAAACTTTTTGTTTTTAATGGACTAGGTCTTCACAGATATAGAGATATAGCTAAAGCTTTCTGTGAACTGCTGCTCAATCTCCCACATCCTCCCCCACCAGCCCTTTCCCAGGCACTCCCTCTAATGACTTTGGTGATTATCATTACTGTCCATATTATTCTTTTACAAAATATTTCTCCCTAAACAATATTTGCAATATTTTCCCTGTTACTTTAAACTTTATATAAACTGTATTTACAACATGCTCAACATAGAATAACACCCGATAAATGCTGTTAGTCTTTTTGTCTTTTTGCCATGGCATATGCTTTTTTTTATTTTTCTCTTGACACTGCATTTGAGATTTACTATGTTGGACATAGACATGGAATTATGATTAACTCCCTTTAGCTGTGTCACTGGGCTCTAATCAAACCACTCCTGTCTGAAAGCATCTTTTTCCTTCTTTCGCCCAGCAGCTCCTGGGATCCAGCCACCAGCTCAGGAATGCCTCTCCCCCAAGACTACTTCCTTTGACCTTGGTTTTTTAAAACACTTTGTTGGTATAGAGTGATTTTTTCTTGTAATTTAAACAGGCCTAGCATTACTGTTTCCATTTAATGGACATGAGATAATTTAGAGGTTTTAAAGTGATTTTATGTATAGACCATGTAAACTGAATAAATAAATACATGAAAAAACAAGTAAAAGAAAGACCTTGTAATAAACATTATGTACTGTATTTAATTTTTTAATGCAAATGATTCCATAATTAAGTCTGTATATGTTTCCCTGCTCATATACTAGGGAGTTTTTCTAAAATCACAGCTAGTAACAGAACTGCTAGGTTAAAAATGGGTACAATTTTACTTACTAGATACTACACAATTGTTCTGCAAATTAGGCTTATCAAGCTATGCAAAAGACAATAGGGTCTAAAAATGTCCCTTTCTAAACACCCTTACCAATATTTGGTATTGTAAGAATTTAAAATATTTTACCGATTTCCTAGATCTCCTTGTTTCTCATATATTTCACCAATTTCTAGTGAAGTTGAACATCTTATCAATTCTTTATCCATCAGTCCAGTATGGTCCCTTCTAGAAATTGCCTGCTTCGATCCTCATTTGTCCATTTTCCTATTAGTTACTGTCCTGCTAATTTATAGAAATGCTTTATAACTATGAAATATTGATCCTACATTGTTTACATGTGTTGCAAACATCTACTCCCAGTTTGTGACTTGGCTGTTTATAGTGATTTTTATTGAACAGGATATTTTTATGTGGATCAATATGTCAACTCTTTTATTCAAGGTTCGAATTTTACATTTCATTAAAGAAACTCATTCTTATTTTAAGTTTATAAGAAATCATCTTACATTTTATTTTTTAAATTTTATTTACATAATTAGGTATTTAACCTAAATGCAACAGATTTTTTTTATATTTGAATGGTATAGATTTTTTTTTTCTATATGGATAACATAGTACTTCCAGGTTAGTTATTTACCAGTCCATTTTTTTCTTCAGTGATCTGTAATGTCATCTCTATTATGTATCACGTTTACATTCACATGCAGGCAACAGCATTCTTTCCCTGGTTTAAAAAATCCAGATCAAGAGGACAGTAAGTTGTTTTAGTCAGCTCAGCCTGCCATAACAAAATGCCACAGGCCAGGTGTCTTAAACAACAGACATTTATTTCTCACAGTTCTGAAGGCTGGGAAGTCCAAGATCAAAGTGCCAGCAGATTCAGTGTCTGGTGAGAGCTGATTCCTGGCTACAGAGGGCCTCCTTCCAGCTTGTGCGTACATAGCCTTTCCTCCATGTGTGCTTGTGGGGAGGGAGTTGACTCTCCTGTCTCTTCTTCTTATGAGGACACGAATCTCATCATGAGGGCATCACCCTAAACCTAACTACATCCCAAAGGCCCTCCAACCATCACACTGGGGGTTAGGGTTTCAATATATGCATTTCGAGGGGGCACACAAAACACTGAGTCCGTAACATAGGTGCTCAATAAGTGTTCTTTGATGCATCAAAAAGTAATTTAGGGCTTCCCTGGTGGCGCAGTGGTTGAGAGTCTGCCTGCCGATGCAGGGGACACGGGTTCGTGCCCTGGTCCGGGAAGATCCCACATGCCGCGGAGCGGCTGGGCCTGTGAGCCATGGCCACTGAGCCTGTGCTCCACAACGGGAGAGGCCACAACAGTGAGAGGCCCTAGTACCGCAAAAAAAAAAAAAAAAAGTAATTTAAACTGATTCTCTGCAGCAGCCTATTACTGAAACATCTTTTAAATCATCTTTCCCCTCTATGAATATAGAGCTAACCCTAGCTATAGAGGAGCCACATCATTTGGGTATTTAGCTTATAATATTCTAATTGTACACATCTAGGGAGATAAAGAGAGAAGGAGAGGAACAAGAATTTAAGTAGCCTGAGTGAGTCTGCCTGCCCTTCCATGCACTAAATATAACCAGGAGGGTAGTGAACAGGGAGACACAAATTAACTGTGCCTACAAGGGGTGTCGGTCCCTGGGAACCTCTCTCAGAGTAATCAGCTTGCAGTGTGTGCAGTGTGGTTCTAGTTTGAAGATATGCATTTTTCACATACGTATTTTACTTCATAGAATTGTACACAAATCTACTTACGCTGCACTTTATGTCAAACTTAACGGATTTCTAAAGGCATTTTTTTACTATACATGGTTTTTGCCCTAAGTGCTGACTAAACCCTAATTGCTGAGTCAGACACTGCTCCACCGTAATCAGTGTGTCAACAGAACATCAAAATACTCTTCTTTAAACAAGAGGTCAGATAAAAAGAGAAGTTTCTAGTCTTCACTCACAGGTGAACCAAGACGTGCAGGGATAAGAGTGATTTCTGAGATAAAGCCAGCATGAAATAGAAAACTAGTGAGGATGTGCTGTATAGCAAGGGGAACTCTACTTGGTGCTCTCTGGTGACCTGGATGGGAGGGAAATCCAAAAAGGAGGGGAATATGTGTATACATGTGGCGGGTTCACTTCACTGTGCCGCAGGAGCTAGCACAACATTGTAAAGCAACTATACCCCTGATTAAAAAACAAAAATAAAAACAAAAAACCCCAGCATGTCTTAGTTTCCAAGGTAAACACAGGTATACCAGGACCCTGAAAACCTGGAAACAGAGCCTCTGTCCACCAGCAACAACTGGGCAACAACAACCTGGCCCTTTCCTCCTGGATGAAGAAATGAGTTTGCTGACACTGTGTTTGTTTCAAGACCCAGAAAGTGCCAAATACTATGAAGTCACAGAAATGAACATGACACGTTATGGTGGAAGCTCTTCTCAAAAGATGGCAGACACATTGAATAGAAAAGGGTTTGGCTGTACCAAGAAGTGAGTTTCTCAAAGCTACAGAGAGAATGACTTTGCAGGGACAGTGGCATTGCTGAGAAGGTGATTCCTTTAGGAACACTGTTGACAGACAAAGCTTTGCTGATAGTGGCTACACCTGCCAATTCTCTGTGTGGCTAACTCACTTCTGATAACCTTTTATATCAGCTTGTTATGTCAGGAACTTAATCCAGCCCAGCAGTGGTTTTGTGGTGCTGTCCAGACAACCTATTCTCACCTGAAATGCTTCAATGGCTGTATCTATCCAATGGCAAGGAAAATTAGAATAATTTTCCCAACAATTTATTATACCATAATAATAGTTTACCTGAGGAACTAGGAGCAGAATTCATTCCCCATTCTTTAAAGCATGATTCCTTTCTGAATCAATCACAGGATATTAGCTCTTCTAGGTATCTCAGAGATTACCAAGTCCCATAATTTGGATAAGAATCTGAAAAGTAGAGGCACTGAGTAGTCCACAGTCACAACGCTAAGAGGCAGAGCTGGTCTTAAACACCGCTTTCCTAGATCTTTGCATCCTAAATCTTTGCTCAGCATTTGCATCCACAAAGCCAAATGCCAATAAGCTAATCAGGATCCTATCAATGCAGCTATTTTCTTGCTTAAACAATTTACTACTTTAAGAGACTAGAGACCTAAAACTTTGTGCTCCTAAGAGCTTAAATGGAATGAAACAACAAAAAATCTGTATAACTGGGGTTATCTGTAATGCTCTTTTTTTAAAGTTAAAAAAAAAAAGGAAAGAAAATGGCCGTAATTCTTCTCCACTGACTAGGTTTACTTGGGGTTGGTTATTATTTCAGAGTAGCAGGTTTTAAAGGGACAGTCAGGTCTCAACGGCATGAAGAAAGGTGCACAATTTTTTCTGAAGCTCATCAAATTAATAATGACAATAATAATAAGACTAATAATATGATAGCTAGCTTTTATTGAGTTTGTGGGTTTTTTTTTTTTTTTGGCCACACCACACAGCATGCGGGATCTTAGTTCCCAGACCAGGGATTGAACCTGTGGCCCTTGCAGTAGAAGCACAGAGTCCTAACCACTGGACTGACAGGGAATTCCCTATTGAGTTCTTATTAGTATCTAAGTTCTATCTATCATTTAATCCTCATAATAAACTATATGGTAGATATTATTTACCTATGAGAAAACTGAGGCATAGAGGAATTTTAAACCTTATGGAGGAAGGAATTGAATCTAGGAATGCCTCCTTAAAAATCACAATCTTAATCATTCCTTACTGAGATGATCCTCTTACAAAGATAGGGAGATGGACTTCAGAACTCTCATCGTCTTTTCTGGATTTAGAATTTTAGTTCACAAAAGGTGAATCTGCTACCTGATTTGCTGGTACCCTCAAAGAGTTAATGATCCTTCCAAGGCAGAAATTCCTTGGAAGGGAGTAATTCACAGCCTGGGGAAATGCAGACCAATATGTATAACATGGTAAGCAAATGAGTTCTTTCTATTGCAGTGTCGAGGGTGACACATTACATAGGATCCTCTCTGCATCCTGTGGATAGCGGCATCTATATAACGTACTCAAAATAAATAAGGCTTTGAGTGTATGGGAAAGATAATCACAATTCAATTTACACAGAGACATGAATCGTCTACTGTATGTTACAGTGACTGCTCAACTTCTCAAAGAAAACATTCGTTCTTCTTCTTTCCCAAAGAGCATCTTGCTCATCTACTAACTTCATATTTTCAAATACAGCTGTTTCCCTCTCAGATGTCAGAAATGCCACCACACATACTGGATCCCCTTGAAGGGATCAAGAGAGAGTCAAGTTCTCAAAAGTGCCTCATGAGCACAAGAAGAAGGTCCAAGTAGTGTGTGAAGGGGAATGAGACAGTTTCCATTCTCTTGAAAGATGGCTAATCTCAACTGTAATGGATGGTCAGAGAGTTGCTGGTGAAGAGGGACCGACACACTGCTGTGGCAAGGCACACAGGTGCAGAGTTTTGGAGTATCTACAGGAGAGCCTTCCATTCCTCAGAGCCAACAGTATGGCAGTGATTCCAAACACACAGGCAACGCTCCACCCTCAAGGCCGTATTACACGTACGTGGCTAAAAATGGAAACTTTCCTACTGTCCCAAAATGGGGATGCTGTTAAACACATATGGTGCATTCTCGTTAAGGAATACTATGTAGTCACCAAAGACCACACTTAAAAAGCACAAACAGTAAAAGATAACAATAAATATTAGATTCTACTACTTTCATAAGTTTTGTAGTTTTAACTCATTCTCTCCTTTTTTTCTCTCTCTTACTTTCCTTTCCTTTTCTTCCCCATTAATTCAAACGAAAAACTACATTGGAGAAAGTGTGGTAGGGAATATACCAAAACGATGAAAGGAGTTCTCTGTGAACTGGTCATCCTTATTTCACTTTAAAGAGGGGAAATGTAAGGATCAAAGTGGTCCAATGTCTTTGACCCTGGTATACAGTACTGGTAAATTGGGGTGATATAATACCATGCTGCTTCACACCTACCCACTGAAGTTAACACCCCCCACCCATTCCTCAGTTGTGAAATGATGACCTTTCTGATCTCTTCAAATGCTGGTGTAAAGGGGTCCAGACACATATGACTGTGAGACTTGCATGTTCTTACTATAAAAAGTTCACCAAGTTAAACGTATTATAATTTCAGAAGTCATATTATTAGAATTAGAATTATCAGGTCTTTAATGTGTATATTATAAGAACAAGTTCTAGTTGAAATGAATTATTTTAAATTAATGAGCAGACCTGAAAATCCATTTTCATTCAGTCATTCATTCACTCATTTGCCATATATTTATTGAGCACCTTTGGTGTCCCAGGTCTTGTGCCTGACTCCAGGAATATAAAAATTAATAACATAGGCCCTACTTTCAAGAAGATCAATGTCAAGTGAAACATGATATACACACACACTAAAGTTGCACACACATGCTATGGTAATTATAATGATAGGGATAGTCCCAGGTATGAGTTAGAGAGGCATGAAGAAAAGTAACAGCCTGTAAAGGATTCCTGAAGAAAAGAAGGGAATGCCTTAGTCAAATTATATAGTATTAATAGAGATATCTAGGGGGACAGGGATAAGAAAGAACATGCCAAAGAGCTGGAAAACACTGAGTTCAAAGCAAAGAGAGACAAAGGATGAATTTTTCCACCTGGAGCAGATGACAGCAAAACTTGTTCACCAGTTATAGTTCAGATGCGAACCACTACAGGGAATTGACAAGATAATCAAATTAATGCTTATATTCATCTTTACCATGTATTTTCCATAGCTGCTAGAGCTCTCCAATGGTTATATAAAAGATGGCTTTAGTGGGACAAGCCATGTCCCCCCGCCCAAGTACAACAAACCAATTTGTGTAAGACATGCTGAAGCCTTGAATTAGGGAAGTGGTGGCAGGGATAGAGAAGGAAGAACAAATTCAGAAATTAAGTAGATTAATCTATATGATCAAGGTATGGACCATCCCAATATACACACAACCTCAGGATTTGCATACTATTTCAGGGAGTCAAATAATTTAAAGCTCATCCTAAGTGTCTACGAATACTCAATTAAGAATGCTTCATCTATAATAAGTAAAACTGTGATGAATACCTGTGGAAATTAATTTTCACTTCAAATTATCAAACTACCATTGCTGTTAAACACCTACAATGAAGACTGGCCTACTTCTCAAACTGATTCAGTGAAGTTTTATTTTAGATATGGTTTATTAGGGGGTTTCCCTGGTGGTGCAGTGGTTGAGAGTCCGCCTGCCGATGCAGGGGACACGGATTTGTGCCCCGGTCCGGGAAGATCCCACATGCCGCGGAGCGGCTGGGCCCGTGAGCCATGGCTGCTGAGCCTGCGCGTCCAGAGCCTGTGCTCTGCAACGGGAGAGGCCACAACAGTGAGAGGCCCGCGTATCGCAAAAAACAAACAAACAAACAAACAAAAAATGCACACGCCTTTTGACTCAGAAATTCCGCCTCTAGGAATTTTATTCTAAGGAAAAATTGGAAATTGGCACAAAGATATTAAACACAGATAAATTCATTTTTGCAGAATTATGGAAAGAGGGGTAAGATGACTAGATAAAAAGCCAGAAACCTGCAACAGGAGTTAGAAAGCTAAATCATGGTACATCTGTGGGATGGAATACCTTGCAGCTTTTTAAATTGTGGAAGAATATTTTTAATGACATGCAACGTCTCTAATGTTGGATTACATTTCTGCATGACTGTTATACTTCAAAGAAAAGGTTACTCTAAAAAAATTAATAATATATCTGGCCATTCTCACTTAGTATGTGGTTTTATCATTTAGATGTGTGGTTCAGATTTTCAGAATATGGAATGCTAGTAAAAACCAACAGTCAAAGAATTAAACTGTAGAATATGATAACTTCAATATTTTATTATTTGGCCTTTGTCTACACTCCCCTCAGCTCCATATACATCTCTAAACTATGGCTAAGGAAGTGAGAATTAATATAATTAACAAAGGAGGCCAACACTATGAGAATCATGAAGGAAGAAAATAAGAGAAAAACTGACAATTAAAAAAACTGTCTAAATATTTCTTGAATAAACCAAAATTTACTCAGTGAAACTTTAGATTTAATCACATTAAAAAAACAGAAAGAACCTAAAAATCTACTCTTTTAAAAACATTAATTACTCAATAAATACAATTATAGCAAAGGATATTCTGTTTCTTGACTTTAGTTAGGGTCCATGTATGGGTTCACTTTGACATGATTTACTGAGCTATATAGGCGCTTTTCTTTATGTTAACTTCATATGTTTTCTTTATGTTAACTTCAACGAAAACATTTAAAATCTAAGTCTTGAGAAGTAAATATGGCTGCAAATGCTTTGTATGTTGTGGATCCCATGCGAAGAAGAAAACTTGGAAGGAATTCATATCTAGCTAAGACAAAAAGAATTGAAATTCAAAGATTGAACCCTTTAAGTACAATAGCAAAAGAAAAACTTGTCTGAATGGGTATATGACAAATAACATCTATTTAGAGAACTTAACAGAAATGACTTTACTGTAATTAATGCAACTGCTAGTCCTTTCCAAGATAACACTCTATGATGATGGAAATGTCCAAATCTCCATTGCCCAATACAGTAGCCACTAGCCACATGTAGCTGTTGAGCATCTGAAGTGTGGCTGGTATGACTAAGAAACTGAGTTTTCAAATCAATTTAAGTTAATTGAATTTTAATAGTCATATTTGGCAAGTGGCTACAGCACAGCTAAGAGTAAGCACTGTGAAACCAACTATTTAGCTTTAATATTCAAGTTAATAAGATTGTATGTACTGGAGAAAATAAAATGAAACCCCACTCTTCGGTCTCTACGTCCCCTAGTCTGAAGTGCCTCGTTACTGCTGATAACACCTGCATGGCTGACCATTTACTCCCTAAGAGAAGAAAACTGACACTGCTTATAAGTTCCAAATGACACTGCCAGTGAGCTTTATTTTCTAATGGAACAACTGCTTTCTAGTTAAACGGGTTTCTCAAAAGGTCTAATGATTTGCTGTCATGAAAATATATGTTTTGTCACCATCTTTCTCTTTTCTTTATTTTTTAAGTCAATAATAGGCTACAACTACTAGAAAATTATTTACTTTTTCTTGAAAATATTGGGACAATCACAGTGTCCCTGTTTATGGCTCTATGAAGCTAGAAATTTGGTTATAAATGTCCAGCTTTCCAATCATGCACTGTATCATTTTCACTCTAGAATGGACCATTTCTCTACAACCCTGGAACCTTACATAAACTTCCTCTCCCTATATTTCTCCTACATTTGGACAATTTCAAGTAGGCCTTCAGAATGCAGAGTTCAAGTTCTCCAAATGCCTTCCATAGTATTCACCATTTGATTTTGTCTCTCTACTATGACCTGCTCTACGTTATGTAGTAGTACTGAATATTTTGATAAGGGATTGTGATGCCTATTTAATTTTCTGTCTTCACAAACTATAAGCATGTGAGGTCAGGGGCTGTACCTTATTTGCTGTACACATATATAGTTTATTAATATTTTCTGGGTAAAATGAATGAAATAAATCAAATATTACTAAATTAACTACATCACCAGAGGGGTGAAAAACAAAGGACCTATGTTAATTGTATTATTATTATTTTTTTTTTGCAGTACACGGGCCTCTCACTGTTGTGGCCTCTCCCGTTGTGGAGCACAGGCTCCAGACGCACAGGCTCAGCAGCCATGGCTCACGGGCCCAGCCACTCCGCGGCATGTGGGATCTTCCCGGACTGGGGCATGAACCCGTGTCCCCTGCATCGGCAGGCGGACTCTCAACCACTGCACCACCAGGGAAGCCCTGTTAATTGTATTTAAATTCATTTGATTACACACATGAGCAACAACACACTCTTCTCTAGTGCCTATGGCATATGAAACAAGAGGAGGGTAATAGGCTGCAAGCCTAAGGAAAAAATGTAAGAGCTGAAAATGAGAGATTTAACAAAAGAGGAACATGTTGTATGTTTGCATATATAAATGCCGTCAGGTATAACAGGGATCTGCCAATTTTTTTTTCTTAAATGGCCAGATAGTAAATAGTAAATATTTTACGCTTTGCATGGCATAAGGTCGCCATCACAGATTCTTTTTTTGGGGGGTAACCACCTTGTAAAAATGTAAAAACAATTCTTAGCCTACAGGTTATAGAAAAATAAACTGCAGCCTTCATTTGGCTGACAGATTATAGTTTGACTACTCCTGACATAGAGGATTAGCACTCCTAATGTGAACACTTAAATGATTTGTCATGCTTTGCCTCAAAGAAGAAAATTGCCACATATGGATGATAAATGTTACGTTAGTACGAATCTGAGCCTTCACATCCCATGTTTAAAAAGGAAAGATAAAGAAAGAAAAATAGTCATGGTAATTTAATCAGAACAACGTTGACCCAGTTACAGATGTGTTTGCAGATGGCAATCTGTATAAAATGGTCTGATTAATAAGGCCTGACATATGATAACACCAGGAACCCACACTCCATAGGATGTTGAAAATATCTAAAAATGCAAGTTGCAGAAAAGGGCTCTTCCCCATAGGCTCATGGAGCTTCACTGAACTAGATGAATCCTTCTTTGGAAAGTCTTATCACCATTGCTGGTTATGAAAGATATTGTATCCCATATCTACATTGTGTTTTTCTTTGGATTTTACTTAATCAGAGAAGTAAATATTTTAAAAGGGAGGCAATGTACCTTTTCTTTGTTCTGCCTCTAGAACTAGTGTATTATTCTCCAAATGATGCCAATTATTAGATTTTAAAAAGTGAACACAGTGTTATACTTACTAAATGCCTAAAAAGAGAATTCTCTCTCTTCTTATAACTGAGCAGGACCTTGTGGGGCCTTCCCAGGACAAACGTCCCCACCACCCCCACCCCGGCCACATGTCCTCCGCCTGTCTCTTGTTTGTAGAAAATATTTATTCCCCCAGGCCTCCACTGAGTCATAAAAGCCTGGCTCAAGAATTAATGATTGAAAGAATGTGAACACGTAGTAACAAAAAATAGTAGTTGGACCAGGAGAAATGGTAACAATTTACAGTCACAGAATCTTTAGTTCCTCCCTGAAGGACATAGATAACAGCATCTGACACATACTCTTGAGTTGTTTTGCATATACTAAAACCCCCACTAGACAGAAGAAGCTAACTGCATGATGACTATAAGCACGTAGGTCCCAGACCAGCTGGGGTCTGAGGACTGATGATGTTAATCCCTTGACGCCATCCTGTTAACTCACCATCAACCAATCAGAGAATTATGCAGGAGCTTACCAGGCACCCTGCAACTATCTCCCTCATCTTGCCTTTAAAAACCCTTCCCTGAAATCCATGGGAGAGTTCAGGTCCTTACTTGGCCTTTCAATAAAGGCTGCACTTTCCTTCACAAGAGCTTGGCTTTACTGTGTGTGGGCAAGTGGACCCAAAGGTCTAGTTTGGTAACACTCTTTCTGGCTTATTGAGTGAATTCTCCATTTACATCTTCTTTGTAGCTGCATCTTACGGGCTTAAGAACAATAACTCACTACAAAGCACGTAAACAGAATGTATCTATTATCTCAATACCTTCAGACATGGTTAGTACTTACATATTCAAGTACAGAACAGACAGTCTCCTAGAGAACTTTAGTTTTTCAAGAAACACGGTAAAATGGTTCTAAAATAACCCCTTAATTTTGAGGGAGAGAAATGTCTAGGAAAAAAAAAATAGTGTTACCCACAGAATAAAAAAAAAACAGGCTAAACAGAAATCAATCTTTTTTTTTTCCTTTTAGATTGCAAAAATTGCTAAAGTGGTTAAGGTAGCATACGATTTTTCTTTCTGAAGAACTTTGTCCAGTCTGACAAGTAAATAAATGTGTAACTCTCTCTCTCCTTTTATTGCTGCTGAAACAAGAAATGGAAAATAACTGCAGCGCATTTATGACATACTAGTTTCTTTCTCTACATGAAACACACAATGACAACACTTTATAGATGAACTGTACCTTTGATTGAACACAGAATGGTGGACTAGCTTCACTTTTGTGGAAATGGATAATCTGTCATAGTTTCTGCCCCTGGAAAAAATTACAACCCAAAGGAAAACTACTGGAAAGCCTTTTTTTCTAACAGTGATAAAATATGAAACTGGTATTTTTGGTGTACATAAAATATTTTTAAAAAATTCCTAAGGAATGCTATCATCATCAAAGAATGCTTGAAGAATTTCGTGTTTCAACACATACCACTTCTCATACGTCAAACCATATTATTTACCAAAAAATCATTTTGAGATTGCTTCATGGTTATCATACTCTTGTCTGATCATCAATTCCTTATTATTACTTACTATTACCATTACTATTACTTTTGAAATAAATATGTATTATTAATGAAAATCTGCTTTATATATGGTATATATGTAAACTTAATTTTCCTCTCATACCCTGTAACCTGTAATATGCCAGATCAGTTAAAAGAGCATTTAAATGTTAAATGCTCCTATCACAGGAGTATAAAGTAGAAGAGGTAAATTTTCCCCAACCTCAGAAGAAAAGCATGATCAACTGATGTCCTTTTATGGAATTATAGCAACAAATTCCAGCCAATAATGCCAAAAATCATACTGATTTTTTCTTCTTTAAATAATAGTGAAGTTCCATTGAAACTGTTTTTTAAAGATTAAAAAAATACTTCTAAAAATACATGATTTTACTTTCAATACCAGTTTAGCTGGTCAAGAAATTTTGGTGAATTTTGGTATGAGAGTCTTTCTATTTCCCCTGCTCCAAAAAATCAGTAAAATAACAGGTTACAAAATCTGAAAAGTCTGGGTTTAATAAGCCAAGGTTTCTAGATTTAATTTACTCTGAAAAATAATTGTGCCTATAATACACTGGGATTTTCCAAAAACTTCTGGAGTTGCCATTTGGGAAATTATTAGAAGAATATAATTTTTCTCAATCCAGTTGAAATTTGAAGACTAGGTATATATACTTTTGATAATTATTCTTTGCTTTTTTTGGGGTCTCTGTCTCCTATGCTAACACAAGCTGATTAAAAGTATACCGATCTTAAAGGAAAAACTGATATTCTACAATTTCTTCAATACTCTTTGTATACAACTTGTTGTCTAATTTTCTCCTTGCTAAAAATAACCCTGGGCCACATCACTGCTATGAAGATTAAAATTACTTTTAAATATATTCATTAGGTATTTTCTATATTTAGGATAGTCAAAATCATTATTTTTCATATTTACAAGTTGTCCTTAAGTATATATTGGTTCTAGTTATAAATCTAAATGATTAATCTCCAAAATATACAAAGAGCTCATGGAGATCAATATCAAAAAACAAACAACTCAATTAAAAAATGGGTGGAAGACCTAAATAGACATTTCACCAAAGAAGACATACAGATAGCCAAGAGGCACATGAAAAGATGCTCAATATCACTAATTATTAGAGAAATGCAAATCAAAACTACAATGAGGTATCACCTCACACCAGTCAGAATGGCCACCATCAGAGTATCTAGAAACAATAAATGCTGGAAAGGGTGCGGTGCAAAGGGAACCCTCCTACACTGTTGGTGGGAATGTAAATTGATACAACCACTATGGACAAGAGTATGGAGTTTCCTTAAAAAACTAAAATTAGAACTACCATATGACCCAGCAATCCCACTATTGGGCATATACCCTGAGAAAACCATTTTGAAAAAATTCAAAAAGAGATATGTACCACAATATTCATTGCAGCACTATTTATAATAGCCAGGACATGTAAGCAACCTAAATGTCCACTGACAGATGAATGGATAAAGAAGATGTGGCACATATATACAATGGAATATTACTCAGCCATGAAAAGAAATGAAATTGAGTTATTTGTAGTGAGGAGGATAGACCTAGAGTCTGTCATACAGAGTGAAGTAAGTCAGAAAGAGAAAAACAAATATCGTATGCTAACACATATATATGGAATCTAAAAAAAAAGTGGTACTGATGAACCTAGTGGCTGGGCAGGAATAAAAATGCAGACATAGTGAATGGACTTGAGGACATGGGGAGGGGGAAGGGTAAGGTGGGATGAAGTGAGAGAGTGGCATGGACATATATACACTACCAAATGTAAAATAGCTAGCTAGTCGGAAGCAGCCACATAGCACAGGGAGATCAGCTCGGTGCTTTTCGAAGACCTAGAGGGGTGGGACAGGGAGGGTGGGAGGGAGACTCAAGAGGGAGGGGATGTGGGGATATATGTATGCATATGGCTGATTCAGTTTGTTGTACAACAGAAACTAACATAGCATTGTAAAGCAATTATACTCCAAATAAGATGTATTAAAAAAATAAATAGGGGACCTGGTCCGAGGAGCAGGGGCGGGAGCTGCGAGACCAGGGTGGTGCAAAAGGAAGTGGAGTTTCTAAGTTATCATTAAAGTGAAGAAACGTTATTATTTATTTGAACCTTCTTCTTGTCATAATCTTTGGAAAGATAGGTGTTTCAAGTAAGGGATCAGGACTCCCTCTTGCCAGAACACCAGAATCACAACTAATTGCTGAACAATCATCGACAGGAAGACACTGGAACTGACCAAAAAGGATACGCCACTACCACAGATAAAGGAGAAACCACAATGAGATGGTAGGAGGGGTGCAATCACAATAAAATCAAATCCCATAACTGCTGGGTGGATGACTCACAAACTGGAGAACTATACCACAAAAGTCCACGCAATGGAGTGAAGGTTCTGAGCCCCACGTCAGGCTTCCCAAACTGGGGGTCCAGCAATGGGAGGAGAAATTCCTAGAGAATCAGATTTTCAAGGCTAGCGGGATTTGATTAGAGGACTTCGACAGGACTGGGGGAAACAGAGACTCCACTCTTGGAGGGCACACACAAAGTAGTGTGCACATCGGGACCCAGGGGAAGGAGCAGTGACCCCAGAGGAGACTGAACCAGACCTACCTGCTAGTGTTGGGGGCTCTCCTGCAGAGGCATGGGGTGGCTGTGGCTCACCGTGAGGAGAAGGACACTGGCAGCAGAAGTACTCCTTGGCGTGAGCCCTCCCAGAGTCCGCCATTAGCCCCACCAAAGAGTCCAGGTGGGCTCCAGTGTTGGGTTGCCTCAGGCCAAACAACCAACAGGGAGGGAACCCAGCCACACCCATCAGCAGAAAAGCAGGTTAAAGTTTTACTGAGCTCTGCCCACCAGAGCAACAGCCAGCTCTACCCACCACCAGTCCCTCCCATCAGGAAACTAGCACAAGCCACTCAGATAGCCTCATCCACCAGAGGGCACACAGCGGAAGCAAGAAGAACTACAATCCTGCAGCCTGTGGGAAAAAAAACCACATTCACAGAAAGGGAGACAAGATGAAAAGGCAGAGGGCTATGTACCAGATGAAGGAACAAGTTAAAACCCCAGAAAAAAAACTAAATGAAGGAGAGATAGGCAACCTTCCACAAAAAGAATTCAGAATAATGATAGTGAAGATGATCCAGGACCTTGGAAAAAAATGGAGGCAAAGATCGAGAAGATGCAAGAAATGTTTAACAAAAACCTAAAAGAATTAAAGAACAAACAAACAGAGATGAACAATACAATAACTGAAATGCAAACTACACTAGAAGGAATCAATAGCAGAATAACCGAGGCAGAAGAATGGATAAGTGACCTGGAAGATCGAATGGTGGAATTCACTGCTGCGGAACAGAATAAAGAAAAAAGAATGAAAAGAAATGAAGACAGCCTAAGATACCTCTGGGACAACATTAAACGCAACAACACTCGCATTATAGGGGTCCCAGAAGGAGAAGAGAGACAGAAAGGACCCGAGAAAATATTTGAAGAGATTATAGTCGAACACTTCCCTAACATAGGAAAGGAAATAGCCACCCAAGTCCAGGAAGAGCAGAGAGTCCCATACAGGATAAACCCAAGGAGAAACACGCTGAGACACATAGTAATCAAATTGGCAAAAATTAAAGACATAGAAAACTTACTGAAAGCAACAAGGGAAAAACAACAAATAACATACAAGGGAACTCCCATAAGGTGAACATCTGATTTCTCATCAGAAACTCTACCAGCCACAAGGGAGTGACATGATATACTTAAAGTGATGAAAGGGAAGAACCTACAACCAAGATTACTCTACCTGGCAAGGATCTAATTCAGATTCAATGGAGAAATCAAAAGCTTTACAGACAAGCAAAAGCCAAGAGAATTCAGCACCACCAAACCAGCTCTACAACAAATGCTACAGGAACTTCTCTAAGTGGGAAACACAAGAGAAGAAAAGGACCTACAGAAACAAACCTAAAACAATTAAGAAAATGGTCATAGGAACATACATATTGATAATTACCTTAAACGTGAATGGATTAAATGCTCCAACCAAAACACACAGCCTTGCTGAATGGATACAAAAACAAGACCCATATATACGTTGTCTACAAGAGACCCACTTCAGACATAGGGACACATACAGACTGAAAGTGAGGGGATGGAAAAGATATTCCATGCAAATGGAAATCAAAGAAAGCTGGAGTAGCAATACTCATATCAGATAAAATAGACTTTAAAATAAAGCATGTTACAAGAGACAAGGAAGGACACTACATAATGATCAAGGGATCAATCCAAGAGGAAGATACAACAATTATAAATATATATGCACCCAACAAAGGAGCACCGCAATACATCAGGCAACTGCTAACAGCCATAAAAGAGGAAATCAACAGTAACACACTAGTGGGGGACTTTAACACCTCACTTACACCAATGGACAGATCATCCAAAATGAAAATAAATAAGGAAACAGAAGCTTTAAATGACACAATAGACAAGATAGATTTAATTGATATTTATAGGATGTTCTATCCAAAAACAGCAGATTACACTTTCTTCTCAAGTGCACACGGAACATTCTCCAGGATAGATCACATCTTGGGTCACATATCAAGTCTCAGTAAAGTTAAGAAAATTGAAATCATATCAAGCATCTTTTCTAACCACAATGCTATGAGATTAGAAATGAAGTACAGGGAAAAACAAACACATGGAGGTTAAACAATACGTTACTAAATAAGAGATCACTGAAGAAATCAAAGCGGAAATCAAAAAATACCTAGACACAAATGACAACGAAAACAAGATGATCCAAAACCTATCGGATGCAGCAAAAGCAGTTCTAAAAGTGAAGTTTATATATGTACCTCAACATATTAAAGGCCATATATGACAAACCCACAGCAAACATCATTCTCAATGGTGAAAAACTGAAAGCATTTCCAGTAAGATCAGGAACAAGACAAGCGTGTCCACTCTCACCACTATTATTCAACATAGTTTTGGAAGTTTTAGCCACAGCAATCAGAGAAGAAAAAGAAATAAAAGGAATACAAACTGGAAAAGAAGAAGTAACACTGTCACTGTTTACAGACGACATGATACTATACATAGAGAACCCTAAAGATGCCACCAGAAAACTACTAGAGGTAATCAATGAATTTGGTAAAGTTGCAGGATACAAAATTAATGCACAGAAATCTCTTGCATTCCTATATACTAATGATGAAAAATCTGAAAGAGAAATTAAGGAAACACTCCCATTTACCATTGCAACAAAAAGAATAAAATACCTAGGAATAAACCTACTTAGGGAGAGGAAAGACCTGTATGCAGAAAACTATAAGACACTGATGACAGAAATTAAAGATGATACCAACAGATGGAAAGATATACCCTGTTCTTGGATTGGAAGAATCAATATTGTGAAAATGACTATCCTACCCAAAGCAATCTACAGATTCAATGCAATCCCTATCAAATTACCAATGGCATTTTTTACAGAACTAGAACAAAAAATCTTAAAATTTGTATGGAGACACAAAGGACCCCGAATAGCCAAAGCAATCTTGAGGGAAAAAAACAGAGCTGGAAGAAACAGACTCCCTGACTTCAGACAATACTACAAACCTACAGTAATCAAGACAATATGGTACTGGCACAAAAACAGAAATATAGATCAATGGAACGGGATAGAAAGCCCAGAGATAAACCCACGTTCCTATGGTAAACTAATCTATGACAAAGGAGACAAGGATATACAATGGAGAAAAGACAGTCTCTTCAATAAGTGGTGCTGGGAAAACTGGACCGCTACATGTAAAAGAATGAAATTAGAACACTCCCTAACACCATACACAAAAAAAACCTCAAAATGGATTAGAGACCTAAATGTAAAACTACACACTATAAAACTCTTAGAGGAAAACATAGGAAGAACACTCTTTGACAGCAAGATCTTTTTTGATCCACCTCCTAGAGTAATGGAAATTAAAAAAAATAAATAAACAAATGGGACCTAATGAAACTTAAATGCTTTTGCCCAGCAAAGCAAACCATAAACAAGACGAAAAGACAACCGTCAGAATGGGAGAAAATATTTGCAAACAAATCAACGGACAAAGGATTAATCTCCAAAATATATAAACAGCTCATGCAGCTCAATATTAAAAAAACAAACAACCCAATCCAAAAATGGGCAGAAGACCTAAATAGACATTTCTCCGAAGAAGACATACACATGGCTAAGAAGCACATGAAAAGCTTCTCAACATCACTATTAGAGAAATGCAAATTAAAAGTACAATGAGGTATCACCTCACACCAGTTAGAATGGGCAGCATCAGAAAATCTACAAACAACAAATGCTGGAGAGGGTGTGGAGAAAAGGGAACCCTCTTACACTTTTGGTGGGAATGTAAATTGATACAGCCACTATGGAGAACAGTATGGAGGTTCCTTAAAAAACTAAAAATAGAATTACCATATGATGCAGCAATCCCACTACTGGGCATATACCCAGAGAAAACCATTATTCAAAAAGACACATGTACCCCAATGTTCATTGCAGCACTATTTACAATAGGCAGGTCATGGAAGCAACCTAAATGCCCATCGACAGACGAATGGATAAAGAAGATGTGGTACATATATATTACTCAGCCATAAAATGGAACGTAATTGGGTCATTTGTTGAGACATGGATGATCTAGAGACTGTCATACAGAGTGAAGTAAGTCAGAAAGAGAAAAACAAATATCGTATATTAATGCATATATGTGGAACCTAGAAAAATGGTAGACTTGAACTGGTTTGCAGGGCAGAAGCTGAGACAAAGATGTAGAGAACAAACGTATGGACATCAAGGGGGGAAAGCAGCGGGGGTGTGGGGGTGGTGGTGTGAGGAATTGGGCGACTGGGATTGACATGTATACACTGGTGAAAAAAAAATAATAAATCTAACCACTTATGCTTTAAATAATGCCAAGGGAAAAAATTGCTTAAAAATATTCATTTAGAGCAGCAGTAATTGACCTATCGCCATTTGCTGGGTACCAGGGAAGCTGATATCTAGCCTTTCCAAGAATGTAATAGATAACTAATATCACAAACCAGACATCTATTCTATTCTGGCAGTAGCACCAAGGGTTTTATCCTGCAGAAATCTTGGACCAGCTTCCCTCCAAGTTTTCAGTCTCAAAATTTTAGGCTGGATAAGCTACCTCTCTCCCAGAGAAGTCATTGGCTCTGAGACTGCCACAGAAACAAAGCATACTTTTCTCTACTCGCCTATTTGCCGTCCAGACTGTCCTGAAACTTGAGATCACTGCGGGGAACAAGTGAGAAAAAGGGTGTAAAAACTTCTTATTCCTCCCTCTTCCCAAATCCATCAAACATAAAATCTTTGTTATACTGCTTTAGTCAACTTATGTTACCCCTATTTGTGCAATGGGTTAAAAATAAATATGGTAGAGATTATTGAAATAAAATCATAAACTAAACATTAATCTTCAATTATGAGAAAATTTCCATAAAATACTCATCATGAGCTTGAGACTCTCTGGACACTCTAAGAAATGAGTTAATTTTTCCTTATGGGAAGTAAAGAGGATTGACCAAACATGAATTTTTCCTTTTAAGGAAGAAGCACATGATTTGATATGTGTGTACCTTTCCAGAAGGTAGATCTTATGTACTACCCCAAAGGAAAAGAACATGTACATTTTGAAGAATTCCTTTGAAAAACATCTCTTTGATTAGAAATGATGTTTGCTTCTTTTCAAAATATTTCTTGGGCTTCCCTGGTGCTGCAGTGGATGAGAGTCTGCCTGCCGATGCAGGAGACACGGGTTCGTGCTCCAGTCCAGGAGGATCCCATATGCCGCGGAGCAGCTGGGCCTGTAAGCCATGGCCGCTGGGCCTGCGCGTCCAGAGCCTGTGCTCCGCAACGGGAGAGGCCACAACAGTGAGAGGTCGTGTACCGCAAAAATAAAATAAAATAAAATAAAGTAATAAATAAAAATATTTCTTATACAGAATAAACAGAAATCTACCTCTTAGGGTACCAAATGTGGTAAGAGAGTTGTGATTCTCTATCATCACGGGTCCTTGAGAAATGTTAGGGATAGAGTCAATCACTTTCCTTTTGACCTTAGAATTGTACCTTATAAGCCATACAAAGACTCCCCAGTAAGGCAAAGACACCTCTATGAGATCTACCCTCAACCATCAACAATGTAGGTTCTGGAGCTAAAATGGTGAATACTACAAGGGATCTCTCCTTCAAGAAGAGAGCTTAGGTGGGAGGGAGGGAGACGCAACAGGGAAGACATATGGGAACATATGTTTATGTATGACTGATTCACTTTGTTATAAAGCAGAAACTAACACACCATTGTAAAGCAATTATACCCCAATAAAGATGTTAAAAAAAAAAAAAAAAAAAAAAAAAAAAAAAAGAAGAGAGCTTATAGAAGTATGAAAATATCCATTTATTGCTTGTTGCTTTATTTGAAGGAACTCTAAGGCCAATTCAAAATGTAGTCTAACATAAAGAGGGGGGAGGCAGCCCCAAGTTTCCCGAAACTAAATACTTTCTCTTTCACAAATGAGGAAACGTAAATGAGAGGCCTCATCAGGGTAGCCCCCACATTTCTCCAAGTCTAGTGTATAATCTCTCAATTACAAGTGAAATATTTTGTCTTAGAACTGTTAAAAATATACCAAAAATGTCAACCCAGTATGGATAAAAGTAAGTTCAACTCAGATTTTTAAAGTAAGCATTTTACAGATGGTAATCTAAGGAAGATGCATAGTTTTCCATGCAACACATCTTTCTTTTCCACACATGACTGCTAAACAAACAACTGAACCTGAGACTGATATAACAGAAATAAAGGCTCAAGTCCCAGGAAGACTACAGTCACCCTCTACTGCATGCAAGTAAAAACACATCTACAATAAAATGTGAATTCTAGAAGTAAGTTTGTTACAAACAGAACTATCCATTCTTACCCCAGCCCCAAGACCTTCCCCCTCACCATAAGTCTTTCCTATTTCAGGTCAGGACAACAGTGTCCACCCAGCTACTGAAATCCCCAAAATAGAAAGCATCTAATTATTCTTTTTCAATAACCATCCACCCCAACTCAAAGAATAAGTTTTGTGTAACATTTGAGTTTTTATTTTCATAACGTCAGAACAAAATTGGTAATCATCAACCCATCTCACAGTCTACCTGTATACGTGGCTCTCACAGATGCCATAAACATATTAGTTATATCAATCAATAAATCTATGCTTCTTTCTTTGTGAAGTTTTCAATTTGTCAACCAAAACTCTGTTTTCATCTATAATTCCTCTAAAATAGTCACATTCAAAAAATGATTTATAAGAAATTAAAACATTTGTTAAAGTTTGCCAGGCCTGGCATAATATTTTTTAAAAAGTCTTACAAAATAAACGTTAGATGAACTTATTTTTTGTAAATTAATTGTGTCATTTAATCTTCATGATTTATATTTTCGATGTTAATAATAACTTATACAAATGATACCCTAAAATCAATTAATGTTATATGAGTACAAAAAGTGCTTGCACAGATACAGCTCTGGAAATGATATTATATCGTTACCTTTTTTGACTTATGAATCACAATTTTCTAAATATTTAAACTGCACCTTTGCCAAAGATGCAATGTTTATTTTTCCTTGTCAGTGAAGTACGTTTTCTTCTTCCTTGACAAGACAAAAAATGAACCACTCCAATTTATGAGTCATGAGCTAATCTTTTTTAAAAGACAGTTTTAGAATATAACTTCAAGTAAGTTTCCTCTAAGAATTAATGAATTACAATCTCTCAGAACCTTAGTCACTGAAGTATACACTTCTGAGAATAGAGGCAATGTATGAATTTGCTTAGAAACACTCAATGATATCTTTCATTATTGACAAACTAATTCTGTTGTACACAAAGTGTCTAAAATTTTACTAAATGGCTTGTGGAAGCTCAAAGACTGATCATTAGAAATTCTCCCTTCCACTAGGAGGATGTAACGTTCTTCGGGCTGAGGTATAAAATGAATCATTTGACATTTGAATTCATAATTGTACTGGCAAAATTGATTCTGGGTATTTCACATGAGAGTCCAGAATTTTTCTGGGAAATTGGCATCATATGAAATGAAATGTGTTAATGTCACATTATTAAATGCAGAATTCGGGAGCACAACTTTACAGTAGTTTGTGTGAAAACATATGGGTGTTCATCTGCCCAGGAGAGCAATATGAGCCATTGGTGAGAACTGTGCTAAAAGATCATTTTTAGGAAAAAGTAAAGCTATGATTCTCATACAGATATAAAAAGGAATGCACATTAAAGATTTTACTTTACTTAGATGAGGAAATTAAGCGGATGTTGTAACTGAATGAAGGGAAAAGGAAGAAAAATTCATATGGAGTAAAGGAATGTTGAAATTAATTGCAAATGTGGACAAAACCAGTTTTCCACAGAAAAAAGGTACTCAATTAAAATCACTACTGCACAGAGAAGAGTTTATATATCTATTAGTTACCTGCAACTTACAAAGAGTTGCAAAATAGCTCAGAGACAATAAACAGAGCTAGAATCTGATAACCAAGAAGGGAAATCTAAGAAGCCTGCATTAAAAAAAAGTACGTGTGTGTGTGTATGTATATATATATATATAGAGAGAGAGAGAGAGAGAGAGAGAGAGAGAGAGAAAGGATGCATAGTTTTTCACTGAATACATTTTTTTCTACACATGACTGCTTAATAAACAACTACAACCTGAGGCTGATATAATAGAAATAACAGCTCAAATTCAGGGGAAACTACTGTTACCCTGTACTGCATATAAGTGAGAACACATCTAAAACAAAATATAAATTCCAGACATAATTTTTTTAAAACCAGAACTACCCATTTGTCCCCAGCCCCAAGACCTTTTCTCTCACCCTAAGTCTTTCCTACTTCAAGTGAGGACAGCGTTGTCCACCCAGCTACTCAAATCCCCAACTAGGAAGTGTCCAATTCTTCCCTTTCAATCACCATCCGCCCCAACTCTAAGACAAGACAATGCATCATCAAGTCCTTGTTTGAACATGATAATCTCTTGTGGTTTACTGGAAGCCTCTCACTAGTCCCCAGACTCTACTCTTGCCTCCCCACAATTCATTTTTCTTAAAACAGCCAGCGTACTCTTTTAAAAATGATATCAGATCAAGTCTCTCCACACTCAAAACCAATAGATAGCACTAGGATTTAGAATAAAATCCAAATCCCTTTTATGGGGCATCCTAAGGCCCCAGAATATCTGTCCCTGCCTATGTCCCTAACTTCAATTTTTCTCATTTGCCCCCTTATTCAACTTAGTCCTTATTTATTGGAATCCTCTTGATCCTTTGATCACACCAGCCTGGCTCCCATCTTTGCACTAACATTTTCCTTTATTTGGCTCTCTCTTGTCCCAGATTTTTGAATGCCTGCCTCCTTTTTTGTCTTTCAAAGGCAATTTCCTCAGGGATAACTTCTTGCTCCATTCAATATAATATAATGCTCAAGAACACTGTTTTTTATTTTATTTTTTTCATGGCAACTTACTGCTGAATAAAATTTTAAATTATTTCATGAATATCACCTATGTCCCTGCCCTAATAAGCAAATTACCTAATTTCAAGGACTGTATCTTTTTTGTTCATGACTGTACATAAACACACAATAAGATTCTAATACTGTTGGCCATCAGTCAATATTAGCTGAGTGAATTATACTTTTTTTCTTTCCTCAGGGAAGTGGATAAAGTACATTTTTCTGAAGTATGATGAAAGTTCTAGAATTTGTGATAGATAAGTTCAGACTACTGAGGGAAGTCTGATTTAGAGAAAAGAGTAACTTAGAAGATCTGCAGGTATGTTAGCTTTAGGGCTAATGGGGAAGAGGAATTAGACTCATTTTCTTAGGTCTATCAGCATCTAATTCAAGAAAGACTAGCAGGAGTTTACTTATTTATTTATTTTTTGTGATACGCGGGCCTCTCACTGTTGTGGCCTCTCCTGTTGCAGAGCACAGGCTCCAGACGCGCAGGCTCAGCGGCCGTGGCTCACGGACCCAGCTGCTCCACGGCATGTGGGATCTTCCCGGACCTGGGCACGAACCCATGTTCCCCGCATCAGCAGGCGGACTCTTAACCACTGAGCCACCGGGGAAGCCCAGGAGTTTATTTTTAAAGAAATCAGAATAAAGTCAATGCTGGGGAAATGCTGTAGGCTTTACAATGATAGCAAGAAAAGCTCCCCTACATAACAGTGAGAGCTGGAATCAGTGTTTCCAGTTTAGCCTGAGTATACATCTGAGAGAGAAACATCAGCTTTCTAATTTGTTATACGGAGATAACAGTCTTATATTCTTGTTGCTATTCTATTTAGTTGTATAGATCCAAGGAGATTATTTATGAGGATATACTTTGAAAAATGAAATACTGTACTAACATGAAGTACCACTGTCATTAAACCCATCATTTAACCTCTAAATCTCCATTTCCCTATTTAAACTATCTCAGAATACCTCTCCCTCTGCTTTTTGAGTCAGAGGTAAATGGAAAAGATTTTATTTTGCTGCTTATGGTAGCAATACAGGTTGCATTAGAAATGAATGGGATGGAAGGACTCTGTTGATTTTGTTTAACCCTGCAATCGGATCCACAAATGCACAGGGCATTCACAGAGTGGAAATTTATGCCTCCAACTAACAGTAATAAGGTAAGTTTACTTTAAAAATGATATTTTGGGAGCGTTCAATTACTGTGAAGTTATGCCCCCAACCAAAACGTCATCCAGTTCCCTAGAATCATCCACATGTCTTCTGAAAAGGTTTCCTCATTTGCCTCATCCTTCCGGCTTGACTGATGGCTCCCACCCAGCCTAATCACTATCACAAAGCATATGTTGGTTTAGGCAATAACAGACCTTCATAGATCATTTACTGGATTCTCCCTTGCCATAAATTGTTATTTTTCTTTGTTTCTAGCAATAATAATACGGGGCATTGTGTAAAAACTAGCTACCATTGACTGAATGATTGCCAGGTTTTCAAGCACTGAGCTAAAAGCTCAATGTGCATTAACAATGATAATAACATTTGAGACAGACACTGTCACAAGTGCTTTGCAGTCATTATTAGTAACTCATTTCTTTCTCAAAAAACCCTGTGAAGCAGATACAATCTTCCCAAATTTACAAAACAGAAAAGTGAGGCACGATAATATTCCAGAACATGACAGCATTCACAGAACTGGTTAAGTGGTTAAGTTGCGCTGGAGCTGTGATGGAAGCTCTTAAATGTCTTGCCACAATGCTGGAAAGCAGTTATTGTCTTCAGTAGAAAGATACTGAGATCAATTCTCAAAATTCTGAAGTGACTGGCCCTATTTGCATAGTAAAGACTATGTGATAGGCCAAGGACTCTGTCAAAGTAACCAGATTAGGTCCAAGATGGAATCACTCATGCTAAGCCCCACATCAGCAAACCAAAATTTATCTAAGTTTCCCTACCTGGGCTCTCCAAGCAAAGGAAGGCCCAGGTCAACCAACCAATCATGCTTGCCTGCTTACTAAACCCTTATCCAGCTCCTTGTTCCATATAAGGAAAGGAACTCTCATTAACCCACTAGCAAATGACCAGTACATCGTCCTTGACCCTGCTCACTTTGGTCTATAAAAAGCTCTCACCTTGTACTGCTCTTCAGAGCTCCTTTCTACCTGTTAGATTAAACAGTACCCAAGTCATGAATCACTGAATAGAAGTCAACTAGATCAGTAAGTTATCTGTGGAAAATTTTATTTTAACAACTCTACGGCGATCCTTTCCAAATCCATGATCTCAGCTCTTCCACATACCTCATGAGCTTTATATCGTGAGAGAACACTGTGACCTCAGTTTCCTCAGGAAAGTGACTCCTCTCTGCCTAATCATATCATAAGGGAAACCAGGGCTAGAATCAGTAAATGTTTCCCAACAAATAGAACTAAACAGTAAAGTGTTTTAATCCCAGCACATCATTCATTCTAATCACTATATTCTCAGGGGCAAGTACTCAGCAAGCTGTGTGGGAATGACATGCACTGTTTCCATTAAAGTCATAACAGAATCTGTGCACAACACTCCTTCTCACTCCTTCGAAAACAGCTCCCTTGCTCCTCTTCCAGTGAATATTAGCATCTACAATGTGTTCTGCTTTGCCTCTGCATTCCTGGTCTGAAACTCTTTTCTGGAAAAAAGGCTTACAAAGAGTTCCTGGAAGTAAGAATTATGGACCCCCAGGGTACCTAAGGAATAGGACACTCACAAATTAATCCAATATGTAATTAGTTTTTTCCTTTTTCTCAGAGATAATAAAAATTAAGTGTTCTCACAAATATAGTAACTGAATATCCAAAACAATATTACTGAATCATATTGGCTTAAAATATACATGATAGAAGACTCACTTGATTTTTGTCATCAACTAAAAGTTATTAAGTATTAAGGAAATTATATTTTATTTTTTTGGTCTGAACATGTTTTATGATTCCTACCTAATCACATCTCCTTCTAAAAAAATTATTTACCTTTTTTAGAGACAAGAGCTAACAAGTCCATGTTTTATTTTATAATCATAGCTGATACCTTGTGAATCATAGTTGTTCAGGTTGGACTAAGGAACCTGAACCCTTGGACTGGCAGAAGTCTGTGCTTTGTGGAGCCTAGTTCAAAAATAGGCTTCACAATTCATATCTTTCCCTGGGAATCTGGAAGGGTGTAATTGAGAGATTAGATAGTTAGAAATGGTAATAAAATAGTTTTTGAATAAAAAGGCAATAATTAATCTCAAACCCTTTACTTCTCGTATGGCAGAAGTTTTCAACTTTGGCACTACTGATATTTGGGGCTAGAAAAAATTTTTTTAATTTTTACTTTATATTGGAGTATAGTTGATTAACAATGCTGTGTTAGCTTCAGGTGTACAGCAAAGTGACTCAGTTGTACATATACATGTATCTACTCTTTATCGAATTTTTTTTCCCATATAAGTTATTACAGAGTATTGAGCAGAGTTCCTGGTGCTATACAGTAGCTCCTTGTTGGTTATCTATTTTAAATATAGCAGTATTATTATTGTTATTTTTAACGCGGGTTGTTACCTGGGGCATTGAATGATGTTTGGCAGCATCCTTGAACTCTAATGACCAGAAGCCAGTAGAATCTCCTTCTTCAGTCCTGACAATCACAAATGTTTTCTGACATTGTCAAATGTCCCCTGACAAAATCACTTGCAGTTGAGAATCACTGCCCTATGGATCTTGAACCAGTAGATCAATATACATAGAAATCAAAAGGGAAAATTTAATAGCTGTCATTCTGGTAAAGCCAGAATACAGCTTGGAATTTAAAATCAAGACTTCTTTCAGGACTTTCCTGGTGGTCCAGCAGTTAAGACTATGCACTTCCACTGTGGGTTCAATCCCTGGTTGGGGAACTAAGATCCCCCATGCTGCGTGGTGCGGCCAAGAAAAAAAAAAAAGGATTTCTTTCTTTCCCTCTGAAGTGAAACTAGTGAGAAACAGAAAGAACAAGAGAATGAGAATAAGAACGAGTGGTAAATTCTTGGCAGCCCAGGTCCCAATTCCCTCAATCATATTAGTTACATATTCCCAAATGAAGGAGTTGCTCTGAGGAGAAAAGAGGAAAATGCTTTCCTTACGCCAACAGAGGCAAGGCTTCCTATGTTATACATGAGATTAAAATACAAGTTAGAGAAAAAAATGTGTGCTGTAGAAAGGGGACAAAGATAATCTAGAAGAAGTAACCTACGCAAATAGGCAAGCTGGACAATGAAGATGTAGAAAACCAGCGTCAGCAGATAAGTTCCAGAGGCTGGAATGGGGAATACAGCAGATGGACACAGAGCACCAAAGACTCAGAGAGGGAGCAAAATATTTCTCTCTATGCCTAAGCTTCCAGGTCCAGTCAGAGTCCATATGTAATTATAACAACCATTTGTCCACTGCAATAATCTGACTGAATTCTTCCTCGTAACCAAATGGGCCAGATTCAAACACTGATACTGCTATCATTTGTATGAAAAGAAGAGTAACTAGTCAATAATGTCATTCCAAATCTGAACCCATGTCATTTTTTTAAAATTCAATTTTAATAGATAAAAGGCAGGCTTGATGTCTTCGTGGATTTTTTTTTTTTTTTTTTGGCGGTACGCGGGCCTCTCACTGCGTGGCCTCTCCCGTTGCGGAACAAGGCTCCGCACGTGCAGGCTCAGCGGTCACGGCTCACGGGCCCAGCCGCTCCGCGGCATGTGGGATCCTCCCGGACCGGGGCACGAACCCGCGTCCCCTGCATCGGGAGGCAGACTCCCAACCACTGCGCCACCAGGGAAGCCCTTTTCCGTGGATTTTTAAAGCAGTTTTGAGAGAGAAAGAAAAAGAATACATGGCATTTTGCATCTTTCCTGGCATCCACCAAGACCTTAAACAGCTTAAGACTAGGAGATAACTTCCTTTCCTCTACTGATTTTTCCCTTTTAGTTAGGTGCATTTATAATAAGTTCAGTTATCTTTCTCTATTATATTTTTGTGAAAACTGCTTTTCTCTGCCAGAGATTGTATCTACTTCCTACACCCTTAAGAGATTCTATTTTCTTCTACATTTTTCAGTTCCTCAGAGTGCCTTTTCTAAATTTTCTAAATGTAGCACTGTAATCAAGGTTTCTAACTGTAAAAAAACAAAAACACAACAACAACAAACAGGCCTCAAGTTTCATATTTTTAGAACAATGACCAGGTATTACTATGAAAAACCAGTTTCAGTTTGTCACTGATAAGACAAACTAAACTAAGAGGACTTTTTTCTTTACCCTCCAAATGCGTTAAATGTACTATCCTCACCTCTATTTTTTTTCTTCCTTGCATTGCTTAATTCACCTTTTATGATGGCAAGCATCAGGCAAGTCTTAAAAAAAAACAAAAAACAACTTCATCGTTTGCTCTCATATGCCTTAAACAATGAGTCATCTAAAGAAGTGAACATTCTTGTTATTTCAAATCATTACTGAAAATTAGAAGCAAATGAAGCTAGAATATAAGTCTCAGAATTTTAAAAACTTGAGAAACATTAAAGAAAACGCAGTTCATCTCCCACTGTAGCTGGAACAAATAAACCCCAGAAAACTTTGCTCAAGGCCAAACAATAAGTAGGTCTGAGAGTTGAACCTAGATCATTTTACTCTAAATATTGTTCACCACTCTCTGGCCCTACCATTATAACACATTGTCTCTATGTCTTTCTCTACTGTGTCATATGTAGCCACCATGTAACTAAAAAGTATACTGAGGATTTAATTTTTCTATCAGGTAGGTTCACATTGAACCACCCTAGGCATTATGAGGGGAAAAATAGAAGCTAATATTTATTATTCACTCTGTGCCAGGCATTTGGCTAAGGAAACTATATGCAAGTATCCCATTTAATCACCAAAATGTTTGCAATCTATGAAGTAGGCACCAAGGCAGACTTACTCAGGGTTCAGCTGTAGAGCATAGAATCTTTCCTAGATACCTGAAGTAGAAAAGCTTATAATTAGAGAGAAGGGAAGCAACAGACCCTAGACTGAGGTTCTGGCCGCACCAGGCTGCCACAACAGCTACTGCCTCTGCAATGGTGAGGGAGCAGATTCTCAAATCAGGAAATACCGCTGAAGCTGGTGACTCCAGCAACTGAGAACCTCTGCCACCATCTGCACCAGAAAATTCCAAATCCATGTCCCCGTGAGAATGTGTGACTTGCAGAACTAAAATCACATCCAGAACCATAGCTGTAAAGGAGCTGGGGAACATCCTGAAGAGACTGGAAAGGGAAGAAGTATAGGAAGGCACACAAGAAAGCAGTTGGAGTGGATACTGCAAAAGTCAATATAAACAAATTTATAGAAAACTCCAAATGCCTTCTGAACAATTTCTGATCCTCAGGATCAAAATCCCAAAAAGTATAATAACATCACTTTTATAATAAAATAATGAAAATTAATTTGAAGACAATATTAGATTGAAAGTCACTGTAGGAGAGAAAGGGTTCCCTAAAAGAAAATTGTTATCTGGAAAAAAAAAAGAAGAAAGTGTTTCTTTTCTGTGTTAATGTCATGTTAATATAAGTCTAACTTCTAGAAGTAACTTGTAATTACAATCATTTATTTTATTTATTATTTTCTGCTTTTATTAAAATGAATTTAGTACATAGTTAGGTTTTGGATAGCTGCCATCGACACTAAAATGAACAGTAATGAAACTTGCTATTAGTGCTTTTAAGAGCATGCTAATGTTACTCATTAAACCCTGGATGGATTGTTTCTCAGCCCATGTTCCATGGTGGCTGCATTTGATTATGTATATGTTGGCCGAAATGCTGGCAAATGACATAGACTGTCCTCCCAGAACACGCATGGAAATGAAATGTGTGCATCCTGAGGTAAGCTGGGTGAGAAAAGTTCGGCACTTAATGAAATCAACAAAGAGCCTGTTTGTCAAGGGTGACTTGAAGTGTGTGTAAATGATCCTTGCCTCCATAAGCATGAGGTGATTTTACCATCAGTGATTTTAGGTGATTAAACACCTCTGGTCTGCTGCTCCCATTAAGGGAGATTATCATCCTTGCAACAAAGCTAAGGTTTATGCTTTATTAGGGAGTCTGTAGTGACTAGATATGTCATTATCTGTCCTACCACCCACCACTGGGTTTAGAATTTTTACTTCAAAATGACCACCGTTCACTCTTTCAGATTACTTCTAGTTTACTATTTAATGTGTGCTTTTTCTGCACTATTCTCGATGGAGCTCATGCTGTTTATGTTTCCAGAGCTTTTTAAGACTCATCCTTGAATAAAGATTAGGAAAAAGTCATTTGCATTTCCTCCAAAGAGCAGCTATTAGATGGGTAATGGATCCTGGAGCTCAGATTATTAAATATTCAACTGTTCTTCTGGATCATCAGGAGGTGCATACCCCAGTTTGACAGGGACAAAGTTAGCCTATAAAAGGACCCAATTTCTCTGGTTAAGGGCTGTGAATCTTATTTTATAGGGTATGCAAGAATGATCAATGATTTTATTTTCATTTAATCAAATTATATTCAGCCTCAAAAGCCTATTGGGCTGCTAGGAAATTCTGATCTCTGCCATTGCTGGGTGTATCACCTTCAGGGTTCACCCATAATTTAGGACATTCTAGAGAAAGGGCTTCATCTTGCAGTCTTCTGCGGCCACAGCAGAAATCCTCATTATGCAAGTCTATAATCTAAAAGCTATTTGATTTTACGCCATGTATGTACCTGGGGATGTACACTGAGACTAGGAGCCTCTAGAATCTCACCTTCAAACTGCTTCCCATTCCTTCCCAAATCCTGTCACCATCAATGTGCATCCTCCAAAATTCCAATCCTAAACATAGGCACTTAGTATCATCTTTTCAGGATGCTCAGCCTCTAAAGATCAAAACCCAGGAGAGGAATATATCTTCCAGGAAATTTCTGCAAGTTAGCACTGAAATACAAGCCTGCCCTGAGACAAAAGAGCACAAAAGGTGCTAAGATACTTTTGTGAAATGTGGCTGGGGAGGATTCAGACGAGGAGAAAAAAATTAAGAAGAATCATTTCCATAAATTATTCTGAATACTTACTGTGTGCCAGGCACTGTTTTAAGTGCTATATTTGAATGGTGTTTTACTAAGCTCTCAAGATAAGTCCCAAGTGAGGATTAAATGAAACATCACTAATACATGCCAAACAACTATTTTAAGCACATTCGAAATATCATTACCTCATATAATCACATAACAACTCTATCAGGTAGGAACTACTGTTATCACCAAATGAAGAACTAAGGCATAGAAAGATAAGTAAGGTGCTGAAAAGGGGTCACTGGACCTGTATGGAAGAATGTTTTTTAAACGGGACATTGGCCTTAAGCACTTAGAAATCTAAGATAAGCATTTTAAAGTTATTCCAAACAGGGCTACATGAATGGTCAGAGTGGACAGCTTCTCTGTGCCAAAAGATACATAATCATAGATCAAAAAACAATTACCACTTTCAGTGTGTAAGATATTTTAACAGCTATTTTGTTCTAACAGTTATTAAAGTGAATACAGAACTGACTTATATCAGTGGTTTCACTTTTCTTACTTAATTACACAGTTACCCTTATAAAGCACTAAAGAAAATATGGGGGAGTCAAGATGGCAGACTAGGAGGGCATGGAATTCGCATCTTGGCACAACTAGGGCACCTACCAGGCACCGGTAGGGGACCACGGACGCCTAAGGGGACGGGAGGAACCCCCAGCAACCGAGTACGACATGGGGCGTGGGGAGAGTGAGTGGGGAGGAGAAGTGGAGGTGGGACTGGACTGGCGCCCCTGAGGGGCAGCTGGGGGAGAGGAAGAGATCCCACACCTGGAGGGGGAAATTGGGGGACCACTGAGAGGGCAGAGGATCAAAAGGGAGGGTGGCTAGGTTTCCCCTACCCTCTTGGGCCCCAGAAGCCTGATGAAATCCCGGACCTGATCCTCTGCCCACCTAAACCCCTCCAGCTGCGTGGGTCCTGAGGGAGTGGGAGGGAGGAAAGGGGGAGCAAAAGTAAAGGCCAGACCTCTGGGACCTGCACCCCTGAGGGGCAAATGGGTGGGGGGAGGAGTTCCTACACTCAGTGGGACCAGCCCACAGTTAGGGGTCCAGCGGCGACTGTGGAGACCCTGGGGGAGACCATGGGGGAGGACGTAGAGGAACAGAAAGGAACATGGCCAGCGCTTTCCCTGCCCACTTAGGCATCGGGGAGCCTGCTGGGCTCCCAGGCTTAATCCTCTGGCCTGGGAGCCTCCCTCCTACCAGGTAGAGCCCAAGCGCTGCCCCTACACCCCCACCCAGGGCCCCACCTCTACACTCGGAGACCCCTTCTGAGACCCCCTCCAAACACCCTGGGCCTAAACCCCGCACACACACCCTCACCCATGGCCCTACCTCCAAACTCCCGAAACCACACTCCTGAGAACCCCTTTGGATGTGCTGCCTCTCCCATTCTGTGTAGGTCCTAGGCAGAGGCCCAGTCCCACACTCAAACTTCACCACCCTGGCTAGGACCCACCCAACCCTAAACCCTGCCCCTGCCTAAGTTCCACCCCCCCCACCTAAACTCCACCCCCAATAGCCAAGGCCTTTATTTTTTTTTTTTTCCTTTTCTCTTCTTTTAGGTCAGGGTGCTGTTTTACCTTCTTCTTGTTAATTCATTAATATAATTATTTTTTCTAATAAACCTTTTATTTTTCTAATTTTATTTTATTCTCTATACTTTGTTATTGTTCTGCTCCTTTTGGGTTGTTCCCCGCCACCACTTTTTTTTCTTTTTTCTGGTGTGGTTTTGTTTTCCCTTGTTGCAGTTGCAGTTGTTTCAATTATATATTTATTTTTCCTAATACATTTTTTATTGTTCTAATTTTATATTTATTCTTTGTTATTGTACTGCTCCTTTTATTCTTTTTTATTCTTTTTTTTTTAATGATGCCATGCAGCTTGCGGGTTCTTGGTTCCCAGGCCAGAGGTCAGGCCCGAGCTCCTGTGGTGGGAGCACCAAGTCCAAGCTGCTGGACTAACAAAGAACCTCAGATGCCAGGAAATATTAATTGAGGTGAGGCCTCCTGGAGGTCCTCATCTCGGCACCAAGGTCCGGCTCTACCTAACTTCCTGCAAACTCCATTGAAGGAAGCCTCAGGCCAAACAACCAGTAAGACAGGAATACAGCCCCTCCCATCAAAAAAAAAATGAAACAACAAAAAAATATGTTACAGATGAAGGAGCAAGGTAAAAACCTACAAGACCAAATAAATGAAGACAAAATATGCAACCTACCTGAAAAGGAATTCAGAGTAAGGACAGTAAAGATGATCCAAAATCTCAGAAACAGAATGGAGAAAAACACAAACATTTAACAAGGATCTAAAGGAACTAAAGAGCAAACAAACAGTGATGAACAATGTAATAACTGATATTAAAAATACTATAGAAGGAATCAATAGCAGAATAACTGAGGCAGAAGAATGGATGAATGAGCTGGAAGATAAAATGGTGAAAACAACTGCCAGGGAGCAGAATAAAGAAAAAAAAATGAAAAGAACTGAGAACAGTCTCAGAGACTTCTGGGACAACATCAAACACACCAACATTCGAATTATAGTGGTCCCAGAAGAAAAAGAGAAAAAGGATCTGAGAAAATATTTGAAGAGATTAGAGTCAAAAACTTCCCTAACAAGGGAAAGGAAATAGTCGATCAAGTCCAGGAAGTGCAGTTCCATATAGGAAAAACCCAAAGAGAAACACACCAAGACACATATTAATCAAACTATCAAAAATTAAATACAAAGAAAAATATTAAAAGCAGTGATGGAAAAGCAACAAATAACACACAAGGGAATCCCCATAAGGTTAACAGCTGATCTTTCAGCAGAAGCTCTGCAAGCCAGAAGCGAATGGCAGGACATATTTAAAGTGATGAAAGGGAAAAACCTACAACCAACATGACTCTACCCAGCAAGGATCTCATTCAGATTTGACAGAGAAATTAAAACCTTTACAGACAAGCAAAAGCTAAGAGAATTTAGCACCATCAAACCAGCTTTACAACAAATGATAAAGGAATTTCTCTAGGCAGGAAACACAAGAGAAGGAAAAGACCTACAATAATAAACCCAAAACAATTAAGAAAATGGTAATAGGAACATATATATCAATAATTACCATAAATGTAAATGGATTAAAAGCTCCAACAAAAAGACACAGACTGGCTGTATGGATACAAAAACAAGACCCATATTTATGCTGTCTACAAGAGACCCACTTCAGACCTAGGGACACATACCGACTGAAAGTGAGGGAATGGAAAAAGATATTCCATGCAAATGGAAATCAAAAGAAAGCTGGAGTAGCAATTCTCATATCAGACAAAAGAGACTTTAAAACAAAGACAAGAGACAAAGAAGGACACTACATAATGATCAAGGGATCAATCCAAGTAAAATATATAACAATTGTAAATATTTATGCACCCAACAAAGGAGCACCTCAATACATAAAACAAATACTAACAGCCATAAAAGGGGAAATCAACAGTAACACAATCATAGTAGGGGACTTTAACACTCCACTTTCACCAATGGACAGATCATCCAAAATGAAAATAAATAACGAAACACAAGCTTTAAATGATACATTAAACAAGATGGACTTAATTGGTATTTATAGGACATTCCATTCAAAAACAAGAGAATAAACATTCTTCTCAAGTGCTCATGGAACATTCTCCAGGGTAGATCATATCTTGGGTCACAAATCGAGCCTTGGTAAATTTAAGAACATTCAGATTGTATCAAGTATCTTTTCCAACTACAACGCTATGAGACTAAATATCAAATGCAGGAAAAAATGTGCAAAAAATAGAGACACATGGACGCTAAACAATACACTACTAAATAACCGAGATATCATTGAAGAAATCAAAGAGGAAATAAAAAAATACCTTGAAAGAAATGACAATGAAAACATGATGACACAAAAACCTATGGGATGCAGCAAAATCAGTTCTAAGAGGGAAGTTTCTATCAATACAATCCTACCTTAAAAAACAAGAAACATCTCAAATAAACAACCTACATGTAAATGAATGAAATTAGAACACTCCCTAAAACCATACACAAAAATAAACTCAAAATGGATTAAAGACCTAAATGTAAGGCCAGACACCATCAAACTCTTAGAGGAAAACATAGGCAGAACACTCTATGACATAAATCACAGCAAGATCCCTTTTGACCCACCTCCTAGAGAAATGGAAACAAAAACAAAAATAAACCAGTGGGACCTAATGAAACTTCAAAGCTTTTGCACAGCAAAGGAAAACATAAACAAGACGAAAAGACAACCCTCAGAATGGGAGAAAATATTTGCAAATGAAGCAACTGACA